>NC_054835.1:2804894-3112394 GCF_018345385.1 Vulpes lagopus | reverse complement strand
AAACAGTCTACTGGATTGTTACCCTTTCCCCTCTGAGAACTCAGTGCTTTAATCAGATGCTGCCCACTTCTCTGCCTGGACATAACTGGATGCAAGGGAAAGAATTTCTGCCACTTTCTTAGAGGCCTCCAGGCTTCTCTGTCCCCTTTCATAGGAGCTCTTAGATGATGGATCATAGTAGCACTTGCCCTACTTGTTCATGACACAGAGATCTTGTGGGTCTTTCGGCAGAGACCTTCTCAGAACATCCACAGCTGAGGGTCTGCATAAAGTAAGCTTTCAGTAGCAGTCTCTGCCAAGTTAGGTAGGTGCTAATGCAGTGGTGCTGAATCATGGGAAGCGTGTGCCTGGAGTCACAGCTGTTTGTGTATTCATTCCTTCAACAAACATTTAGGCACCACTGAAGGTGCTGAGATCTGAGCAAAACAGGCAAAACTCCACCCCCTACCCCCCACCCCGTGGAGTCTGTAACTAGAGATAGCAGATGAGCACTAGTCTTAAATTCAGTGTAGAGTAAACCAGAGTGAGTGACAGGAAGTAGGGAAGAGAGGACTCTTTTAAATATGGAGGTTAGGGAGGGCTTCAGTGATATTTGAGTAAAAGCCCTGACTCTTGAGAAGGAGCCAGCAATGTGCCTTTTTGGGAAAAGGAATAGTCCAGACTGAAGAAATCACAAATAGAAAAGCTCTGAGACAGAAAAAAGCTTAGTTTGGAGAACAGCACAAAGGCTGGTGTGGCTGCCGCTTAGGGGCAAACAAGATGAGAGGAGGCAGGCAGGGAAACAGTTGGGAGTTTTAAGCAAAGAAGTGATGGGAGAGGTTTTGTTTTAAAATGATTACTCTGGCTGTTTGTAGAGAATGTTCTGGAAAGGAAGCAAGTACAGAAATTAGGGGGTTCAGATATTACATCACTTACTATGTTTAAGGGCATAAAGGAAAAATTGAAATTTTCAGCAGAGATCTGGTAACTACTAAAAAGCAGCAGTGTTAAAAGGAAAACATATAAGAACGTGAGAGCCAGAGTGTGTAAGGCTGGAACATAGAACATGGTAGACTCCAAAGGGCATGAGGAAGCTTTTGTGGGTAATGAGTATTTTCATGGTTTTCATTGTTAATTTCACCCTAAGTCACCACGTTGCACATTTGAGATATGCATAGCATATTGTTATACTTCAAGAAAATTGTTTTAAAAAACAATACAGGGGATCCCTGGATGGCTTGGCGGTTTAGCACCTGCCTTCGGCCCAGGGCGTGATCCTGGAGTCCCAGGATCGAGTCTGCACTGGGCTCCCTGCATGGAGCCTGCTTCTCCCTCTGCCTGTGTCTCTGCCTCTCTCTCTCTCTCTCTCTGTCATGAATAAATAAATAAAATATTTTAAAATAAATAAATGACAATACATTAAAAAAATAATGAATATGTTTAAGAGCAGATTAGAACTCACTAGAAAAAAAAAAAAAGAATTAGCGAAGTGAAGGAAGGGTAGAATAAAATATAGAAAAGGCATGATAAAAGGATGCTGCAAGGTGCCTGATCCCAGGTCCGTGGGGACCCAGAAGGGAGCACACAAGTGAGACTGAAGCAACGATTTTTTTTTAAGGATTTCATTTATTTTTTATTTATTTATTTTGGAGAGAGAGAGAAAGAGAGCAGGGGGAGGTTGGGAGAGGGAGAGAGAATCCCAGCCAGATTCCACGCTGAGCACAGAGCCTGACACAGGGCTTAGTCTCACAACCCTGATAAGATAGTGACCTGAGTGGAAACCCAGAGTCAGACGCAAATGAATGAGCCACCCAAGTGCCCTGAGACCAAAGCAATTATTGAAGCATTAATAGCTGAGAAGTTTCCAAACTGCTAAAAGCTATCAAGTCACAGGTATAGGTATGAGGATTCTTACAAATCCAAATAGGATAAATGTTATTTAAAAAAAATTTTTAAAGACTTTACTTATTTATTTGAGAGAGAAAGAGAGAGAGAGTGGGAGAGCACAACCAGAGGGAATGGCAGGCAGAGGGACAAGCAGGTTTCCCACTGAGGAGGGAGCCTGATGTGGGTAGGACCTGGGACCCTGGGATCATGACCTGAACCAAAGGCAGTTGCTTAACCAACTGAGGCACCCAGACACCTGTTTGGTTTTTTTTTTAAGATTTTATTTTTATTTATTCATGAGAGACAGACAGAGACATAGGCAGAGGGAGAAACAGGCTCCACTCAGGGAGCCTGATGTGGGACTTGATCCCAAGACTCCAGGATCATGCTCTGGGCCGAAGGCAGGCGCTAAACCACTGAGCCACCCAGGGATTCCCCAGCACCTGTTATTGTTGAGCTTTTTTAAAAGGTTTATTTGTGGGGATCGCTGGGTGGCTCAGTGGTTTAGTGCCCGTCACCTTCGGCCCAGGGCGTGATCCTGGGGTCCCGGGATCGGGTCCCATGTCGGGCTCCCTGCATGGAGCCTGCTTCTCCCTCTGCCTATGTCTCTGCCTCTCTCTCTCTGTCTGTGTCCCTCATGCATAAATAAATCTTTAAAAAACAACAACAACAATAAAACAGAAACAGGAATTAGGGATCCCTGGGTGGCGCAGCGGTTTGGTGCCTGCCTTTGGCCCAGGGCGCGATCCTGGAGACCCGGGATCGAATCCGACGTCGGGCTCCCGGTGCATGGAGCCTGCTTCTCCCTCTGCCTGTGTCTCTGCCTCTCTCTCTATCTCTCTGTGACTATCATAAATAAATAAAAATTAAAAAAAAAAAGAAAAGAAAAGAAACAGGAATTAGTCACCAACAGATTTGCACTAAAGGAAGTGCTACAGAAAAAAAAATAAAGGAAGTGCTAGAGAGCATCATTCAGGTGAAGGAAGATTCTAGATAGATGCATGAAAGATGTAAAGCAGTAAGGAAGAATGAAGAGCAATGATCATTGCAGCTAATGTACACAGAAAGAAACAAAATCTGTCCTGCACTGTGCCCATCTGGGTCCAGTCCTGAGAAAGGAACCATACCAATTATTTGAGACTTTATGTTCTTATGTAAAGTTTTTAGCAGAAACTGATAGAAGATCTCACGAAGCCATTCCCTGCAGGAATGGCTACGACTAAGGGAACAGAGCAAAGAAGGTGGAATTATTAATCTTAGGGATTAAGACAAAGAGCTCCATAGATCTGATACTTAGACCTGTGAGTGGGAGGCACTGTTCACTGGGCACTTGGGGGTCTTGGGGGAATGAAGTCAGCCCCGAGTGTGGGGAAAAACTGCCGCATGGATGTACTACTGCTTTGGGAAGAAGTCGCTGCTGCCAGGACCAAGCAGCACTGCTCACAGAATCTGGAAACGAGGAGGACGGAGCACATCTTTGGCTCTGTCCCCTGCCTTCCAGTCTCCCCCAAGCGCCTCCTGTGGGCTAAGGTTCATATGGAACCAGCCTGAGGAGCAGAGTCCCAGGTACAGCAGGCAAAGCCCTGGGTATAAAGGGGGACTGATAAGCAGTAACTTAAAACCCAGCCCATGCAGGCTGTTAGGAAGTGGGCTTAATTTTCACACATTTAGGGAATTTTTTTGATATCTTGGATTTCTAGTTTAATACTATGACAGTCAATAAGACACCAACTGATTTCAGTCCTTTGATATTTATTGAGGCTTGTCTTAATGACCAGCCTGTAGCCTGTCTTGGGAAGTATCTGCACACACAGCTGCTGGGGAGAGTACGCCATATGGGGTCATAGTATTGTCCGTATCTCCTGAGTGTGTTCTGATTCTTCTCTCTTGTATTCTCGTTACGTCACATAGAGCAGCATGCTGAATCTTGGAACTGTGATCCTGGATTTGTCTCTTTCTCCCTTTAATTGTCATCGTTGCTTCAAGTATTTTGAAGCACTGTTTTTGGGTGCATATATATTTAGAATTCCTTCAGGGAAGTCATTCCCAGGCATGGAAAGCTAGGAAGCCCAGTGGCTTCTGCAGCAGACCTGAGCTATGCCAAGCAGCCTCAAATTCCATAGTCCAGGCTCGACTGTGGCTCTGTGGCAATAGCGCGGACTTCACAGCTGTGTGGATTCAGTTCTGTGTGCCAGGCAAGCCCCTCACTGGCTGATTTTTGAGGGAATCTAGTTTCTTTTTTTTTTTTTTTTTCTTTCAAACTGAACCTATTAACCCTTGACTTCCAGAGGATTACCCTGAGGATCAAGTGTGACCCTGGATGAAAAGTGATGCCTGCAGTTCCTGGCATAGAGGTGCTTTGAGTCTCTGGTTCCTGCCCTGACCTGCTTTCCTGTCTTTCTCTTGGTCTGCCTGCTGTCCTCTTAGGCATCAGCAGTCAGAGCTCTCCTCTCACTCTCCCCAGAAAAGGCTTCTACCACCCTCTACCTGGACCCACAGGCCAGGGTTTTTCAGAGGTGCTTCTCCTGCATCAACAAAGTCTCCCCTGTTGAGAGATGTTGTCTAGGGTAAAGCAAGGTCTCTACTCTTGAATTCAGGCACTTGTTTTTCTCGTCTTTACTAGAAACAGACTCAACAGAAGGTCAATTCCGACAACTCCACAGTAGGAGCCAGAATGCCTCTGGTCAGGAGGCTGGCCTCTCCCTCCATTAACCAACTTGTACCGGTATCACTGGAAAGGGAGGTGTCATTAGGGGAGATAAGTAGCTCACAGAACCAGAAAGTCTTGTCCAACTACAACCTGAGTGGTGAGGGACTCGGGTCTCTTCTTCCTGCATCATGCTGTTTCTTGCCCTCTCAGTTACCAAACTTGGCCTTGCTTTTTCTCCATGATGTAGACTGCGGTATACAAATTAGGAGGATACCACCATAGCACCTCCAAGCTGGTAACATGCCAGCTTAGGAAAGAGGACTTCTCTCCCTGGGTTTCACTATATATAAAAGGATTCTGATATAAAAAGGGATTCTGATTGGTCCATCTTAGATAACAGAGCCACCTCTTAGATCATTTTGGCCCTGGGCTGCAGTACTATGATCAGCTAGGTCTGAATTACATGCTTATCCTTGTAGCCACAAAATTGGCATATTGTTATTGGCAGCCCTACCAGAACCATGTGGAACTGTGGGGTGGAAGTGGGGAATAGCAATAATGAGGCTCTTACCCCCCAGAATAGGGCAATCCTGATAGTAGACAGAAACAGTAGATGTCCCTGACCAGAATGAAGGCACCCGAGAAGTCTGAGAATTGAGCAGTAAGCACGGCCTCTGTCTCAGGGAAGAGGACTGATGCATTTGTCAGGAGACAATCCCTGTGCTCTGGGGAAGGCTGAGGAACCAGCCCTGCTCAGCATAAGAAATAATCCAGGTGGGAGAGTCTAACAGCCAAAGCCTTGGCTCTGAACTCAGATGGTGGCTTGAAACCTGCTATGCCACTAACCAGCTGTGGGACCTCAGGCACTTTAACATCTCAGAGCCTTTCTCTCCTAGAAAATAGATAGTTTTGATGAGTCTGTGGCATTTTGCCCTATTCTAATTCAGTCATCCCTTATTATTTTTCCTGTAGTTGGGTTGCTCCAGTCCACTAGTCCATTCACAAGGGCCTGAGAATCTTGTGTTGATTTCACTAGTCCAGCTCTTCTCTTCAAGTTCTGGATGCCCTAACCTCAGCCCAAGAACTGGCTGGTGTGTCCATTTGCATAGAGGTCGGTGGGTTTCCCACCAGGACAGTTCCCAGAGGGATACAGAAGACATTACAGCAAGAGGGCAGCCCAGGAACCCCAAGAAGCAGGAAGAACACTAGTCTGGCCCTTAATAGGCTGCAGGTAGTATGCAGCTAAAAAAAGCTGTGGAATGAGTTTTGGGACCCACCCTCTTCCCTATCTTCTGGATTGTAGGAAGAATGGAACCAGAGAGAAATTGTGAGTGTTGCAATGGCTCAAGCCCTAGAGGAGGTGCGGAAGCAGAGAGAAGAGTTCCAGCGACAGGTAGGCCCCATGTGACCCTGAGGTGTGGGCCCAAGGGTGGTGTGTTCCAGCCTCAGGTAGGACCAGCCTACCTCCCCGTGTGTCCAGGACAGGGGGTGGACAGAGGTCTCAGAAATGCCATTAACTGCGTGATTCCCCTGATGTCTCTAGGAAGGTAGGAGAAAAGTGTTATAAAGAATCCTCGGGATCCCTGGGTGGCGCAGCGGTTTGGCGCCTGCCTTTGGCCCAGGGCGCAATCCTGGAGACCTGGGTCGAATCCCACGTCAGGCTCCCGGTGCATGGAGCCTGCTTCTCCCTCTGCCTATGTCTCTGCCTCTCTCTCTCTCTCTGTGACTATCATAAATAAATAAACAAATAAATAAACAAACTAATTAATTAATTAATTAATCCTCATCCCACAGGATAAGGCTTTGCGATTTTTGATGGTCAGTTATTGTTATAAAGCTCACCTGGGAAAAGCCCCTATTCGGGTACCTGCTGGGCTCGAATTCCGTAGGGGGCCATCACTGCCCATAGACCCGCAAGACTTGAGCTCACTTGAGCTCTCAGCAGGAAGGGTGGGGTACACCTTCCTTTTCATAAAGACTGCCTCAGGCCCCAGACTTGTAGTGAATGGGCTCTAGGCCTTCAGTAAGTCCCCTAACAAATGTGAGTCTCAGTTGCCTCTGGAAAGACTTTAGGATAATTACACCTTTCAGGAGACTAACAAACATCATGTGTAACAAGGTCACGTGTATCAAATGTCAGGCGTGTGGCAGGCCTCGGGACCTGGAAGTCATGGTTATGCAGCTTGCTGGAAGGCGGGGCACAACAGCCGCATGTCCGGTAGGCCCAGCATAGGCCAGGTGGGCAGCAAGGGCAGTTGCTCCTGTGTCGGGCCCTGGCCCCTGCCCTGTGCATGTCCAGAGGAGCAGAGCTTAACTTAGGGAATGTTCTAGGCCATGGACTGCAGGGAGGGATTCATGGGGGACCCTGGGTCATGGAAAATTGGAGATTCCTTTTGGGGGAAATGGGGTTACTGTCGCCAGCCTTCTCACGTGTTACTGTCACCAGCCTTCTCATGTTGGTCTTTCTGTCCAAGGCTGCTAACCTCACAGCTGTGGTAGACGAGAAAGAGCAGACTTTGCAGGAAAGGGCTGAAGTGATTCTCCAGAAAGAGCAGGAGATCTTCCAACTGAAGAAAGGTAAGGAGTCTGCCCCTGTGGAGCCTGCTCACCTGCCGCGACCCAGTACCCCTGCCCCGAAGTGGCGTGGAGTCACTGGGCTGACCATGCTCCCCTCTGCCCGGCCCAGGTCATGACTCTGTCCTGTTGCAAACACGCCAGCTGCAGAGTGAGCTGGAATCCCTGCGGAGCCTGAGGGGGACTACAAGGGACGAGGAGCTGAGGCTACCCAGCCCAGAGCAGGGCTTGACACGCTCGGTGCCCGAGCCTCTCGTGAGTCCCCATCTGAACCACGGGCCTGGGTTGGGGGCGGCAGCATGTGCTGTGGCAGGAGAGTGCTGTGGCAGGACACATGGTTGACCACCCACTGCTGTTTGCCACTAGGAGGTGATAGGAAGATGCAGGGGGAAGCGCTGATGCTCCTCCAGGATGCTGGGCGAGTCACTTCCCTGTTCTTTCACCCCCATCTTTAAAGTGGGGTGCTTAACCGAGTAAGAGCTTGTGGGTATTGAGGAGCCCATCAGATGTGGCACCACGTGTCAAAGGCAGGTGTCCAGACCCTTGCTGTGTGGACAGGTGATTATGACATTGGAAAGCATAGGACAGGAGCTCCACGGTTGAGGCATGGCTCTCGGCCAGCTGCTTGTTCCAGTACCTCAGTCTGCACCTCCAGAACCAATCTGGTCCCCTTACCCACAGACCTATGGCTTAGCGTCACCCCAACCTTGTCCTGGCTCAGCTTGCTGCCGCCATTCTGTAGGTAACCTCGAGGGCCACGCAGGACCCCACGTTCCAGCTTTCAGCCGCAGAGGGCGTCCCGAATGGCGAGGTGGGGGTCATGGACCTAGAGCAGCTACAGAAGGACAAACAGGACTTGGAGCAGCAACTTCTGGAGAAAAATAAGGTGATGGGGCCCTTTGCCTCAGCTGTTTATCTCCCTGCACCCTTCCTGTATCTGTGCCTGAAACCGTTTGGTTCCTTCTTCTTCTTTTTTTTTTTTTTTTAAGAGATTTATTTATTTATTCATGAGAGACACAGAGAGAGGCAGAGACACAGGTAGAGGGAGAAGCAGGCTCCATGCAGGGAGCCCAATGCAGGACTCAATTGCAAACCCTGGGATCACACCCTGAGCCAAAGGCAGACGCTCAACCACTGAGCCACCCAGGCATCCCTGTTTGGTCCCTTCTTAAGAGAGTTTTATGGATGCCCTTGGGCACGTCTGGGAGGGAGATCTTCCCTCTTTATCCGAAGGCCTTTTTCCTGGATTTCCACCTCGCTTGCCTGCCTTTCACACGTTCCTCCATGTGAGATAACATCCAGAGTGTTAGAGCTCAAGCAGCAGCAAGTTCAGATGTTCACACCCACCTCTGCTGTCACCATTGGGTCATGTTGGACCTTACCTCGTACTTCCTTTCCATAGCTGTGAAACAACCCAGCAATGTCGGTCTTCAAGTGGTTTTACTGGGGGGCATGTTGGGGGGTGAAATGAAAGTGTTTGTTAGCTGTCCCGTCAACTTTCTGGTACTTGGCAGAGGTCTGGTAAATGTCATGATTCCACCTCTCCTCCAGCCTCTGCACCTGCACATGTGGGGTGTCATTTGATCCTTGTCTCCAGGGGTCCTGGCAAGTTAGTGTTGGCTGCTCATCACTCTAGCCTCAAGTGTGTCATTGTGGGTGTGTATTTGTTCAGAGCTTTAACAAAAGGGAAAAGTGCTCTTTCTCTCTGTCTCTTTCACACACACATTTAATCTTACTGTGAAATATAATATACAGAGGGGCACCTGGGTGGCTCAGTCAGTTGAGCATCTCCTTTTGGCTCCAGTCATGATCCCAGAGTCCTGGGATCAAGTACCCCATCAGGCTCCTTGCTCAGCAGGGAGCCTGCTTCTCCCTCTGCCCCTACCTCCTACTCATGTGCACTCTCTCTCTGTGTATCTTTCTCTGACAAATAAAAAATTAAAAAGAAAAAATAAATACATATAGAAAAGCGCACAAATACCATGTGCCCCAGGGCCCACCCCTCAGACTCCTCTCTCCGCGTTGGGAGCGTCCATGTCCTTCTCGCAAACCCACACAGCCCCTGGGAACCCTCAGTCATCTCTGTACCTCCGCAGCAGTGTCTAAAAAGCATCTGAAACTTACACCATCCAAAACCAAACTTCAGACTCACTGTATGCCTAGCACAGCTGCCACCCTTCTTAGCTCAGGAAATGGGAAAAATAAAAATCATGGTGTCATTCTCAACCCCCTTGTTTCTTTTTTTTTTTTTTTTAAGACTTTATTTATTTATTCATAGACACAGAGAGAGGGGCAGAGACACAGGCAGAGGGAGAAGCAGGCTCCACGCAGGAAGCCCGACGTGGGACTCGATCCCGGGTCTCCAGGATCGCACCCCAGGCTGCAGGCAGCGCCAAACCGCTGTGCCACCGGGGCTGCCCAACCCCCTTGTTTCTTCCACAAGCATCATCCACACCGTTAACCAGTCCTTTTAGTTGTTTCTTCAGACTACACCTCAAATGAGCTGCTCCTTATTCCCACCACTGCTGCCACCCAAGATCGGGTTGACATTCTCTCCCCTACAGGCTGGTGTTGGGCTTCTGACTGGCTCCCTGTCACCCTTTGGTTCCAGCCCTTTGATGACTTCCCATCTCTCTGTAAGAGCCAAGTCCTTGCGGTGGCGCATGGTCCCCTGTGTGTTTTGGCCCCTTGGTACCCTGTTCTGTGCCCCCTCTGTCACCTGCAGCACTCCCCCTCAGCCACATCGGCCTTGCCTTTCTGTGAATACCAAGCACCCTCCTGACTCAGGGCCTTTGCACTTGCTGAGCCTTTTGTCTGGAAGATTCTTCCTGCAATTCCGTCACTTCCTTTATGGTATCCTTTTGTCAATGAGGCCTCCGTGCTATCACTGGCAGCCCTCATCTCAGAACCTCCTGTCCCCTGACCTACCTCTTTCTCTCCATGCTTCTTAATACCTTCTGATATACTGAAAGTTTGGTTATTGACACTTTTCCCTCCTGAGAGCAGGTATTTTTCTTGTTTTGCTTTTTGCTTTTCCCCAGCCTCTAGGTCACTGTCCACCACATAGTGGAGACTCAATCAGTATTTGTTAGACGAATTAATCAGTGAGCCAAAAACCTAGAAAATCAGGTAACATAAAATAGCAAATGTACTTCTAGGTAAATGTTCAGCCTCATGGTCAGTCAAGAGAATAACAGATTGAAACAACACATTACCACTTGTAAAATAGGGTGTGTTTGGAGGCCATTTAATGTGCTTGACAGGAGCTGGGCCCCTGACAGAGCCATCTCATTTCTGGGGAGAAACTGTGGATATACCTCGGGAGAAAGCAAAGCTGATTGCCACTTTGAAAAGGGAGGCTCACGGGGATCCCTGGGTGGCTCAGTGGTTTAGCGCCTGCCTTTGGCCCAGGGCGTGATCCTGGAGACCCGGGATCGAATCCCGCGTCGGGCTCCCGGTGCATGGAGCCTGCTTCTCCCTCTGCCTGTGTCTCTGCCTCTCTCTCTCTGTCTCTCATGAATAAATAAATAAAATCTTAAAAAAAAAAAGGGAGGCTCAGTCCCATTTTTAGACATGGAGCATTCCCTGGAATTACTGTCACATTAAAAGTTAAAATCAGGGCAGCCCGGGTGACTCAGCAGTTAGCCCTTCTTCAGCAGGACCTGATCCTGGAGTCCCGGGATCCAGTCCCACATCGGGCTCCCTGCATGGAGCCTGCTACTCCCTCTGCCTGTGTCTCTGCCTCTCTCTCTATATATATATCTCTCATAAATAAATAAATAAAATTTAAAAATAAAAATAAAAGTTAAAATCAAGGGGGCACTTGCAGGCCCTATTGGTGGAGCCTGCCACTCTTGATCTCGGGGTCTTGAGTGCAAGCACCACATTGGATATACAGCTTACTTTAAAAAAAAAAAAAAAAAAAAAAAAAAAAAAAAGGCAGCCCCGTGGCACAGCGGTTTAGCGCCGCCTGCAGCCCAGGGCGTGATCCTGGAGACCCGCAATCAAGTCCCACATCGGGCTCCCTGCATGGAGCCTACTTCTCCCTCTGCCTGTGTCTCTGCCTCTGTCTGTCTCTCTCTCTCTCTCTCTGTGTGTCTCTATGAATAAATAAATAAAATAAAAATCTTAAAAAAAATAACTGTGGAAAGGTGTGAAAATTCTGATAAATTAAAACCCTATTCAAAATTCTAGCAACTTGATGCAAGATTGGGGACATGGACAGGAAGTCCACAGGAAAAACTAATTTTGATATGTTACAGTTGTGAGACTCTGGAGATACGTTTAACATTTTTTTCCACTATTGCTGATTATACAGTATGTGCTTTCATTGGGAAAGCAGAGGTTAGTCTTTCTAATGATTACTAGGGTATGGAATAAATCACACTATGGCTCAATATCAATTAAATTCACTAAAATAAAGAAAAATTAAAAAATAGATAAGGACAGAAAAACCATGATCTTTTACACATACATTAAAAATGCTGATGTCTTAGGAGAGCAGTGGTGGGATCAGGGCACATAAACAGAATTCTGAAGGACAGAGTGGACTGTACGGAGGTGTTTCCAGCTGCGCTCCTAACAGAAGCGAGCACCAGAAGCAGTCCTGAGTGGGTAGGCTGGGGCAGCCCTGGGGCCTGAGCGCTCCACAGGTGGTGTGTGACAGTGGCCTTTGTGGGGCTTGGAGAGCATGTGCAAGCAAAGCAGCCAGAAAGGGGAAGAGCCCCAGGCACACAGGTGTGACGACACAAGCCTCTCAGGAGACAAGAACAGGTGCATGGGGCTCCAAGGGGGTGGCTGTCTGTTCTGTCGTCCTTTGTACCTTAAAGGTGGTGAGATGTGCATTTAATGAGTGGCTTTTTGCTGGGATGGGGCTTTGTCTCAGACCATAAAGCAGATGCAGCAGAGGATGCTGGAACTCAAAAAGACTCTCCAGAAGGAACTGGTAAGTACCCCTCTGGTCCCTGCAGCCTGTGCCCTCGCTGGCTCTCTGGTCTTCCTGGGGTCCCTTGCTGCCTGGTGATGCTCGCCCCATGCCCCCACCTCGGATGATTGCAAGAGGTTTCTGGAAAGCCAGATGTTAGCTGGTGGGACAATGGCTCTGCCAGTTTGAACATGCCTCTGAAAAGTAGCTTTGTGACTTTGGGCACTGCCATCCTTCTCTAAGCCCGTCTGTGCCCTGAGAAGTCATTGAGGTATGCACCTCAGGTGAACAGCAGAGTGCCATGCCCAGACATAGGAGAGCAGTGCCTCTGCCCTTTTGGGGGTGCTCACTGCCCCAGACATGTCCTGATAAGGGTGAAGGAAATGCCCGAACTCCCCCAGATGATTTCTGTCCTTCCTCTCAGAGCCCCTCCCCCCCAGGGGCTGAGCCTTCTTCCTTCCTGGGCGAGGCTCCCTCCTGCTACTGTGTGCAGGGCACGTGAAGGAGCAGTGAGGGTCACAGGTAGGGCCAGCTGACTCTCCCAGGAGATTTTCAGACCTGTCACGAGGGGTTCAACGTAGCATCTTTCCATTTGGCTTTCAGAAAATCAGACCTGACAATGAGCTCTTTGAAGTCCGGGAGAAGCCTGGCCCTGAGATGCCAAACATGGCTCCTTCTGTCACAAATAACACTGACCTGACTGATGCCCGCGAGATCAATTTTGAATACCTGAAACACGTGGTTCTGAAATTCATGTCCTGTCGAGAATCTGAGGTAAAGGGCTTGTGAGTTGCCTTTTGGGTACTGAGAGCTTGGCTCATTCGTCCCAGCCTCTCCTGGCTTCCCACCAAGTCCATGTCTGTCTTCCTCTCACACGGTCTGATCTGACTGCCAGGGTGGGTACTTGGTCATTTCTACAGCTGGCACTGACCTCATTGCAGCAAACAGGGGGACTGAGAAGGGGATTGGCTCCTGGGAGGCCGTGTGGGCTGGGTGCTGAACCTGCCCCGCATTCCTCCATCCTGCTGAAGAGCAGGGGAACTGCTGTGGATGTCCTGGGAATCTTCCAGTTCCCGGAGGAAGAGATGGAGGGAAGAAAACCGGTCATTGTTGTCAGAACTGAGGAAGCCCAACTTTGCCCTCCAGTTGGGAGCAGACCCAGGAAGCACTGCCATTTAGACCTCTGACCACCCCCTCCGCCACCACCAAGGCCCATGGCAGCAAAACTTACTTTCTTACAGGCTTTTCACCTTATAAAAGCTGTGTCTGTGTTGCTGAACTTCTCGCAAGAGGAAGAGAACATGCTCAAAGAAACCCTGGAATATAAGGTAGGTCTCCGGCCTGCCGTCTGGCACTTAGAAACTGTCGTTCGCAAGCCCAGCAGCGGCAGTGGCGGGGAAGCTGGCCCACAGAGCTGCCTTGGCGGCGTCCACGGTGAACTCTTTCCCAGCGGTACGTACTGAGGACGTGCCTTATGCACACACAGCTGTGCTGTGGGCTCCACCAACAGGCTTCATGTCTTCCAAGGCATTTTCACTGATAGTCCTAACATCTGCAGGTCCAGGTCTGGTCCAGCATCCAGACCTTTAAAAAAATAAAATATTCAGGGCAGCCCGGGTGGCTCAGCGGTTTAGCACCACCTTCAGTCCAGGGTGTGGTCCTGGGGACCTGGGATCGAGTCCCACGTCGGGCTCCCTGTGTGGAGCCTGCTTCTCCCTCTGCCTGTGTCTCTGCCTCTCTCTCTCTCTCCCTGTCTCTCATGAATAAATAAATAAAATCTTAAAAAAAAAATAAAATAAATAAATAAAAGATTCAGAAAGTACCTGCCGAAGTAATAGAACAAAAAGAAATTGTTAAAGCAGAATTACCTGCATTCCCGTACCTTGTTCTTCCACTACTCTGTTTTCTTTGGTTCCCTTCACATAGTCAGAATGGGCTCCAGGCCCTGCAGGCTGGTTCCCACAACCAGCGTCTGCACCACGGAACTCACGGCAGGCCTCGGAACTCATGGCAGGCCTCGTAGGGCCTCAAGGGCCACAGGGGCGGCTCCAGGATGGGGAGGGGGTTGCCTTCAGCTTCCTCTGCACCTAATCCTGATGCTCATCTCAGGAGCCTTTCTGTTTTAAACAGATGTCTTGGTTTGGGTCCAAGCCAGCTCCCAAGGGCAGCATCCGGCCATCCATCTCCAACCCTCGGATCCCATGGTCCTAGATGGAAGTACCGACAGGCGGAGCTCCATGCAATGACACTTTTTCTGTGAAAAGAACACTGACACACCAGTCTGGGTGGGTTTTTAATCACTGTAACTGCAGTATTTTGTACAAGCGTCCAAACATTGTTTACAAGACTTAAAGGCCCCCTTCCCAACAGACTGATCTGAACTTGAGGAGGTGGCTGATCCTGTGTCATTGTGCTCACCAAACGGAAGGGTCCCGGCACTACCCACATTTCCACAGCGCTGCTAAAATTCCAGCTCTGGCCAGCACCCCTCTGCACCTGAGTCCTCTGTGTTAGCCTTAGAGCTGAAGCCATTAGCATCTGTCAGAGAAGAGGCACCTGACCCATCCTGTGGTGATGAGGCCCTTTGAAGCGGTGCCCAGCAGACCCACCTGCTTGTGCCACAGAGAGCCAACTCACTGGGGTGGCTTTCCAAAATTCCCCTTCCCTGTTAGCATGTTTGGGTTCAGATGAGATAGAAGAGGCTTTTTAACCCTTCCTCTCCAGAAAACATTATTTCACCTTGTTTCTCAAACCACCCAGAACTTGGGATGTGTACATCTTTAAGGTACTCTGGGGCCAGTGTGGATTAATGAATATGCAACTTTCTGGCAGTATCTCATTTTACTGAAAAAAACTAGCAAATATATAAAAAAAGATCCTTAGTACCAAATACACTCAATTGCCTTTTTAATGAATGTACTTGTCATGGATAGGTTGCTGGTAAACCATTTTAAACTATTTTTTATAGCTAAAGTTCTTCGCTATTATAAACATGTCTCTGTATTATAAAAATCCATTTAACTGGTGTCCCTAAAGGCAAATCAGAGCATCGGGTGGAAATTATTTCTAAGATTAGAATTCCTTTCCCTTTTAAAATTTCACTAGCATTCTGTGGTCTCTGCTTCCCTCTGAAGCAGTGGTGGTGTTTCATTTGCTTCCCTCTTAATTCTGGTAGAAGACTGAGCAAATGCTAATCACATGTCTGCTATGGTTAAGGACAGTCTGCTCCACTCAGAGGAAGCAGCAGCTGTCCCTCCCCCATCCTTGACCAAAACCTGGGAAGTGGTCTGCCTTGTATGTGGAGCTACCACCTTCCGCCCTCGCCCTCGCCCTCCCCCTGCATATTTAAGATGACACTGCATTCAGATACGGCCTCCAGACAGCCCCCAGCTGGTTACAGTGCTGGACAGCATGCAGGTGGCTCTGGTAGGGACCGGTGACAACTTGCTTTATTATTTTAGATAATCCACAGTATGGAATCCAAAGAGAGAATGTTAATTGGTTCCATTTGATATAAGTTGCACTGGTTAAATAAAAAGGTGAGTTAATAACTGGAGCTCCCAAATTTATTTTCAGTTATCCAATGATGTAAAGTTGTTTCTCAGAAATGCTTAGGGTTAAAATATACAAACTTTATCTCACAGGCAAACAAGGATTTGCAGAGCTAAAGTACTACATTTCCACAGACCTAGAAGTACCAGGGAAGGGCAGCATCCCCATCATCCCAGCTCGGCTTTCTGCCACCTGAGCAACCCATTGTCCAGTTACCTACCTCCTCCCGTGGCTCCTCCCCGCAGATGGCTTTCTTCTGCTTAGAATGTTATTTTGCATTTATCTTGTGGGGACACAAGACAGGAATTCCTTCTGTTCTATAATTTTGGCAAGAGGTAGCTTTTCCAGCTGTTCCAGGAGAATCCCCAAATCGGGTGGTTCAGGGCTTGCCCACAACAGCTGTGACCCTGTGGTGGGAGCCCCATCCCACTCTGCTGTGGCCTCTCCAGCCCCGGAGCTGGTCTCCCTCTGCCCCACCCACATCCCCCAGCAGCTGTAGGTGTAGCTGTGGGGCCAGCACTCAGCCTGGACTTGCTTCGGGAGGATTCATTCTGATTAGGCTTTCCTCCTGCATGTTGAATTTCCTTCAGCTTTAAGAGGAAGAATGGAGTAAATATTCCAAGTGATTTAATGCACTTTTACTTGTATAAAACGTTGTAAGAGACAGTATGTATAGCCTCTTTATATGAGCATTGGATTTGGATCGCTCCGTGTTGTAACTAGGAGTTGTATTATCTAAGACTGCTGTAGAAAATTCATTTGTGGTGTCACTTTTTGATTAAAGCTCTTTAATCCATATGCAACTACAGTGGGTTTTACTTGATAGTTTGGTGTATTTGACCAATGACATTTAGTACTTTGTGCCTCGTATTTAATACTCCAAGACAAACTTCATGGACTACAGAACAGACCTTCCAGTTTGGTGAGCAGAGGTGTGGGGACAGCGGCTTGTGGGTTGGTGAGCAGAGAGCTGGGGAGGGCTGCATGCTCAGAGCCTGGAAGCTCCGTGTCCTTCCCCTTTACACTCCCCAGTGCATCTCTTCCATCTGGCTGCTCCTAAGTATATCCTTTTATGAAAAACCAGTAACCTAGTAAGTACCAGAAGGGGGATAAGACAACTCTAGAACACTTGTCTTTCAGAAAGCATCCCCCAGTTTAGGTAAATCTATGTGATTTAATGAAGCCAGCAGCCCAGTGGTACTTCCCAGGAATGGTGGGGTTTCTGCAGAGGAATTGGAAGGATTGTGTCACTTGGGTCCATGTCTTATCTCCAAGGCCCACATCAGTGGGGCCCTTTAAGAGGATATAAACTGGGACACTTGGGTGGCTCAGCAGTTGAGCGTCATCGGCCCAGGGTATGATCCTGGAGTCCCGAGATCAAGTCCCGCATGGGGCTCCCTGTGGGGAGCCTGCTTCTCCCTCTGCCTGTGTCTCTGCCCCTCTCTCTCGCATGAATAAATAAATAAAATCTAAAAAAAAAAAAAAAGAGGATGCAAAGTGCAGTTCCATGTGCTGAAAAGGTCAGAAAAACATCTTTGCTCTTCAGAGAAGCTGGCTGTTGGTGGCTAGAAAACACAATGTTTCTTCTGTATTTAAACTTGTCAGCGTCTCGGTAAGTGTTCCTGCCACACAGCCCAAGCCAGGGCCAGGAGGTGGTGACCAGGCCCTTCTGGGGTACACTCCCAAAAGATACCAAGTGTAGTCACACAGACTAAAGACTTTTAAAGCCTAGATCAATTATTGAATGTTTGGCACTTTATTAAATAAGCTCCAAAATTACATACAAATCAAGGGAGTAAAACCAATAGTTACTTGGCAAAATCTGTCTGCTTAGCAGCCAGTAGCACTGCGCCCAGGCCTGAGGTACCGGTGTGGTAGGAGGGCGGTGGGACGCTCCACAGGGGCACATCCACCCCCCACATCAGTTTCTCACTCACCACCATCCGGTTCAGTACTCACTTTACATACAGGAAACACACCACGGAGTACATACTAATAAGCCAAGAGCTTTATTGATGCAGCAGGCACTTTACAATGAACCCAAGAGAGCCCGTCTTCTCTGGGAAAACGGGATGTCTGTACAAACCCTCAGTTTTACTACTTCAAAAAAAACAAGCTCTCCCTTTTACCACAGCCCTTGGATCTGTATGTGCCCAATCATCCCTCCCCCATTTGAAATAGGCAGAGCACACAGGTACACCCGACCAACGCTGGCCAGCCACTCCAGTAGACAGTTACAATGTCAGTTCTGTGTTACTCATGGACAAAGGCATAGACTATCAGATCCTGCAAAGGATTTAGGAAACAATTTCTCCCTCCACCTCGAAAATAAAATACACTTCAGCGGATGCATGTCCTGAAATAGTTTAGTTGGGAGTTCCTAGGAAGATGGTCCATTGTCAATCCCTTCTTCATCAGCCTGTGCATCCAAAATTCTTCTCAAGGGAACATGAGTCCTTTTTTTTTTTTTTTTTAAACAGTCTTTCTTGCTGTAAGAACTCTTATAATGGAGCCTAGTCCTCCTACTGCTAATGCCTGTGGGGGCAGGAAAAGGAAAGGAGTCAAATGAAACCTGGCTGGCCAAGGGGTAGCCCGGCTTGCCAGGGGAGATGGGACTGGCACCCCCGGACCTAGGTCCCACCATGTCACCGATCCTCTGGAAATGGGTTCCTGCAAGAGCAGTTAGGAGGTAGCAAGAGAGCCCACATCCTAAGCACGGAGCTGGAGCCAAGGCTCCTGAAGTGCTGCTGGCTCCCAGTAGCAAAACTGGGCTTGGGAACATGGTTACCAAGCACACACACACACAGCACAGCTCCCCCCAAGCCTCCCTTCTGACGCTGTTTCCAGGCTGCCCTCACTACCCTGGACACTTAAGATATGAGCCCATTCCAGCTGCCTCCCCAGGCCCTCCTTAGAAACGTCAGTGCGGCTCAGCACCAGGGACCAAACGGTCTGGCCTCCACACCATGCAGAGGGCTTGCTCAGTTCCGAGTAGCACAGCCACTAGACCCTCCCCAAGCCCAGGCGAGTTCACCTTCCAGCTGAGCAGGCCCAGCACACCCAGCAACAGGACCAAAGGCCACCAGAAGAGCCTAGCACCGAGGCTGCCCAAGTAGCTGACCCCTCAAAACTCAAAAAAGCCTTCTGGAAGGACGCAGTGTTAGTACTAGCCTGGTCTGCTATAATGATGAGCAAGCTTCCTGTACCTCTACAGGGCTGGGGGACGTTGGCACACAGGCAGGACATAGGCTAGAGGAAATGCCTTGCTCTTGTATCGACCTGAGCAAAGGACAGGCACAGCTTTTTGTGCCTCAGGTGGCTGAAGGCCCTATTTGGTGAAAGCCAGGCTTCTGCCATTGCCTGCTCTGGCCTAGTGAGGATGAGGCCAGAGCAGGAAGCTCCCAGCAGCAGCTGGGGGCTCAGCCTGCGTTCCCGAGACCCTCCCCAACCACCATCTCCACCAATGGGGAGCAGCTGCCTTTGCTGACGCAAAGAGAGTATTCTAAGCCCTAGCCACAAGCAAGCCTGCCTCCCTCCCACCTGGGACTCCCTGTCTATCTCACCATGCAAGTCACCTGTGCCCAGGACACGCCTGGCATAAATCAGCAGCTAAAGCAATTCCAATTACCAAAGCCAGTGAACCCTACCAGGTGCTTCTATGGAAGAAGTGAGTGAACAGAGTCGTCCTAGACTGCTGTTCATGGAGCCCCTTACTCTCTCATGCCTCTCAGACTGTCCTCTGGCCTGTGCACGTGAACCCCAGGGTGGGGGCAGGTCAGCAGGCCACCTGTGTGGGCGGTACATTCACATACCTTTTCGTGCCACTGGAGTAGCACAGCGCTGCTGTTTTCTGTGGGCTTCTCAAACCCTTTATAAATGTACTTCATTAGCAAGTCAATGCCGTTTCTGTCCAGCGACTGCACAGCCTGCTCAATCTCACTGCTCTTGAAGTTGGTAAGCACCTTCAGCACCACGCCCTGGGCTCGTTCCTGTGAAGGAGAAGGAGGCAGCGATGCCCAGGGCCAAAGCCCAGGCACAGGAATGCCCCACCAACTGGTCAGAATTCTCAGAAACACTGACCAATTTCTGACTTGTCTGGCTGCTTGCAAAATAAGTGTGCTCAAATCCTCTCATTTATTTACATGTCAACATATCCCTTCTTTATGCTCAGAAATTCTTCCACTAATCTGGGGGAGAGTGAGTGGTTTACTGGGGAGAAACCTGCCTCTATGACATGGGCCGGGCCTCAGATGCCACCAGATCACAGCTGTTTTCTTAACACGTCTATTTTCTTCACAGGTGTAAGAAAAGCTGCAGCCTCCCTCTGCACTCACCCCAGTAACACGGGGGCCATTTCCCCCCACCAAGGAGGTGCAACCGCTGCTGACACCACCATGCTGTCACAAGATGGCAAAACCCCAGCTTCAGAGAGACCCCTCTCCCTGAACCCAAGTTCAGACAGCTTCTACGCAGCTGTGATGCAGTAAGCATCTTCTCCCCTTCTTTTTAAAAGGCAGGAAATATTGACTGAAAATCCTTATGCAAATAAAGCCTATTCAAAAACCTTTAAAGCAGAAACACTGCTAAGTCCCATGTGGCAAGCTAATTTAGAGTTTTGCTAAGCAGTAAGGGCTGGGCCAACTTCTCACCCCCATGAGGCCCTAGGGAGGAGTGAATGTTTCTTTGGGGAGCTTTTACTATAAACATAGACAGTTTTGATGTCAGGAGTGCCAGGAGGCTTCTATGGAAGCACTGCCCAGTGCCAACTCACTCTCTTGGTAGATCCTCACTGAGGTGGACGCAAAACAGACGCTGTCTGGAGCCCCAGGGAGCCCTCAGCTGCGGACACAGACAATCACAGCCCTGGTGCGAGCACCACCCAGCAAAGCGGCAGCATGATCCCCTTTACCTTCACAGCTTGATTCTTGGTGTTGACGGGAGAGTTCCGCAAGGCTGCATGGAATGCCCGAAGCATGTCCCCTGTGCATCACCACCAGTTAAGGATGGCTCGGCTCAAGCATGTCCACGCTTCTATTAATGAACTCATTTCAAAAACAGCTCAAAGGAGAAGAGTCAAATGACATTCACATCCACCACCATCCCACACACACACTTCATTGCAGCTTCCAGGTGGCCACAGCCCATTTAGAGAGTAGCCTATAGCCTTCCTGAGCCACACAAAGAATAGAGAGCACCTCTGCCAATTGTGCAAGTCCCTCGTTCTGCTGCCCCCAAAACACATTTGGACACTTCTCCCCTACCATGGAAGGCAGAAGCAAAGCAAGTGCCCTCTGGGGGTGACCTGCAATAGAATCTGACTGAGCTCACTTGCACTTGCTTGGTACTGGGCACCATGTCTGCCCTGCTGTGTCCTCACAATGATGTGAGACTATCCCTCTCACATTCTCATTCTCAAAAAGGAAGAACAAAGGCACAAATGGAGGTCTCCTCTTTATCCACTGTTTCATTGGTTAAGCTGCTAAAGAAATTAAGATGTGCTAAAACTTCTATCTTCCAAGACCTATCCAGGTCTGTGAGGTCCCAACTACTAAGAGGGAGATTTATTCATTTAAAAGCTTTTTCCCAAAATATAAGCCAAGCCTCCCCTCTCCCCTCAACCTTAGTTGCAATCTTGACACATTCTTTGCCGAGTTCTGAATACACAGCACTCAAAAGAAAATGACAATCTGGGTTAGGTCCCCAAAGGTGACACCTATTTTAAACTGAATTACATCAGCCAACTTTCATTTCCTCATCTACAACACTGGCTTCAGCCAAAAAGCTTCAAAAATAGAATAAGGAATGGCTTCTGCCCAAACAGGTCTCTACTCCTGTTTGTGCAGTAAATCCTACGTGTGAACAGACAAAGCCACCGGAGCAAAGCCCAGACTCATCTTCCCTAATACGGGCTCCATCTTGACTAAGCTGGGCCCACACCACCCAGGAGCCACTCCTGCTGAGCTCCCAGCTCCCTGCTGGGCCCTGATGCACCTTCCACAATGGAGGCAGCCCACTCCTTGTATCTGCTGGCTTTGGAATTCCTTTTCCTCAGCCAGACAAGGGCCAGTCTGGTGTCAGCCACTGATAACTTCTACCTTGGAACTGTTTTCTGATTTGGCGTTCCAGAGCAATTAATTAACAGAGACTCGGGAGTTTAAAATAAGTGTAGGCTGGCTCTCTTCACTAACCAGTATGGCTGGAAAACAAAATCATTCAAGAGATGGATGGGGAGGGGCAGGTGAACTAGTCTGCAGGGGCAAAGAGTCACTGCTTTAGTTACCTCTGTACCAAGCAATCACTATAAGTGTTGATGGATACAGAGCCTTTACCAGCTTGGGGGATATCTGGGGAAAAGGGAATGCATAGCATTTATCAAGGTGGCCTCCGTGCTCAGCTCACAGAACAGGCTGTGGAGGCTACAGACCACTGCCCCTCGTCTCCTCTAGATCAGAATTTCTCAACCACAGCACTGACATTTTAGACCACACAACTGATGTGAGGTCTGCATGACATGGTGTTTAGCAGCATTGTGATAATCAAAATATCTCCAAACAATGCCAAATTTCTTCAGGGGGGGGAAAAAGTGCAAAAATGTTCAAAACCACTGCTTTGGACAGATCCCTAGTCCTGAGGACCAGAAGGTTCTTCAGTGAGGAAAAAAAGGAATGAATATTTAAAAAATCCCTACAAGGTTTCAGCTCCTGTTCCAGGTGCTTTCACATGTCATCTCAATACTTCAAACAACTCTCATTTGAAAGGCGATGCATTTGAGACTCAGAGAAAGGAAACGACCTGCCAAAGTCACAAAGCTAAGCTGTCTAGCTGGCCTTCAAACCCAGGTATACCCAACTCCAGAGCCAAGCTTTTTCTACAATCCCCTGCTGTCCCTCTACCCACATACCCCAGCTACATGTCTAGGACAGTTGCTGTGTGCCCAGCACTGTGAAGCTTCTGCAATGTTGTTGTGATGCTCCCATGGAAGCTGTAAGGCCATGGTTCCCCTCCTTTTCACAGAAAAGGATGCTGAGGTTCAGTTAGGGTATGAGGTCATAGCACATAGAGTGAAGTCTGCGTGGATACACGGCCCATGTTCTAGTTCATCTGTCTGAATTCCTACCATGACTGGATTGCCTATCGAAGGCAGTAAGAAAGGCCTTCTCCTCCCTACCTTCCCCCACTCCAACCAATCAATCTCTATCTTCACTCCTCTGGTCTCTATTCTAAGACTGCTAAAAGCCTGTTCTACAGTTTAAGTCAGTGATCTAATATTAAGTCCAATAACTGGTACATGGTAGGGACTCAGTAAATACCAGTTCCTTCTTCCTCCCTCCCTGGGCTCCACAATTGCCAGGATCTCAGTTCTCACCTGCTAACCTCCTTTTCCCCAATCCCAAGAGATATACTGTCCATGGTAACAAGGCTTCTGACACTGTCACTAGTGGAGAAACTGCCACCAACTGGATGTGCTAAACCTAGGCCTCCAAGCAGCCTCAAGGAACCAATCACTAGTCCGAGGGCGTACCAAGAGATGACCTTCAACAAGTCCCTGCAGCACCAGGACCAAGACAGCAGATAACCAGACCTTGTTCTCCCCATCTGTGGATGGTACTGGGCCAGAAGCCTGACGTTGGAGCCTTCTTGGTACTGCCTGCCCATGAGCCAGGTCCTGCACCAGAATGCAGAATCAATCTTCCCTCACGAGGGTCATCCTCATGACCCCATTTCACCAAAGGGGTAAATAAGATGATCCTGATAGCACAGAAAATACAAGTTTGAATCCTCACCTTTGAAAATACATTCCTGTTCAAACAAAGAAAGTCTGAAGGTTTTTGTTTCAAAGGCACATTGGCGGAACACTGCAGGACTCCTCCCTAAGGTAGTCCATGGGCCTGACTTCCCAAGCTGAGTCAACTGATTAAACACCCAGAACCTGATTTATATACACATGAGCCTCCAACCCTGCCCTGGCAAGTGTGGGGGAGGGGTAGGCACTTCCCGTAACACCATTTGAATAAAGAAAAATCCTTCCTGTGAGAGTAAGTCAGTTTCCTGTGCTCAAACTGCTAAGGGACTAAGCGGCTGTGACAACCACCTCTATTTTTAATCTTGTTTTCTAAATGCTTGCTTTCTGTGGCCACAAGAATAGTCACTTCCAGTCATGAGGCTCTACTTTTACATTTCACTTGATGCTGTCTGGTTTTTCTTAGCTCTAAACTACTAGTCTTTCCCCACTGCTTCCTGCACAAGAAGGCTATTTCGGGGAAGGAGCCAAAAGTCACTTGTGGAACGTGGCTAAGACATCAGGGTCCACAGCCCAAGGTGTTCACAGGAAACAAAACAGGTGAAAAAGAGTGGCATGAAGTTGGAGGGTCAGACTGGTGCTGGGGTGGGAGATGCACAATCTCTCACCTTAGGGCTGGACTAAGCCTGCAGCCCTCCTTCTCCCTTGGGTCCTTCCTACCCCTCAGCCATCCCCCCACCTAACTTCGTAGGGTGACTGTGCCCGGGAGCCGTCTAAGGCAGCCCAATTACTTAGCGGGACTCCCCTCGGCCCCTCCCGCCCATCTGGCGCGAGAATGGCCCCATTTCCTGCAAGGGAGGGATGGAGTGAGGGGGAGCCCAAGGAACGGTCAGTCTCAGGGGACGAGGAGACAGAAGGGGAGTAAAGAGGCCAGGCCCCGCGGAGGAGTGGAGGGGCCTGCGGGGCTGCAGGTGCGTCGGGACTGCTTCTGCGGCTGGCGAGCCGGCGGGTCCAGCCGGGTCTAGGGGCCGCGCTCCTGAAGGAGGCTCCGAAGGCCGGAGCCCGGACAAGGGGACTGGAGCGGCCGCGTCAGAGAGAAGGGAGGATACATGCACTGAGGGAACCTGAGAGGAGCCGGATCGGAAGGCACTTGGGAAACGGACCTCAGGGGCCCGGGAAGTAGAGGGGTAGGGAGGCCGGCCTGAGGGACCCCCGGGCCGCTGCGCTGGGTAAGGATATTGCCGCAGAAGGCCATCCACCTCGCTAGGGTCCGGGCCTGGCTCGGCCGCCGCCGCCGCCGCCTCCTCCTGTTCGTCCACGAATTTGTTCTCGTCAAACTCGTCGATGTCCACCCGACGGAAGCGCGAGGACAGCGTGTTCCGGGCCATGGCGGGGACTCGGCGCCCGCTCAGCCGGCTCCGCTCCGGGTCCGACCTCGGATCTACTCCGCTCGGAACCGGCTCAGGATCGGGGGCGGGAAGCGGCCGCCCGGCGCCTCCTCCAGCTCCTCCGCGCGCAGACGCCGCCGCCCGCCCACTTCCGCGCTATGCCGGAACCGGAAGTGTCGGCGGGCAGGAGGGGCGGAGCCTGCTGGCGGCGGGGTTGGAAGCGTCGGAGAATCCCCTTGTTAGTTACTACCCCGATAGCGCTCAGTCGGGCTCTCAGCTTCGGGGAACCTCATTCTTGCCATCTGAGCAGCGGGCACTACGTCCCCTCTCAGGCCTAGCATCGTGGACGCCATAACTGTGCTCGGCTTCCTTTCTGAACCCGAGGAGACCCTGGCCCTGCAAGGGGCCTGCGCGGACTCGGCCGCGGAAGCGGGGTGGAGCCATCACTGCCCAGACTGAGGCGGCACGGGCACCCCCGCAAGTGTCATGATCACCTGACCTGGCAGGTGGGGGGCGAGGAGAGAAAGATGACCCTGAAGTCACCATCCTGACTTAAAAGGCGAGGTCCTGGAGGCTAAGAAGTCATTTCCGGCTGGAGAGGCATATCCTGGTGGGAAGCTGAATCACCTAAGTATGAGATGGGAAAAGACGGGATCAGGGTGACGAAGGGTAGGGGCAAGAACGACTCTGTGGTTCCAGGACCGAGTGCCTGGGCAGTGGCCTGCGGGATTCTGTTAATAGGCCTTAACCATGGGATGCTTGGGTAGCTCAGCGGTCGAGCGTCCGCCTTCCGCTCAAGGCCTGAACCCGGAGTACCAGGAACCAGCCCCACACCACATCGGCCCCTTGCTGTGAGCCTGCTTCTCCCTCTGCCTATGTCTCTGCCACTCTGTGTATCTCTCATGAATAAATAAATTAAAATCTTTATTAAAAAATCGGCCTTAACCTTAGATTAAATTGGATCTTTGTTTTCATATAATTTTCCTTTTTAAAAAGATTTTAAGTAATCTCTACCCCCATCATGGGGCTGGAATTTACAATCCCAGGATAAAGAGTCACATGGTGTACAGCCAGCCAGCCAGGTCCCCTGAATTGTACTCTTTTTAATAAAGGCCAAGGCTTAATGAAATAGGACTCGTTTTTATTGTTTCAAATACTTCTCATTGAATTGTGTCTACAGATCAAAAAATTATTGCCAGATTATGATGCTACCTAATTTTGGGTGCTAAAGATACAGACTTAGGCAGCCCTGGTGGTCCAGCGGTTTAGCGCCGCCTTCAGCCCAGGGCGTGATCCTGGAGACCCGGGATCCAGTCCCACGTTGGGCTCTCTTCATGGAGCCTGCTTCTCCCTCTGCCTATGTCTCTGCCTCTCTCTCTCCCTCTGTGCGTCTCATGAATAAATAAATAAAATCACTTTTTAAAAATTTAAAAATAAAGATACTCATGCTGGGAAGTAGGTGCTGAATAAAAGTCTCAGGGTCCTGGAAATAGGCAAAGCCCACTTGCCCTTCAGCTCCATTCCTTGAAAGAAATGGAAATTTTTGTGACCCAGGCAGGCCACAAGACAGCAGAGATATCAGAACTTCCTGGTCAGAAGAAACTTTAAACCAGAAATAACCCATTTTACAAGTAAGGAAATAGCGCCCGAATAGACTGGTGAATGAAATAATGGCCCTGCTTGACTGTGAATCTCCTGGTCACGAAGGCAGAATTTTAAAAGTCTATACTATGTCAGGGATGACCGCATGCTGAGGGTATAAAACCATGCAGTGCCTGGCAGTACCTTAGATAAAGTGGTCAAGAGATGTCCCTGAGGAGGTGACACTGATCAAGGACCTGAAGAAGTGAAGGAGGAAGCCAAGCAAAGGCCCAGAGACAGAGCAGGCTTGGTATATTCCAGAAACAGGCCATACTAAAGTACAAGAGTGAGAAGAGATGAGATGGAAGGGAGGAGTGGAGGGGTGGTGGAGGTTTTGTAGGTTGAGGAAAGGATGTAGTCTATCTCGTGGGACAACACTGGAAATTCTGGGCAGTGACATGAGCTGACTTAAGTTTGAAAAGGATCCATCTAACAGCCATCTTGAGAACAGATGGGAATAAGAATTAAAAGGTGATGTAAAAGGTGACACCAGAGCACCTGGGTGGCTCAGTGATTAAGCATCTTCCTTTGGCTCAGGTCATGATCCCGGGGTCCTGGGATCAAATCCCACATCGGGCTCACTGTAGTGAGCCTGCTTCTCCTTCTGACTATGTCTTTGCCTCTCTCTCTGTGTCTCTCATGAATAAATAAAATATTTTTTTAATAAATAAAATATTTTTTTAAAAAATAAAAGGTGACAGCCTTTTATTTCCTGGTTGGTGACACCAGGAAAGCCTGGTGTCACCAACAGCCTAGGTGACAGGTAATGGTAGCTCAGGCTAGGAGGTGCCAATAGGAATGGTGGGAAGATGTTGGGTTATTCTGAAAGTAGAGGCTGCAGAATTTGCTGGTGTGTTGCATGTGACATGTAAGAAACGAGTCACAGGGCAGCCCCAGTGGCGCAGTGGTTTAGCACCGCCTGCAGCCCGGGGTGTGATCCTGGAGACCCAGGATCGAGTCCCACATCGGGCTCCTTGCATGGAGCCTGCTTCTCCCTCTGTCTGTGTCTCTGCGCCTCTCTCTCTCTCTCTCTCTCTCTCTCTGTGTCTCTCATGAATAAATAAATAAAATCTTAAAAAAGAAACAAGAGTCACAGATAACTTCAAATTTCAGAAAGATGTACACAACCATTAGCTCTAAAGAACTTTAAACATTTGGAAAATATGACAGCAAAGTACCTGTGCACTATTCAACTTCCTTTTAAGACTAACCCATGACAAAATAGTCCTCTGTCCTCTCTTCCCCGTACGCATTCACTTCTTGGAAGCCTGCCTCACCATGGTCTGCAGTAATGCTCATTAATTCATTCAGCCAACAAGCATCCATGTGTTGGGCCTGGAGACTAGATAAATCAAGGCAGGTGTCAGCCACGGTTCTACCAGGGAACTTCCAGGCTGGTTGCAAAG
This sequence comes from Vulpes lagopus, assembly GCF_018345385.1. NCBI lineage: Eukaryota > Metazoa > Chordata > Mammalia > Carnivora > Canidae > Vulpes > Vulpes lagopus. Next base: position 3,084,652 of record NC_054835.1, on the reverse strand, counting down.
ACAGACATATAAACGTTTTAATTCAGCATATTTGGAGCTAAAGAGAGGATTGCACAGAAAGCTTGGGATATGGGGGACTTGACTGGCTCAGTCAGGACACTACTCTTGACCTTAGGGTTGTGAGTTTGAGCCCCATGATGGATGTAGAGATTATTAAAAATAAATAAATAAATGACAACAAAACAAAAACAGCTTGGGACAAAAGGGAGGTAGTATCCCAGTTTAGTCCAAAGCTAAGGCCCATTGATAGAACTCCATAAAGGAATGGAAGAAGGCACCCTTGAACCTGACAGCAACAAGGGGGCAACTAGCCTTTAACTATTACTCCAAGAGGTATTGGTGCATCTTCTTTAATCTTGGAAAGCCTGAACACCTTCCCTGCTTTGTGAATTCTTCTTTAACTTTTAGGGCCCAAATCAAGTGTTCATTCCACTGGGAACATTAATACCAATGAAATTTTGACTGTTACACATTAGCTCTTCTGCTAAGAGTTTTCCATGTTCCTAATCCTCAAAAATACCCATTTCACAAGTGAGAAAACTGAGACTCAGAGAGGGGAAGGGATCCGCCAAGATGTCTCAGCGAGCACGAGGCAGCGGAGCAAGAATTTGAAACCGGGACGGGTTCACTAAAAAAAGGCCCTGAAAGCTCTTTCCCCTCCCACATGCTGCCTCCACTAGAACGTTTATGGAGTTGGGAGTATAGCTGTCTGATCCCGCCTCTTCCTGCCCACTTCGTGTTTTAAATAACTCCATAGCAGAAGCCTTGTGGATTATCTCTGAAAATCCTCAACCCTCATCCCCTCCACCACTAGCGCCTAGTGGCGCCCAGCTCAGAACAGTCGACTGAGCATCCTGCACAGGTCTGCCGAATGAATGAATGAACGAGTAAATGACTGAATGGACGAATTCGAGTCCTCACTGTGCCATCTCCGGGAAGCTGCCGGTCACCCCGGGCCTCGGTTTCCCCAAGTGCTCTGCTCAGGAGGTGAAGCCGAGCCGAGCAGAAGCAGGTGCGGGGCTCCGGCTCCTCAGGGCGGGGCTAGGTACCAAGGTACTCCCGGCGGGCGTCAGGGGCGGGGCTAGGGCTCCGTCGCCGCGGCGCCATTGGCCGCGCCCGCCACCACCCGGCAGTAGTTTGGAGGTCAGCCCCGCCCCCTTCCTCTTTCTCTCGGCCTCTTTCCGGCGGTGGTAGCAGCGGATTGTGCCGACATGGTGAGGACCGTGGAATCGGGTGCCATCCGCCCGCTGGGGGGCTCGGGGCCTGGGGTGGGGAGCTCGAGGTGAGCACTGGGGTTCCATCTGCCAGCCAGGGCTGTAAGGAGCCGTGAGGAGGGGACTTGCGTCGACACGGCGGGTCACCGGCTCTCTGCCCGGGGCCGGGAGAGGTGAGGCCGCGCTGCCGGCGCCTCCCGTCTTCCCGTCTGCGGAATGGGGTAGCGGCCCAGCGTTGTGGCCGACCACCTGGGCGAGGGCAGGCCCGCCGGTCCTCGGTTACCCTGCCCAACGCGCGGCCTAGGGCAGTGATGAGGGGTCCCCAGTGCGCCATTCTCTGGGACTGGGCACGACGCAGGCGGAGGGGAGGATGGCCGCTGCGCGGGGAGGCGGCCTGTCCAATGTTTGACTCACACCTGTTCTTGCGCTCAGGCTAAGATTAAGGCTCGAGATCTTCGCGGCAAGAAGAAGGAAGAGCTGCTTAAACAGCTGGAAGACCTGAAGGTGGAGCTGTCCCAGCTGCGCGTCGCCAAAGTGACAGGCGGCGCGGCCTCCAAGCTCTCTAAGATGTGAGTGAGGGGCGTCCGAACTCCGCTTCTTTGGGTATGGGGGACACCTGTGCATCGAAAGTATGTGTGCATTTCCGAAGTTGGATAAAGGAAGCGTTCGATTAAGTGCCAATTTAACGGGCCGTGGGTGGGAATGTCATGCCCTCCCCAGCCACCCTCTCCAGGCTCCCCTGCTCGCATCCAGCCGCATGGGATACCCGCTGTGTGATTTGCCTCTTACTTGCCTTGGACCATTTTGTCCTTTTGCCCGGGGTGCGCTTGCTTAGCTTCTCTCTGACTGGAGAAAGAACTGCTCGTACTGAAGACCCTTTTTCACGCTAACTTGAAAACTAACTGGACTCTTCCCCCCGCTCCCCCCGCCCCCAATACTTGATTTTTTTTTTTCCCCTCAACTTCCCTCACTTGGTAGATGGGTGCCTTTGTGCCCACGCCTCACTTGAGTTGTAGTTAATTTATTGATTTACGTGGATCAAGAATCAGGACTTGTGAAAGGGACATGGTTTTGGAGTCCGTCGAACTGGGCCAATTTTGCCACATCCTACCTGATGGGTGGGCTGACTCAACACTGAGAGCAGTTGTGGAGTTTTTTCCTCTTTTACAAAATGGGCCCCCAACAACTGACCTGTGGTGCTGGGAGGGGGTTGGATGAGTTGGAGAACACACAAGTTGAAGCTTCAAGAGTAGGTTTACCAGCTGTCTACTCAGTGGCCCTCCCTCATCCCCCACCATGCTACCCATTCAATATGACTACAAATCGCTTCTTCCCAGCCTGTTCCTATGGTCATCCAATCCCCAATGCCTTTCTTTCTCTCTCTTTTTTTTTTTAAGATTTTATTTATTCATGATAGAGAGGCAGAGACACAGGCAGAGGGAGAAGCAGGCTCCACTCCAGGAAGCCCGACATGAGACTCCATCCTGGGTCTCCAGGATCACGCCCTGGGCCGAAGGGGGCGCTAAACCGCTGAGCCACCCAGGGATCCCCGCCCCAATGCCTTCCTACTTCTCAAATATCTTGTTTCTCTCTCCCCAAGTGGCCCTCCTGTCCAAGAGACGAGGAACTGGCCACACATGCTGCCTACATTAAAAATGCAGGCCTTCAACCACCATAGCCATACATGGCCAGAGGTTATTGTACAGAACAGCACAGACAGGGAGCATCTCTATCACCACGAAGTCTATTGCACAGCACAAACACAGAGCAGAGGCCTCACTTTTACCGCCCCGAGTGGTGCCTGGTAGGGGGTACACTCAGTGGAAGACAATTCTTCCAGACTAGCACTCTGCATGGTCCTAGACCCTAATCAAAGATTTTCAAACCCAATTTTCAGAAAAAGGTTCCCACACACAAATATACACAAACCCAGGGGTGGCAGGGCCTCAGGTCAAGCTTAATCAGCTTGTGGCATGATTTCCCGCAGTCTGCTTATTCATGCTGGCACTGGTTAGGTCCTTATAGCTCAGGATATATAGCATGGGGTGGAAGATCTTTCCTGATCTGCCCTCCACTTCTGCTCAGTATGAATACTTCACAGCTTCTCAGCCCTTTCCCGTCCCCACTCGTGGGGTACCCATCTCTTAGAATCTTCGGGCCTTACCCCCAGAACACCTTCCTCTTGGACTGGGTTAGGCAACTCTTGGGTGAATACAGATGAGCTGGAGAGGAATACCCCTGTCTTATGACATCTGGGTCAGGTTCTGAATAAGATGACTTGGGGGAGGGTGGCTTTGTATGTCTCCACCACCTTCACAATGTGTCTGTTTTGTAGCCGAGTTGTTCGCAAATCCATCGCCCGTGTTCTCACTGTCATCAACCAGACACAGAAAGAGAACCTCAGGAAATTCTACAAGGTATGTCTGGACTGGGGGAGTTGGAGGGATGCTTAGCTGCAGGGTGCAAAGTTCCAGCCCTCCTTTGGCCAGAAGGGTAGTATGGAGATCTTCTAGGGTACATGGGACTGGGCTTTCCAGAGCCTTCCCAGCTTATAAATGGGTTTGCTTCTTTTTTTTTTTTTTTTAATGGGTTTGCTTTTTTTTTTTAATTTTTAATTTTTTTATTTTTTAAATTGGTTTGCTTCTTAAGCAGCATCTTGCCACTAGCAAGTCCTGCAGACTGCACTTTCTCAGGAAATCAACAGTGTGGGGAGAGTCTGGCTGGAGCCTTGGTTTTTGAATCCAGTTTCACTAGCTGAGTGAGTTTGGGCAGTCTGTGAGGATTAACTTCCAGTGTTTTAGTTTTCTTATTAGCACTGTGTCATTTTCAAGCAACTCATATTCTCATTTTTCTGGGTGTAGAGAGGTTATGTTGCCCAGAGTCACCCACAGGTAATGGAGTGATTGAGTCTGCATTCCAAACCATATCTTGGAGAGGGGGTGGATTGAGTGCTCCTGGGAGACTTCCATAGGTGTCTGGCCCCTCAGCTTAGGTGCGGGGTCTTGTCCTTTTTTTTTTTTTTTTTTTTTTTTTTTAATTTATTTATGATAGTCACAGAGAGAGAGAGAGAGAGAGGCAGAGACACAGGCAGAGGGAGAAGCAGGCTCCATGCACCGGGAGCCCGACGTGGGATTCGATCCCGGGTCTCCAGGATCGCGCCCTGGGCCAAAGGCAGGCGCCAAACCGCTGCGCCACCCAGGGATCCCGGGTCTTGTCCTTAATATTGGTGTTATCAGGGCTTAAGCAGTGAAGCAGAACCACTAGGAGACTTTATATGTGTGTATACGTGTATACGTGCATTTGATTCATTACAAAGAAGTCACCTCTGTGACGGAGGAGGGGGCTAGCTAATATAATAAGCAAATCCAAAATCAGGCCTCAGAGAACATCACGTGCGGGCTGGAACCCACATGGCACAGCTTGAAGTTGCTGTTCTCAGGTGGGATTTCTTGGGGAGAGCCTCCGCTCTGCATTAAAGACCTTTAAGCTGATTGAATCAAGCCTCAAATTACCCGGTATAGTCTCGCTTAATGTCAATTGATTAGGGGCTTTGAGTACATCTGCAAAATGGCTTCACATCAACATCCGAGTTGCTGGGTATTTTGTGGGTTTTTTTTTTTTTTTTTTTTTTTTTAAGATTTATTTATTTATTCAGAGAGAGAAAGGCAGAGACACAGGCAGAGAGAGAAGCAGGCTCCATGCGGGGAGCCCGACGTGGGACTTGATCCTGGGTCTCCAGGATCATGCCCCGAGCTGCAGGCAGCACTAAACCGCTGCGCCACCAGGGCTGCCCCAAGTTGGTGTTTGAAGAGCTGGAGGCTTTGACATGTCAAAGCCATCATGGTGTGCCTGGGCTAGCTACCTGGGGGGACACTAGTGTGTATTGTTGGGAGGGGGTGCTGCTGCTGCTACCCCTGGGTTTGTATACATTTGTGTGTGGGAACCTTTTTCTGAAAATTGGGTTTGAAAATCTTTGATCAGGGTCTAGGACCATGCAGAGTGCTAGTCTGGAAGAATTGTCTTCCACTGAGTGTACCCCCTACCAGGCACCACTCGGGCGGTAAAAGTGAGGCCTCTGCTCTGTGTTTGTGCTGTGCAATAGACTTCGTGGTGATAGAGATGCGCCCTGTCTGTGCTGTTCTGTACAGTAACCTCTGGCCACGTATGGCTATGGTGGTTGAAGGCCTGGATTTTTAATGTAGGCAGCATGTGTGGCCAGTTCCTCGTCTGTTGGACAGCAGAGCTCTGAGGGCTTAGTAAACTTGAAAAGATGAGCCCCTGACCTGTGCTGCGGACAACAGGGATGCGGTGGACAGAGACTCATGTTTCCAAACTCACATCTTAAGAGTTCACCCTCATCTGCAGTTTGTAATTTTCTGCCCTGAGGCTGTTACCTCCCTTATCTCCCCCAGCCCTGCCCTGTGCGCCCCCCCCCCACCCCCCCGGAGCTATTGGCATTTCTCCAGAACGCACCATGCCCCTCAGCAGCTTAGTTCCAGCCTCAGGGGCTTCCTTAGCTGCCACCATAGCTCCTAACCCCTGGTGCTCAGACTCCCCCTGCTCTTCCATCCATCACCCAGGGTAAGAAGTACAAGCCCCTGGATCTGCGGCCCAAGAAGACTCGTGCCATGCGCCGCCGGCTAAACAAGCATGAGGAAAATCTGAAGACCAAGAAGCAGCAGCGGAAGGAGCGGCTGTACCCTCTGCGGAAGTATGCGGTCAAAGCCTGAGCGCTGGCGTTAATAAAACACAAACCACCTGGCTGGCACTGCTTTCTGTTTGCGGGTGTTTCAACTAACCATGCTGGGAGGTCAGCTGCTCTACCCTGGTTGTAGTTACCGGGGGCGTGGTGGGTGTCAGCAGACCGCCTGCAGCTGCCGACCACCTGGCCACGGGGATCTGCCGAGTGCTCAGGTGTGGTTGCTTCAGACCTGTGATGTGGAGCTGCCCTCACTGTCCCTGCAGGACTTTATTCTGCCAGGTCGCATGTGCCCTGGGCAGGGAGAGACCGGCTTGAGACCCGAGAGCCCGTTGTGGTGGTGGTAGATCTCAGAGGCGCTGGGGGATTTGATCATGCGGTGGACTTGGTATCTTGCCTGATCAGCAACTCCATAGACACCAAGAGTTTCCCATCTGGGGTGAAGGCACAGGCATGGGCCACATCCAAGACTCCCTGCCAAAAGTATTTCACTGGGCTCTGGGGTGTAAATCCTGCCTTGCCGCCACCCTTCCCTGACAGGCCTTTTAATACATCCTTGGGTGCTATGCCCACAGGCCTTACCTTCAGGGCCTCAATGCATTTTCCTGTGTTGCAGTCCCAGACTTTGACCTGGAAATAAAAACAAGAAGGGTTGGTTAGACCTCCCCCCACAAGTCTGGCATCCTTGAAATCCTTTTGGGGGGAGTCCTAGCCAACCTCAATGTCTTGGTTTGGGTTTTGTTGTCTGCAAGGTATATTTAACATACCCAGCATAAAATCTGATGCAAAAATTACATGCAGTGCAATTTCCTTATCCCTGAAGCCGTGATGATTCTTAGAAATGCCAATGCCAGGGGCACCAGGATGGTGCAGTTAGGTGTGACTCTTGGTTTTAGCTCCCATCGTGAGTTTGAGCCCTGCATGGGGCTCTGTGTTCAGTGGGGAGTCGGCTTGAGATTCATCCCCTCTGCCCCTCCCTGCTTGCACACACTCTTTCTCCAAAAAATGTGAGTAGGCGCCTGGGTGGCTCAGTGTGTTGTGTCTCCCCTTGGCCCAGGTCATGATCCCAGGGTCCTGGGATTGAGCCCCACACCAGGCTCCCTGCTAGCAGGGAATCTGCTGCTTCTGCCTCTCCTCCTGGCTCGTGCTCTCAAAATCTTAAAGTTTTTTTTTTTTTTTTTTTTAAAGGATTAGAGGCAGAGGGAGAAGCAGGCTCCATGCAGGGAGCCCGATGCGGGACTCGATCCAGGGACTCAGATCACACCCTGGGCCGAAGGTAGGCACTAAACCGCTGAGCCACCCAGGCGTCCCAAAAAAGTTTTGTTTTTTTTTTTTTCTTTAATGTCCATGCCACTAGCTTTTGGACCAGCATAGACCTTAGTGCCAGGTGCTAGGTTCAGAAGTGGTTGGCACCAGGGTTCTGCCCTTGGCACCTTCCTATTTAGGGCAAATAGGATGTGGATATTTCTAGACTGCTGAAGGCTCTGGTAAAGAAAGATGTTGGGATAGGAGTTTGCCAGGAGGATGGGCCTGGTAGAGTGGGCTTACCATATGGGAGTTGCCAGCGCTGGCCAGCTGTGTGACCCATCAGGGGAGAAAGCTATGCTCTTCTCCCAGGTAATATGGCCTTTGAGCTAAACAAGCAGGCTTCTGGTAGAGGGCTTCCAGATGTGGATAGTTTTATCCCAGAAGCCTGAAAAGCAGACAGCTTTAAGGCCTAAGGCCATGGGTTTGGAGCCAGCAGGGGGCCAGCCTGGAACCCAGGGCAGCCCAGCTCACCAGGAGGCCAGATGCTGAGTAGCACAGGCAGCTGATGTTGCCACTGTGGCCTTCCAGCTCTTGGTGGAAGATCACTGGTGTCGCCATCCACAGGTCCCAGATGCTGATAGTGGAATCACAGGAGCCAGTGGCCTGTAGATATCTGCCATGAGCATGAACCGGCCTGTCTGTGCCCACCTTTGTGGTTCCTAGGCTGGCCAGACTGAGAAAGCAGGCATTCTGAACCCTGCTGAATTCCCCATCTTACAGATGAGGGGACAGGCTCAGAATAACAGAGTCACCCATTCAAGGTCTGGAATTCCAACCATGGCTCAGCCCTAAGTGGGAAAATGGATGTGGGCTCCAGGTTCCTTGAGGTAGGGCTGAACAGAGGCAGTGTGGCTCACCAGAGTCTGAGTTGGGTGCGAAGTCACTGCTCTGGACTGAGTCTCGGTGCCCTCCTAAGTGGTGCAGCATCTGGCCGGACTGCAGGAGAGAGCCCTGAGCTTTGGAGGGCAGTCCAGAGGTCTTGTAGTGCCAGGTTCTAGGCCCAGACAGGTCAGCTCAAGCCCTCCTTGTGGGCTGCCTGGGTAATACGACAACCCTGGGTCTGGGGAGACTACCTGGACCTTGAGAGGAGGACAATACTAGTTGTGTGAACCTCACGGGCAGATGGATTGCCAGATGTGGGCATGGGCAGTGGGAAAGATGAACCGACCTTTCTGGGGCCACTGTTGGGAGTGGAGGGTGTCCCCTCCCGACCCCAGGTTCTGCTTTGGCCGCCCTTCCACGAACCTGCACCTCCCAGAGCATCACCCACTTGTCCCAGCCACCTGATGCCAGCTGCTTTGAGTCAGGGCTGAAGCTGACCGTCCCCACACTCCGCTGGTGACCTGCAGATACCGGGTCGGAGAGGGGGCAAGGTGGAACAGGACACAGCAAGGTCTAGAAGGGAACCCAAGCCTGGCTGCTTGGCTCCAGTCCCATCCAGGTTACCCTTTAAGACATGCAGACACTTAGCTTCTGCTATATCCCATAGGCGATGGTACAATCACAGGAGGTGGTGGCAGAAAGGCGGCCATCAGGGGAGAAGCGACAGAATTTTACAGGACCTGGGTAAGCAGCCGTGGTCATGGAAGAGGGTGCTGCCCTCCCCTTCCAGCCCTTGCTGGTGGACCCCTGCTAATTTCTGCAGCCTTACCACCTGCCTCTCCACCTCACTCCTTTATAACCCTCTCACCCTTCAGCCACCTGGCAAGCTGAGTTTCCGTGGTTCAACCCTAATTTGCCCATTTGTAGAATCAACACCGAAAGCGAATGCAGGCGCATCCCAGAAACTTTCTGAGAGCCCATCCTGGGTTCATTGCCTCCTTTGAGCCTCCCCAGCCCTACAATTCCCGTATTAATAGCATTAGTCAATCTGCCTTGTAATTACCAGATTTTTTTCTTGTCTCATTATATAATTACAGTATACTGAGCCCCTTACTGGGTGCTAGGCACTCTGCTTGCATAATCTTGTCCCACAGGGTAGCAACTATCCCTATTCTAAAGAGAAGGAAATAGAGGCTCAGACAGGTAACATGACTTCCGATAACAGAAAAGTGGTTAAACAGGGATGCCTAGGTAGCTCAGTGGTTGAGCCTGTGCCTTCCACTCAGGGCGTCATCCCGGGGCCAGGGATAAGTCCCACCTCAGGCTCCCCAGAGGGAGCCTGCTTCTCTCTGCCTATGTCTCTGCCTCTCTCTCTGTCTTTTATGAATAGAGAGAAAATCTTAAAAAAAAAAAAAAATGGTTAAGCATAGATGAACCTTAAGGACATTATGCCAAGTGAAATAGGTCACAAAAAGCACAAAAAGGAATACTGTATGATTCCACTTACACAAGGTACTTACAGTAAATTCATTGATATAAAGAATTGTGGTTGCCAGGGGGTGGGGGACAGAAGGAATGGGGAGTCTAATGGGTATAGAGTTTCCATTTTGCAAGATGAAGAGTTCAGAGACTAGTTGCATAATGAACATACTTTACTGAACTGTGTACATTTAAAAATGGTTAAGACGGTAAATATGTGTATTTTTTTTTTTAAGATTTGTTTATTCATTCAGAGAGAGAGAGGCAGAGACACAGGCAGAGGGAGAAGCAGGCTCCATGCAGGAAGTCCAATGTGGGACTCGATCCTGAGTCTCCAGGATCACAACCTGGGCTGCAGGCGGCGCTAAACCGCTGTGCCACTGGGGCTGACCAAATATGTGTATTTTTAAACAATTTTTAAAACAGTAGTAGGATTGGGGCACCTTGCTGGCTCAATCAGTAGAGCATGCGACTCTGGATCTCAGGGTCATGAGTTCGAGCCCCATGTTGGGTGTAGAGATTCCTCTAAAAAATGAAAAAATAGGGGATCCCTGGGTGGCTCAGTGGTTTAGTGCCTGCCTTCGGCCCGGGGCATGATCCTGGGGTCCTGAGATCAAGTCCTGCATCGGGCTCCCTGCATGGAACCGGCTTCTCCCTTTGCCTGTGTCTCTGCCTCTCTCTCTCTGTGTCTCTCATGAATGAATGAATAAAATCTTTTAAAAAATAAAAAAATAAAAACTAGTAGGATCTGAGTCTGTCTGAGTCCAAGGCCCCAGGAACCAGGTCCTGTGTCTTTGCCCTCCTGCTCAGCCCTGGCCAGGCTGTCTTGCTCAAATGCCCAGCTCAGATGTCAGAGGTCACTGTGATAGGCTCTGCAGAGTGCCAGATAGAACCATGGGCTTCTGTCTCCACATCCAGCCCAAGGAACCCCGCCTGTGTGGCCACTTAGCCTCCACAGCAGCCGCCCACTCTGGGTCTCCCAGCCATACACACCGCCATCTTCAGAGGCCGTGAGCAGCCTCTGGCCTTCTGGAGAGAAGGCGGAGGAGTTGACCTGGAAGGGGAACACAAAAGTAGTTCCATCCTGGGGTGGGAAACACTTGTGTGCTCATCTCTGACCCGACTGTAGGACCAGCCCTAAACACTGCCCTGGGAAGCTGGGTTGGAGCTTGAACTTTCAGGCCTCACCATAAAACCAGAGCCCAGAATGAAGGAACCACTCTTACAGTCAGAGGCAAGAACTTGGAGTCCTGTCGGGAATCCTGTAAAACCTGAGCCCGAAGGTCAGAACCCTCACTGAAGGTGGGGGCTGGAGCCTTCTCTAGAAACAGCCTGGCACCCCAGGGCCAAGAGACCATTCTAGAGCTGGAACCCAGAACTAGCAGTTCAAGATCTACTCTCATCCCCGAGTTCACTCTAAAGCCAAGGTCACACGAACACTGGGGTCAGCCAGGAGTTTGAGCCCTCTCTGGAACCGGGGCTCAGACCCCGTGGCCTGTTCTGGCGCTGGGCGCCAGAGAATCAGGAATCACGCTGGTCCCAAAGCCAGGAGCCTGGAGTCGGCAGAGCCCGGCAGGACCTCCCCTCCCCGCGATGCCGGCCGAAGAATTTCACTCTCCCCACGGCCAGCGGCCCCGGAGCCCCGCGGTTCATGGGCCCCAGACCGCCGGCGCGGCGGGCTACCTCCTGGGCGGGCGCTGGTGCCGCCCGCCGGCCCCCGACTCGGGACCGCAGACGCAGTGAAGAGGTCGTGTACGAGCGGTCTCCATGGCAACCGGGGCGGGGCGCGCAGCCGCCCTGGGATCTCTGGGAAGCCACGAGGAGAGACAGGTTGAGAGAGACGGTTCTCAGCCCCCGGGCGCCGGGGCCGCGGCGGGCAGAACCCGCGACGTCCAGGAGAAGGGGCTTCCCGCCGGGCTGCTGCAAGCCGGGCCTCCGGCAGTTCCCACCGCGCGGCCCGACGACGCCGCTCGCGGCGGCCGCTAGAGGGCAGGCCAGCCACACAGCGCGCCTGCCGCAACCTGCGCGGGGGCCGAGCGTTCTCCCAGGGCTTCCAGACCCCTTTGGGAGAAGTCGGTTTACCTCTGCGCACGATGGGGTGGTTCATGCCTGCTCCCCGGAACTCCGGGCTTGAGCCAGGAGCAAGGCCATGAGAGCGCTGGAACGGATAACCCAGCTCTGTCCTCCGGGATGTAGGGGAGCCAGAGGTAGTGTGTAAAGCACAGGGCATTAGAAAGTGGGGTCACTATTGTTAACATCCTGGCGGGACAAAAGGTGGCATCGGAGAATGTGGAGGTGGTGGGAGGAGGCCCAGGGACTGCCCAGTTCCTTGTTGGATAATTGAAACTGAAACCAAACAAGGACAGGACTTGGTTTCTTTTTCTTTTTTTTTTTTTTAAGAATTGTATTTATTTATTCATGAAGACACAGAGAGAGAGAGAGAGAGAGAGAGAGAGAGAGAGAGACAGGCAGAGGGAGAAGCAGGCTCCATGCAGGGAGCCGGACGTGGGACTCGATGCCGGGTCTCCAGGATCACGCCCTGGGCTGCAGGTGGCGCTAAACCGCTGTGCCACCGGGGCTGCCCCAGGACTTGGTTTTGATGTTTATTTTATAGAGGAGGAAACAGAAGCCCCACAAGATAGGGGGACTTGCCCAAGGTCACTCAGGCAATAGGAAAGGAACTGGGACTTAGCCCATGTCTGTCTGACTAAAAGGCCTCAAGCAGATGCTAAGGTCCCTAATTCCTGATACATCTGGGAAAATGAGGCCCTGTGGGGGCAGATTTGGCCCAGTCATCCAGCACCTCTATGGCAGAGCTAGACCTGAGACCCAGTCCCCTCCCCACAACGAGACAGAGGTGGAACAGAGACACCCTCCCTGCCACTGTCCAGCAAATTCCAGGCTCCCTGGGGACAGGAGGGGGGCAGCTAGGCTTTGGAACCTTCAAACTTAAGGGTTCCCAGCTGTTACTCATTAACCCTCCCCCCAGACCTCTTTGCCAGACTCTTCTCAGGAGATCCACTGTACTCTTGCTCTATTTTAGGCCCTAGACAGTCAGGGGGTGACAATGGTGGCTTTGAGGCAGCCCCACCCCCATCCTAACTCCAAAAGGGCCCAAGTCACAGAGTTGGCTCCTCAAGGACCCGTCTGAGTTGGGTCTCTAAGGCTACTGCCTCATCCCCGGACATGAGTGCAACACAGCTCCCCATAGCTATCTGGCTTCCCAGTCACAGGCAACCACCAGGCCATGCCCCACCTGGCATTTCCCCAGCCAACTGGATGCTCCTGCTCTACTTGGAGGGCCCAGAAGCACCTAATGTAGCCCAGCCCATCACTCCCAGAGCCCTGCGAATAGACCTTGCCCACCAGGCCCAGGGACTACTCAGCTGGTAGAGGTGGAGCTGGGGTTAAAATCTTTTTTGGAGGGGCACCTGGGTGGCTCGGTCATTAAGTATCTGCCTAATGATTTCAGCTCAGGTCATGATCTCAGGGTCATGAGATAGAGCCCCATGTCTGGCTCCACACTGGCCAGGGAGCCTGTTTAAGATTCTCTCTTCCGGGGCACCTGGGTGGCTCAGTCATTAAGCATCTGGCTTCAGCTCAGGTCATAATCCCAGGGTCCTGGGATTGAGCCCCACATTGAGCTCCGCATCAGGTTGCCTGCTCAGGGGGGAGCCTGCTTTTCCCTCTCCTTATACCCCCCCTCCCCACTTGTGCTCTCTCTTGCTATCTCTGTCTCTCAAATAAATAAAATATTAAAAAAGAAAAATAAGATTCTCTCTCTCCCTCTCCCTCTGCCTGCCTCTCCCCCTGCTTGTGCTCTCTCTTTAAAAAGTTTTTAAATTGTATTTATGTATTTTTTTAAAGGTTTTATTTATTTATTCATGAGAGACACAGAGAGAGGCAGAGACACAGGCAGAGGGAGAAGCAGGCTCCATGCAGGGAGCCCGACATGGGACCCGATCCCAGGACTCCAGGATCATGCCCTGGGCCGAAGGCAGGTGCTAAACTGCTGAGCCACCCAGGGATCCCATGTATGTATTTGATAGAGACCAAGAGAGCACTAGAGCACAAGCAGGGAGGAGGGGCAGAGGGAGAAGAAGAAGCTTCTGGTGCAGTGAGTGTTGATTCCAGGACCCTGGGATCATGATCTGAGCCAAAGGTTGACACAACCAAGTGAGCCACCCTGGCGCCCCTGCCCCCTTTTTAAAAGTAAGCTCTATGCCCAACATGGGGCATGAACTATGCACAACCCCAAGATCAAGAGTCACATGCTCTACTGACTGAGCCAGCCAGACAACCCCAGGGTTAAAACCTTTTTTGCCTGACACTGGAGTTTGTGTTTGGAACTACCCCACCATGAATTCCAGGGGCCTCAGGAACCAAAGCTTGTCTACCTCTCCTGTCACATCCTATCCCTGTTGCCTGCTTTCCCATCCTCACCTTGCTCCCTGAAGTCAGCTACAAGGACCCTAACCATCTATCTCTCCATCTTCACTCCCAACTTCACTCCCGCTGTGCACACAGGGTTCCCCATGCTCTTGGCCTGATGCTTACCCTGGCATTAGCTCAAATATTACTTCCCCAGGGTGCCTTCCCTTGCCCACCCCCAGACTAAGTTAGCTCCTGCCCCAGAGATGAGGCATTAGAGCCACTGGTCTGGGTTAAACTCGAGTTCTGCCAACTACCAGTTCTGCGATCTTGGGGAAGTCACCTGATCACTCAGTGCCTTGTTTCCTCATCTGGAAAATGAGCATGCTCCCAGTGTTTGTCTTGTAAGGAATCAGTGAGGCGGGGTGCCAGCTGCCCTCAGGGCCTCCTGCTGTGCAGTAAGCACTCAAAGAAGTGGAGGAGGCTATGACATCACACCCTCAAATCCAGACACAAAGCTCTGAATGCCCTTTGCCAGGCTCACCCAAGGGACCCGCAGCCCGGGGGATATATCATGATGTCAAGAGAATATGAGGGGTTGGCAGTCCGACTCCATGACTGCAGGGGCTGAGGGTGTGGGTAGAGGCTGCTCCTGTAGCAGGATGTGGCCTGTGGGGGGGTCTGGGTGGGGGAAAGGAGGGCCTGAATGGTGGATCACAGTCACCATGGCAGTAGAAGTATTTCACTGGCCCAGGTTCTGCGCATGAGATTGGGGGACCCAGATTCTAGCGTTTCCAAAAGGGTCCTCAGAGGGTGTTGTCCACCACTTGGCTGTCTTCCTTCTCGGGGAGGCTGCCACATTCTCTCCTCCCCAGCCCAGATTGGCTGGCCTTTCCTACTCTCACTTCAACTCTGTGAAGTTGAGCCTTGCCTCTCTCCTTTTTCTCAAAATACCTGCCTTTCCAGGCCCCTTGGTCCCCTCTGAAACTGCCACAAGCACATACCCCCTTTAAAGAGGAAATGGGGGCGCCTGGGTGGCTCAGTGGTTGAGCTTCTGCCTACGGCTCAGGTCGTGATCCTGGAGTCCTGGGATCGAGTCCCACATCGGGCTCCCTGCATGGAGCCTGCTTCTCCCTCGGCCTGTGTCTCTGCCTCTCTCTGTGTGTCTTTCATGAGTAAATAAATAAATTTAAAAAAAAAATAAAGAGGAAACAGGAAATTCAGAGGGTAATTATTTGCTCAAGGTCACATAGCTAGAACGTAGTAAAGCTGAGATTCAAACCAATGTCCAAAAACCCCCAAGGCCTCAGCTCATTCCTTGCAATCAGACACTCAGTACAGCTTGGGGAAGTTGGGGTATGAGCCTCTGTCTGACTCCTCAACACACACCCCTCACCCCTGTGCATGGGACCTCACTACCTCTCAGGACAGCCTATCCCATCATAGGAAATTCCTACTATTGGAAAGTTCTGGGTAAGTCAGAATCTGCCTTGTACCATCTAACAAAGTGGGAGGTAGGTCCAGGCTGCATCCCTGCAGTTCCACTCTAGGAGAACAGCCAGCTAGCTCCGAAAGGCTGCAAACAACCCAGATAGTAAAAAACTGTAGAAATAAATGATTGTATAGTCAAGCAATGACAGCTACCCCAGCCAGGGAAATGAACAGAATATAGCTCTGCATATCAACATGCAAACATCTCACAAACATACTCAGCAAAAAGCAATGTGCCAACGTGACAGAAAATGCTCTAGACAAGATCCCATCACATAAAAATCAAGACATGTCAAAGGCAACCGTCCATTACTCAGGCATACATCTATATGTACTGAAACGTTAAGAAAAGCACCAAATCACCAGAGTGGTTAACTATGAGGAGAAGAAGGGAGGGGCGCAGGGGCCCCGGAACGGTACTCATTCCTGGTGATATTCTGGCTCAAAGCTGGGCCCTGGGCATCCAGATGTTTGTTGGATTATTCCTTAATGCCCAGCCCTGCCTATGTGGCCCCTGCCCACCCCTCCTGCCTGCCTCTGGTTTCCTCAACCCCTCCTCTGTCCCTTGTCCCCATCACCCCCAGTCCAGGGCAGTTTAGTACATCATACAATGCCAGGGTGAGCATGTGCTTTTTGACAGTGCCCCAGGAAACAGAGAAGACTGTTTTGTACCAAGCAAGTAAGGAAAGGTGGAAAGTCAACTCTTCGTAATCTTCGTCTGAAATGAAAACAGAAAGCACAAGTATGCAAAGCTTCTTTCAGGTCTACAAAACAGTGACAAATAAATGATAGTACAATTTAACTGTCAAAGTTTTATAATTCATTATGAGTGGTTAAGTTGTTTTAATGTTTTCAATTAAAACTCAAGGCAAAAAAAAAAAAAAAGAAAAAAAAAAAAGTCAGACTGCCCTGGTTCCTCCAGCCCCCGAGGCTGCCATCCTAAATAGAACCTATGTCCTTAAGGTCCTATTTTTGCCGAATCAGCTCCAGTATGTTTTTGTTTTGTTTTGTATTTTGTTTACAAAATACAAAGGGCTTTTACTAAAACATCTCTGTGATTTTCACAGCTGATCCCCTACATTGTGTCTTTAGGGTTTCTTTGGACTTCCCCTGCAGTTATTGGCACACAGGGAACCCAGCTTCTCAGGTGTGATCCACACCCACGCCACCTTTACTGGAATACACTGTAGTTGTCATTGTCCCTCCTAAAGTGCAGAGACCAGAACTGGAAACATGCTTTCTGTGCAGATGGACAAGTGCCAAGTTGAGAGGTACTCCAATTTTTTTAAAGATTTTATTTATTTATTCATGAGAGATACACACACACAGAGAGAGAGAGAGAGAGAGAGGAAGAGACACAGAGGGAGAAGCAGGCTCCATGCAGGGAGCCTGACGTGGGACTCGATCCTGGGTCTCTAGGATCATGCCCTGGGCTGAAGGTGGCGCTAAACCACTGAGCCACCCGGGCTGCCCTCTTTCCAGTTTTCTAGACACTCACTCAGTGTCTAGCAATACAGTCTGCATTACCAGAGGCATCTTTGTCTTTCAACAGCTACATTATTTTGGTGATTCAATGGATTTGCAGCGAGAGCTTTTTTCCACAAACTACTGTCCAACCAACTCTCCTCCCCCTATATGGTTCCTGCACAATGAATTCATCAAAAACACTTAAAATGTTACATTACCCTGGTTAAATGTCATCCTCTTGGATCTAATCTTGAAAGCATCATAGGTCTGGCTTCTATTGCACAAAACATTGATTCTGCCACTGTGGCAGCTGTGAATTTGATAAGCAGGTCTTCGTGTTCTAAATTCAAATTGTGAAAATGATGATCAATGGGAAAGGATATAGACAGAGCCCTGTGGCCTTCCACTAGAGACCTCCACTGATTCTCAGGTTTTTTGCACCCATCCGTACCCATCCTTGCCCATGAATCAGGAACTAACTGTGGGGCGAAGGGTCCACTGCCTTAGGAGTAGATGTGGGTAGGGAGGAGAACAATCTGAGCTCTTACCTCAAGCACAGCTATCTGGTTGGAAACTACAGAAACCATCTAGGGCCAAAAGAGACCATATGGGAAGAAGCTGGGGGAAATCATAATGGGAAAGACAGCACTGCTGCCGTCCAGGGAAGGACAGGAAGCAGGGCAGATAAGCCAGTGTGCCCAGACACAGCAGATCCTTGGAGAGCATATGATTGGTCCAGCATGGGTCACCTGCATGCTGGAGGCGGGGCACCTTCATTGGCACTCCTGGTTATGATCCGGGCTTTTACCTCCACCTCCACATTCCTCTGCTAATCGATCTGGGGTCTCCAGGCTTTGTTTTGTTTTTAAGATTTTATTTATTTATTCATGAGAGATACATATAGGCAGAGACATAGGAAAAGGGAGAAGCAGGCTCCCTGCCAGGAGCCTGATGCAGGACTTGATCCAGGATCCCAGGATCATGACCTGAGCCAAGGGCAGATGCTCAACCACTGAGCCACCCAGGCATCCTGATCTCCAGGCTTAATACAGGAGCCAGACAGGTGTGTTCATATCTGGCTCCACCACCCATCCACTGTGACCTCGGGAAGTTACCTAATTGTTCTGTGTTTCCTTTTCCTCGTGTCTACAATTAGGATAATAATTAATACCTACCTCTTACACTTGTTTTTTGTTTTTAAGATTTTATTTATTTATTCACGAGAGACAGAGAGAGAGAGAGAGAGAGAGGCAGAGACACAGGCAGAGGGAGAAGCAGGCTCCATGCAGGGAGCTGGATGTGGGACTCGATCCCAGGAATCCGGGATCAGGCTCTGAGCCAAAGGCAGACACTCAACTGCTTAGCCACCCAGGCATCCCTTACACTTGTTTTGAGGATTGAGTTCTAATACATGCAAAGTGCTTGTAACAGCACCTGGCGCATAGTAAGTGCTCTGTGTTGATCACCTGTGTTATTAAAGTATTGTACTGTGAATCCACGGTTTTCTAGTGTAGCCCAAAAGATATGAAGATAAACTCCCAGGTCTTACAGAAACTCAGGAAGGTGTATCTGGATGGGGTGCCATTGCCCCATTGGTAAAGGAGAAAGGCAAGTAGTGGTTTCGTTCCCAGTGACCTTCCTTGGCATTTCTAGTCACCAGGTCCTTTTTTGAGCACTCTCAGATCACTGCTGGATAGTCTGTCCAGAAGTGCTTGGCAATCAGTGTTGTGCTAACTAGTCTGTTATGGCTGGACTTACCTTTTCTGGAAAAGTGGGCCTGCAGTAGTCTTTTCTCCTGGCTCCTGGCCTCTGGCAGTTCCTTGTACTGCCAGAGTTACATCTTCTGTTCTGGCTCTCTTGGCATACAATTTGCTAGACCTAGAAACTTGATTGTATTTATTTATCTTATTATATTTTTAGCATGTTTTTTTCCTAAGACCATTTTTTCTGTTTGGGTAGCAGAGTGACCCGGATGCCAGAGGGAACATGAGAAGCTCAGGGGGCTTGACCACCACCCACTCTCTGCAGCGTGGGCTCTGGCCCTGTGCCTATGTTCTGAATTCTCAGGTTCAGGGACAGTTATCCACAGGCCTCTTGGGCCAATCCCATGTTCTAGAGAAGGAGAAATCTCTGAGGTCCTGGGACAAGCACCACGAAGGTCATGAACAAACTCTTCATGCCAGAGCCAAATTAGGATGGCATGAGGGGGGTGTCTGAGCAGGGCTTCTGTGGCAGGCTTATCCACCTTGTGGTGACAGGGCCACAGCCTGGCCAGAGAGGACTTTTATGGTATTCCATTTATTTAATTTTTTAATTTTTAACTTTATTTTTTTAAAATATTTTATTTATTTATTCATGAGAGACAGAGAAAGAGAGAGAAAGAGAGAGAGAGGCAGAGACACAGGCAGAGGGAGAAGCAGGCTCCATGCAGGGAGCCCGACGTGGGACCCAATCCTGGGTCTCCAGGATCACACCCTGGGCTGCAGACGGCGCTAAACCGCTGAGCCACCTGGGCTGCCCTGTTTAATTTTTTTAAATTCTTTTTTTTTTTTTTAAGATTTTATTTATTTACTAGAGAGAGAGAGAGAGAGAGAGAGAGAGAATGAGGAGTGGGGAAGGGGTGGAGGGAGAGGGAGAAGCAGACTCTCTTACTGAGCAGGGAACCTGATGCAGGGCTCAACCCCAGAGCCCTGGGATCATGACCTGAGCCGAAGGCAAATGCTTAACTGACAGCCACTCAGGCGCCCCTGATTTTTTAAATTCTTAAAACATCATGGACAGAGCAAGGTTAAAGGGCAGTCTGAGGACAGAGAGACAGTCACCCATTTTCCCAAGCTCCCAGCATTGTGGCTGTTGTTATTCTTCAGGTCAGGGCTATGCCTGTGTCTCTGATGATTTTGGATAGCACTTTGCGCCCCACCACTACCACCCTGGGGTTGTTGTGGTGATGGGAGGTGTGTGTCCAGGCCTCAGGGATGGAAACTGGGCCTGTCTGGCTTCTCTGGGCCTTTTCTGGGCACTGTCACATTTCTACCCAGCTTTACTCTTAGCACACAAACTGATGGGGTTTTTTTCTTTTTATTTTTCTTTTTTTTTTTAAGATTTTATTTATTTATTTATTCATGGAGACACAGAGAGATAGAGAGGCAGAGCACAAGCAGAGGGAGAAGCAGACTCCCTGCTGAGCAGGGAGCCTAATGTGGACTCGATCCTAGAACCCTGAGATCCTGACCTGAGCCGAAGGCACTTTACCAACTGAGTCACCCAGACACCCCAGAATCTTGAAATTCTTGATAGGGTAAATAAAAGGTTGGGAAGAGGAGACCCAGGTGTGGAATTCTGGGCCCCTGCCTCTATTTCAGCCAGAATGACTCTAATTTCACAATATTTATGGGTTGTGCTGCCATAAGTAGTAGTGGAGAATGCAGAATGGTATTCAGCAAGGACAAGGGGATGGCTCAAACTGAGCTTTGGGAAGCTAGGCCGGCTGCCCAAGAGGAAGAACTGAACTCCAGGAGTCAAGGAACCCACTAGGCCTTTGTGCAGAGGTTCACTGACCTCCTGACCTTTTCTTCTCAGGCCACCAGGAGGCGATAATACTCATAATAACCCAGCTATGGGTGCCAGCAGGCGCCATCTATGCCCACCACATTACATTTTCACACCAGGCAAATACATTTGCAGATGAGGCTATTGAGGGCCTAGCAGAGGAAGAACTCAAAACCAGGGTCACCAATCAGCTTCAGTGGCAGAGTCAGGATGCAGACTCAGGGGCTAGCTGCCACGGAATGCAGCCCCCCCCCCCCCCCCCCCGGCCCATGGGTAGCCCAGAGCAGGTGCCGAGCAGCTGTTGTGGTGTCCAATCATGGCTGGAGCCTCTTGCAGCTACAGCCCCCTCTGCCCACCTGCCCTCCCAGCTGTCTCAGCCACACCTGGCACCCATGTGCCCTGTGACAATCTACCCAGCCTTGGGCTGCCCTCCAAGGAGACAGCTGTTAGATGGGGGTTGGGAGAATGGGGTAGGGTGGGAAGCAGAGCTCCTGCCAGAAAGCAGGAGCCAGCAGGGCAAGGAGAGACCTCCACTTGCTGTGGGGACTGAAGCTCCTTGGGCTACCTGGAGCTGGGGCTCAAGGATTAACTAGAGGTAACTCGTTACTTCCTGGGCTGGTCTCTTCATGCCTGGTGCAGCTCACTGGCCCCCACAGGGCAGCACCCAGCCCTCCACCCCACTCCAGAGTGCTGGGAACTGAACAGACCAGCTGTGTGATTCCCAGGCCAGCGTCTTCACTTTCTCATCCACAAATTGAGAGTTTGTAGCTGGGATGCCCTGCAGGCAGCCCCTCCCTCCTCCACTTAGGGACTAGTCACAGCAGCCCCACCCCTCCCCCAGGCCCTGATCTTCCTTCAATGGCCATTTTGTGTTGTTGCCAGGGGACTGCTGTTTGCTCAGCTGCCCCAACCCTGAGACCTCAGGATAATGGGCGCCTGTCAGCCTTGGGGCCCCTGTGTCTGGGGCCTGGGGGGTGAGAAACCCTCTCCTCCAAGTCTGGGGTATTGTCCTTCCCTTCCTGTCTGGGTGGGGGCAGGAGGCATCTGTGGTCATTTCCTCTCAGACTTGTTTCCCTTTCTAGAAGCTCAGGCCTGAACCTCAGCCTCCTGCCACCCCCAACTATGCGATCTCATGCAAGTCCCAGCAGCCCTCAGCCTCAGTTTCTCACCCTGTAAAGACTGAATACCTATCTCTAGACCTGGGTTCAGATCCCCAGTTCAAATCTACAATCTATTGGCTGCGTGCCATAGCCTCTGTTTCCTCATCTTTTCTGAAAAATGAGGCTACCAGTCGTACCAGCCTCACAGGTCATGAAAATCATGGAATCTTACAGCCCTGGGCTGCTTTATACTGGTGTTGAGCAAGTCACTTGAACTCTCCCATCCTCAACTTTGATCCTGTATGGAGTGGGGATGATCATGGGACCTGCCACATTCTGGTGGGAAGTCACTAGAGAGAGGGCAGACATGGCACACAGGAGATGCTTGATCAATGTTGGCTTTGAAAGACAACTCAGGAACAATGGAGCAAGACAGTCACACATCCCATTGTTCCCTCAACCAAGACCGATGGGGTGCCTAGGCATCTGCCCTTACCCGAGGCCCCCAGTGGGTCTCTTCATTTCTAGATTGAATGCATGTGGTCACACTATGCTCAGAATGATTTCAATCCCTTGCTTCATGGCTCAGTGTGCAGTCACTTTTTACAAATGTTGCATTGTCCTTATGAGGGTTGTGCCTTCTGCTGGTGTGGGGTACAGGCTCCTAGATGTGTGTTATGCAGCAGATCCCTTATCTGACATTTTGCTTTCCAGGGTTTCAGTTACCACAGTCAGCTGCAGCCTGGAAGCAGATGATCCTCCTTCTGACCTACAGTCAGGAGATCAGTAGTAGCCTAACGCTTTGTCACAATACCTACGTCATTCGCCTCACTTCGTGTCATCATGTAGGCATCTTATCACCTCACATCAGGGTTACTGCACTGGGGGTCACAGTCCAGTGCTAGGAGAGGAGTGAGACTGAACTCCCAGCCCTGCAGACTGGGAGTCTGGAGCCTGAGGAGGAATGTGTGATGATCCTGATGCTGGCTGGATGGAGGAAGGGCCCATAGTGAGTCTCAGGAAGAAGTGGTTTGCAGAGCATGGGGGTGGGGGTACAGAAAGTCCCTGGGAGGGCAGCCTCACCCACAGGGTCCCTCTCTAGTGCCCACTGGTATCAGCAGGCACACCCTGAGGCTAGGAAATCTGCTTCCCCATTTAGGATGCCAGGGAGACTGCCCAGGTCTGCTCAGGTTGCCCAAATAGCTGAGGGAAGCCTGAGATGCTGTAAGGCCAGGCTCAGCTGTCCTGCACCCTCTGCCTGTGCTCTGTCCCACATACAGCCAGGAAGCTCTGTTGCCAGTTTGTCCCCCAAACTGGTCTAAGCCTCCAGGTGGTTTCAACAGCCCTGTTATTGAGCACCTACCATGCACTTGGCATGGAGCACACATATGTTCTTTGAGTCATCGAATGCATCACTGGTCCCACTTAAGAGATGAGCAAAGTGCCGCTCACAGGGGCAGGAACTCGCCTAAGCTCCCAGCCAGATTGGAATTGTGCCCCTCGTTCCACCCATAGGCTGAGATTCCAGGCTGCCACTCCCCACCCCACCCTTGGCCTTGGCATTCTGCCCTCCCCCAGCCCAGTCCCCCAGCCCCACAGCTGCTCCCAGCTGCTTCCGTTCCCAGAATCCTCCCAGCTGCTTCCGTTCCCAGAATCCCCTGCTGTCAGCTGCAGCCTCTGCATCAGGACATGCTGCATTCCAGCCCCTTCACCCCACCCCTTCATCCCTTTGGCCAACATGTGCCACCTACAAAGGGGTCTACAGTGCCTTGAGGCTGCCAGCAGCCTTACTCTAGAAATTGTTCAATGTATGCCTGTGCCTCTCTTCTAATTTAATCCTTAAATTAAAGGCCCAATCCTTGGGCCATTTTTCCAGAGAGTGAGCTTCTCAGAAGGGCTTTGGGATAATAAAAATAGTTGCTAGTAATTTGTTGAACATTCACTAGTTGCCAGGTACTGTGCTAAATGTTTTCCTTGCATCATCTCGTGTAATCAATTTATCAGTGCTCTGAGGTAGGGTCCATTATCACTCTCATTTTACCTGGGGACACTGAGGCTCAGGGAGCTGAAGGGACACTGCTCACAGGTACAGTAACAGTAGCTTCCCACATTTACTTAGCCTTTAGTCTGTGTCAAATACTGTTCCAAGCACTTTTTACCTATTGGCTCATTTAATGCTCTCCAAAAGCCTGTGAGATCAGTACTATTCTACTTCCCTATGTGAGAGGAGGAAACAATGAGTTGCCCAAGACCACATAGCTAGGACGTGTGGGGGGGGGTTTATTAATTTTTATTTTTTAATATTTTATTTATTTATTCATAAGAGACACACAGAGAGAGGCAGAGACATAAGCAGAGGGAGAAGCAGGCTCCCTGCAGGAAGCCTGATGCAGAACTTGATCCCAGGACCCCAGGATCATGACCCAAGCCGAAGAGAGATGCTCAACCACTGAGCTACCCAGGTGTGCCAAATCTGGGTTCTCTCTCTCTCTCTCTCTCTTTTTAAGATTTTATTTATTTATTCATGAGAGACACACACACAGAGGCAGAGACACAGGCAGAGAGAGAAGCAGGCTCCCTGCAGGGAGCCCAATGTGGGACTTGATCCTGGGACTCCAGGATCACGTGTCCTGAGCCCAAGGCAGGTGCTCAACCACTGAGCCACCCAGGAATCTCAAATCTGGGTTCTTTTTTTAAAAAAAAATATTTATTTATTATTTACGATAGACATAGAGAGAGAGAGAGAGAGAGAGAGAGAGAGAGAGGCAGAGACACAGGAGGAGGGAGAAGCAGGCTCCATGCCAGGAGCCTGACGCGGGACTCGATCCAGGGACTCCAGGATCGCGCCCTGGGCCAAAGGCAGGTGCTAAACCACTGAGCCACCCAGGGATCCCCTCAAATCTGGGTTCTAATCCAGAGTCTGCCTCTATAGTCCACACTCAGGTCTTGTGGACCTCTAGGGGTTAGAGTTGGGATTTGAACCCGGGAGCCACTGCATGCAAGCCCTAGTTCCCTCCTAGCCCTCCCCTGGGAGGTAAGGAATTAGCCAAAGCCAGGCCTCAGCCTGTGGGACAGCTCCCAGCACATCATGGTAAAAACCACAGCTGGGAAGCAGGCCAGCTTCTAGGCAGGCTGAGCTCGGACCTAGTCCATGGGAAGTGGCTTTGGCCAGGACCCCTGAAGGGGTGGGGAGATCCCCAAGGGCCATGCTGGGGCAGGGCCTGGGCTCCCCACATGGCCCAGGAATTGGCAGACATTTGTGCCACCCCCAGCACTTTGCAGTAATTAACTATTTCCGGCCCCCCAAAGGCTTCCAAGTTCTTACATTAAATATTTTTAGCAGATGAGCCTTGAAACCTCCTTCAAAACAAAACAAAACAAATTTCTGAACCATAAAATCTAGAAATACATGTTCAGAGATGACCTTTCTTTTTTTTTTTTTTTTTAATTTTATTTATTTATGATAGTCATACAGAGAGAAAGAGAGAGAGGCAGAGACACAGGCAGAGGGAGAAGCAGGCTCCATGCGCCGGGAGCCTGATGTGGGATTCGATCCCGGGTCTCCAGGATCGCGCCCTGGGCCAAAGGCAGGCGCCAAACCGCTGCGCCACCCAGGGATCCCAGAGATGACCTTTCTACATCACCATGCTCTCCAGAAGTTACTGCTTAAGTCTGGTGAGGATGGGCTAAGTCCAATTTTCGGGAAACCTGGAACCAACCCCGCTGCTGGAGCTCTGAAGAGCGTGTACTCCGGTGTGAGATAGCCCCATGCAACCAGCTGGACAAGGCACCTCACGTCTCTGAGCCTGGGAGACTCGTAACAGCTGGGTAGTAGGCATTCTTAGCATGGGTAGAAGTGAAAACCCAATCTGCCCAAGCAAATTGTGCCTTGGGCCAGGCCAGCTACAAGGTGACATATCCAAGGTGACATAAGACATTCGAGCTGTATCCTGGTGACCAGACTGTTTTTCTGGAAGGATGGGCGCCCTTGGCCCTATCTCTGTGGTCTGTGCCTTAGCTGTGGCCTACCCTTCCTTCCACTTCTGCATGCTGAGGCAAGGCCCAGCTGGCAGCACCCCACCCAGGCTGCAGGAGGGCTGGGGGTGACAGCATCTGTCACCACCGTGTAGATTTGGTAAACCCAAAGCAGCTGGTAGAGCCATTGCGGGCCCAGGGCCAGGATACTATGAGCCCAAGATGCAGAGATGGGAGGGGATGGAGGCCAGGGCTGGGGCCTGTATTTCCTCCACTGACATATTTCATTTCGTAGGCGTCTCCCACCAGCATGAAACATAGTTCAGCCTCTTTGCCCTCACCCCTGTCCCATCTCATCCTCCTTCCACTTCTTGTGTCAGCTGGAATCCATCGGTTGTCCTCTCCGTCCCTTGGCTCCCACATGGAGTCAACCCCAAGTCCCTCCACTGTTGGACTCTGTATTAGTCTGGTGGGGCAGTCATGACAAAGTAGCACAGACTGAGCAGCTCGAACGACAGAGGTCTATTCTCTCACAGTTCTGGAAGTTCTGGGTGGAAATCAGAGATGAAGGTGTCCTAGGGTTGATTCCTTCCTAGGCCTCTCTCCTTAGCTTGTTGACATCTGCCTTCTCTCTGTGCCCTCATGTGGTCCTCCCTGTGTGCAATCTAGTCCGCATCTCTTCCTATGAGGACACCAGTCAAACTGGATTAGGGTCCATTCTCATGACTTCATTCTACCTTAATTGCCTCTTTTAAAGTTTCTGTCTAGGGCAACCCAGGTGGCCCAGCGGTTTAGTGCTGCCTTCAGCCCAGGGTGTGATCCTGGAGACCCGGGATCGAGTACTGTATCGGGTTCCCTGCAGGGAGCCTGCTTCTCCTTCTGCCTGTATCTCTGCCTCTCTCTGTGTCTGTCATGAATGAATAAATAAAATCTTAAAAAATAAATAAATAAAGGCTCTTTCTCAGGGACACCTGGGTGGCACAGTCGGTTAAGCGTCTGCCTTCAGCCCAGGTCCTGGTCTCAGGGTTCTGGGATCAGCCCTGCGTCAGGCTCCCTGCTCAGTGGGGAGTCTGCTTCTCTCTCTTCCTCTGCCCCTCCTTGTGCCCACATGCATGGGTATGCTCTCTCCCTCTCTCTCAAGAAAATAAATAAAAAATCATTTAAAAAACAAAAAGGAAAAAAAAAAAACAAAAAAAACAAAAAAAAACAAAAAAAAAAACAAAAAGGAGTAAGCTCTTTGGTGATATCGGAGTTAGTCCTCATGAACCCTGTGGGGTAGGTGCTGTCATTAGCTTTATTTAATAGATGAAGAAACTGTGGCACAGCGAGAGTGAAAAGATTGCTCAAGATGGTACAGCTAAGAGTTGGGTAGGGCAGGACTCAAACCCAGGCATTCTGGCTATGCATCCGTGCCCTTGACCACTGCACTCAGTGTGCTATGCTGTCTTAGCCTCTGGCTCAGCTGTTCTCCCTGCCTGAAATGCCTTTCCACTCCTTCTCTGCCTGGCAAACTTCTATGTATTTTTCAAAACCCATTTCAAATGCCCCATCCCTTGGATGATAGCCTCTGCTATATGCCATGCCCACTCAGCAATCATGAGTGCACCAATCATGGTTTGAAGTGGTTGTTGTGACTGTTGTCTGTCTCCCTGGGGACAGGCACCAGATCTGATCAATCTCGATGTTCTCCCACACATAATATGGGTCAGGTACGGAGGCAGACCCCAGCGAATGAATGAGTGAATGAATAAATGAACCAATAAATACTCTATCAAAAAATAAATAAATAAACACTCTATCACATACAGATTATTAACATGGGAGTATTTTTTAAAAGATTTTATTTATTTATTTATTCATGATAGGCAGAGAGAGAGAGAGAGGCAGAGACACAGGCAGAGGGAGAAGCAGGCTCCGTGCAGGGAGCCCGACGTGGGACTCGATCCTGGGTCTCCAGGATCACACCCTGGGCTGAAGGAGGCGCTAAACCGCTAGCCACCAGGGCTGCCCTACATGGGAGTATCTTTAAGAGGAAATTCCAGTTCTTTATTAAAAGAGCCAAATGTTTCAAATCCCCTAAATTCCTGCTTTTGGAGAAAGAGAAAAGCAAAACACAAACACATATCATTTTTCTCATGAAAATTTACCTTTTTGCCTCATTTTAATCTTGAGCCCAGCAGACAGCCTTTTGGACCTTTGTAACACACTCTGACCTATCCCCTGGAGGACGGAGGAGGTTATCTAAAACTCCAGGAGGGTGCTCCTGCTGGGGGATTGGGGAGGACAGGAAAATAAAACAAAGAAAAGAAGAAATTCTTAGCACCCCATGGGCTCCTTCCACATCCTCAATAGTTGAAAATGACATTTTTTTTGGTTTAAAATAATAATAATAATAAAGGCTTTGTTTTTTTTATAAATGACTCAGCCCCTTATAAAATTGAAAAAGATTTAAACCTCCCATGAAAGGACAGAGAGGAAAATAAAATTACTCTATGTCACCATCACCCCCAACTGCTTACACATTTATATAGTCATTTAGCTACGCCTAAGATGTGAGCACTCTGCTGTGTGTTATATTTTAATAAAAAGTCTCACCACCCAGAGAAAGCTCTTGATATCATCTTCCAGATCTCACATCTGCCTCTTGTAACATATTAATGCATTTGTCTAGGGGACAGATTTTCATCAAAGAATGACCTATGTGATTATTTAGTTGCAACTGTGGCCAGAGCTGTGAAGAAAGTGCTGGTTCTTTGACCTAGTCAGTGAAGACAGGGAGGGCTTCCTGGAGGAGGTGACAGGTTGATGTGAATATAGACATGTTAACCTGGAGAGATCAGGAAAGAACATGTCAGGTAGAGGGCAAGCCTCTGGAGGAGGAATTCCAATGTAGCCACCATGGCTGATGGCCAGTTCCCCTTCTTCCATCACTGTAGAAACCAGATTTTGTTCTGGTGTCTACCTCTCCAGCCATTAACTTACTACTTTACTCAGGTAAATCCTGATGAGTTTAAGTGGATCACAGTGATCTTCATTCCTTTGCCAGTGGTTGAGGGCAAGGGAGGGCACATGGTCCAGTTCTGACTCTGGGGAGGGGGAAAATAATCTGCAGGAGGATTTCTGGGAAGGACCAGCTAAACTCCTTTCTGCCTCTGGACACCCTGGTGAGGATGTGATACTTGGAACTGCTGCAGCCATCTTGCATCCCTGAGGATGAGACCATCTGGCAGTGGCCGAGCCAAAGAAAGCAAGAATCTGGGTCTTCAGTGATGTTCTCTAGTCTTTGGATAAACAATTCTGTACTGCCCTACCCAGGACTTCTTGCTATGCAAGGAAAACAAGGCCCCTTGTTTGTTTTTGAATTGGGTTTTGGGGAAGTTGGTCTATTTGGAGGTGGGGGCTGAAGAGTTTTTCCTGCAGTAATTGCATATTGTTTTTACCTGGATTGTGAGAGTGAGAGCTGATGAAGATTATGACCATCATCCTCCAAAACTGTCCTTTGGCTCTACTAAAGCCCATCAAAGAAGATAACCTCTAATCCAAGAGGCTTTTGAGGCTTGAACATAGAGAGCAATGGGAGAGTGCCAGAGGTGTGTGCATGGAAGCCCTGTGAAGCCCTGGCAAGCCCTGGCAAGCCCTGGCTGTGCCCATGTTGTCTAGGTACTCTTTGATATTAAACAAAAAAAATTTTTTTAAAGATTTTATTTAGGGATGCCTGGGTATCTTAGTGGTTGAACGTTTGCCTTGGGCTCAGGGTGTGGTCCTGGAGGTCCAGGATCGAGTCCTACATTGGGCTCCCCGCGAGAAGCCTGCTTCTCCCTCTACCTATGTCTCCGCCTCTCTCTCTGTGTCTACCATTCAGTGAATTTTAGTATAGTCACAAGATTGTTTAACCATCATCACTATGTTATTTCAGAACATTTTCATCACCCCATAAAAAATCCACATATGCACTGGTAGTCACTCCCCAGTTCCCACTCCCCCAGCCCCTGGCAATTGCTAATCTTTCTGCCTCTATAGATCTGCCCATCCCAACATTTTACATAAATGGGATCACATAATCTGTAGCCTTTTGTGACTGGCTCTCCTCTCACACCAGGCATGCCATCAGGTAATATTCTCAACAAATGCAAGAGCTACTGAAATTACCTCCAGTTACGAATAGTACTTTTCTCCCTTGTTATATATACATAACATTTTTCTAAAAATAAAACCATACTCTAGGTGGAGTTTTCTATTCTTTTCTTAAATTATTATTCAGTAAAATATTGAGGAATTTTTCTATGTCAGTAGTGTATAATCCTTTTTAATGTCTATAGAATAATTTGTGAGGTTAAAAAATTATTTTGGGGTGCCTGGATGGCTCAGTTGGTTAAGTGTCTGACCCTTGGCTTCAGCTCAGGTCATGATCTCAGAGTCTTGAGATCAAGTCCCACGTAGGGCTCTGCACTCAGCAGGGAATGTGCCTCTCTCTCTCTCTCTCTTTGCCCCCTCCCTGTTCTCTCTCTCTAAAATAAAATACATAAATAAAATCTTTTTTTAAAAATAATTATATTGGTTTGAGCTCAGTGCTTAAGCACTCAGGCCCACAAGGAAGGCAAAGGTTGACCCCCTTCCCCATGGGTCTTTAATGCCTTTCCAGCTTTTTGTGACTGTAAACGATGAGATGAGCATCTTGTATGTACATTTCCTTAAAGTTCTAGATATAGACTATGGGCCAAATAGCATGCATTTTTATTTCTTTTTATATTTTCCCAAATAGTTCTAGGGAAAGGTCAGATCAGAAAGGCTGTGCATTACACTGAAGCAATGTAGCTTCTGGACTCTAACTGCCTGAGTTTTAATCCATTTTCTACTGCTCTTTAAAGGTAGGACCTGAACCTATCTATGCCTCAGCTTCCTTATCTATAGAATGGGGATGATGAAAGTGCCAATTTCATACGACTGTTATGAGCATTGCATTAGTGTGACACAAGTAAGCAGTGGTTCTCGACTGGGGGTGACTTTACCCCTCAGCAGACATTTGGCAAAAATGTCCAGAGACATTTTTAGTTGTCACAACTGGGATGTGATAGCACTGACATCTGATAAGGAGAGGCCAGAGAGGCTGCTAAACATCCTACAATGCACAGGACAGCCCCCCTCCACCAACACAGAATGATCCAGTCCCAAATGTCAATAGTGCTGAGATTGAGAAACCCTGGTGTAAAGGCCTAGAATAAGCTCTCATCAATGTTGCCTGCCATTATTTACACTGCCTCTAGCAGAACACAAGAATGTGCATTTCCACATGTTTTGGCCACACCTTACAAATCCAAGTTTATTTTGATGAGGAGGACACTGTATGGTGGTACATTTCGAAGCCATCAAAGGAGCATTTCCTTATCCCTTCACAGGCCTGACTACATGGGATTGGCCTCCATTCTGTCTATGGGTTTCCAGGGTCCAGGGCTGACAGTTGGGTTCACCTAAGGAAACTTTGGCCTTGTGAACAATAGCTTCAGAATTCCTGGGATTACCTGTGTATGTGTTTGTCTCTGAATATGTAGATACAGGGACATGTGGTGGGTAAAGGGTAGATTCTGAAGTCAGATCTGAATTCTTCCTAGTTGTAAAGATAAATTACTTCTCTAAACCCTTTTTCTTCATCTGTAAAACAGGATTATTGTAAGGATCAAATAAGATAATATAGCTCCATGCCCAGTTCTTAGTTTGTGTTAAAAAATAACAGGTATAGTTTATTCAGTGACTACAACATTCAGGCCCTCTGCTAAGACTTTCCACATTATTATTCAACTTCATGGCAACTGCTGTGATAGTCATCGCTACCATCTCAATAAGGTCAAGATTGCATGTCTGTCTATCCAGGTACAAGGGAAAGCTACTTGTTGAGCTTTCAGTCAACATTCCACAAACATTTGCTGAGCGTTAGTTACTATGTTCCAGACCAGATGCTGGGCACTGGAGGATCAAAGGGGCTGCCATTTCTCTCCCAGTTGTATTAAAGAGGTGGGGAGGCCTGGCTGGTTCAGTTGGTAGAGCTTCTGACTCTTGATCTCAGGGTCATGAGTTTGTGCCCCACGTTGGGTGTGGAGCCTACTTAAAAAAAAAAAAAAGACATATGAAGAGGTAAACAAATAAAAACTACAAATAAAACATCAGGAAAAAGACCAGACATAGTAGCTTTCACTATACATGTAAATGGGTTAATTTCCTTTATGAAAACAAAAACAGGAAGAAGACAAGTGAAAAAGCAGAAAAATAAAGTTTAGTTATGTGTTATTGATGAGGGAACTAAAACAAGCCTTGAAAGAAAAAAACTCTAATGAAATAGCCTGTACTGATAAATTATAGAATTATATTTCAGATAAATAACAAACCATGCAGAAGGAGGTGGATAGAACCAACCTGGGTAACTTTTGAATACAGAACTTTGATATATACTCTCAGTCTGAAGACAAAAAGAATTGTGTCCTCGCTTTGACAACACATATACTAAAATTGGAACAATGCAGAGAAGATTAGCATGGCCTCTGAGCAAGGGTAACATGCAAATTCGTTTAAATTAAAGGGGCACCTGGCTGTCTCAGTCGGTAGAGCATGAGACTTTTGATCTTGGGTCGTGAGTGAAAGCTCCACTTTGGGTATAGAGCTTACTTTAAAAAAAGATTTAAAAATTGCAAACAAATATTATTATTATTATTAAAGATTTAATTTACTTATTCATGAGAGACACGGAGAGAGGCAGAGGTGTAGGCAGAGGGAGAACCAGGCTCCACGCAGGGAGCCTTATGTAGGACTCAATCCCAGGACCCCAGGATCACGCCCTGGGCCGAAGGGAGGCACTCAACCACTGAGCCACCAAGGCTTCCTGCAAACAAATATCAAAAACTCTACCTAACAGGCTTGTTTTTCATACTGGCATAGATCAGCAATTCTAAAACTATTCTCTGGGTACTGGAAGATTGAGTAAAAGATGAAATACATTGAGGATATTGAGAGCTAGGTTTCTCACTGATATAGAAGGGACACATAAATATGCCATGGGGAAGGCCAGGAAGAATGTTGTGATATTGGCCTGGAATAGGAGGTAACAGGATGAACTCCTGGATTTATATTTAGGTATGCATGTATTTCCTAGTTCTGTTCACTGAGAGGATCTAGAAACAATGAGCCCACCTATTGGCTAGCTCCTTGCTTCTAAATACCATCTTCTTCCAAAGGAACCAGAGCTCTGTAGAGAAATGGCTGATTTCTGCACCAGGCCAGAGAGAGTGCAAGATGAGCCTGGGTCATTTTTTGCACTTGAAAGTAAGCAAGCACTCAGCGAATAAGAGAGACACAGCAAAAGGCCATAGAAGTCTAGCCTGAATGAGCTCTCATTCCAGACATATCTGCAACAGTTTGGTTATCAAGTAAATAATGAGAGTAATGAATTATCACCTATGGAATAAGATAAGAATTCATGGCCCATCATCCATACAAGCATATATGTACATCTACTGTAAGCTCTTCTTTACAGTAGAATGCTAATAACAATAGAAATCTTAAGTCACAATTTTGTAATCATCAGGGTAATAATTACTATAGATAAGAATCATTAAGATATAAACATAAAGGGTGAAAGTTTGATGAGGAATAAAATGTCTGTATAGTCTCAACGTACTCCCCTAGAATTTGTGAGTTATAAGGAGAAATTAGTAATTGTATAGTAGATAAAACTGGTAGCACATGCCTTAACTAAGTGACCAAAATAACCATCACCTATAATGGGACAACTTGACATCAAGTGCTTCACTCCCCTGCCCCCTTTTTAAAAGATTTTATATTTTTGAGTAATCTCTATATCCAACAAACCCACAACCCTGAGATCAAGAGTTGCATGCTCTACTGACTGAGTCAGCCAGGCTCCCCCCAACCAGGGCTTCTCAATAGGATGCACTGAGAAAGACAATAATTATTTCTGCCCCGCCTGAAACATCCCTACCTAAAATGTGTAGCCTGATTTAATCATGAAGAAATATCTGACAATTGCATGGAGCCTATTTCTCCCTCTGCCTGTGTCTCTGCCTCTCTCTCTGTGTGTGTCTGTCATGAATAAATAAATAAAATATTAAAAAAAAGACCTGTAGATTAGATAGAATGTTATGTCAATGCTGAATGTCCTGATTTTGCTAATTGTCCTGTGGTTATATGTGTGTCTATGTTCTCAGGAAATAAACACTGAAGTATTTAGGGTGAAAGGAGCATCAAATCTGGAACTTACCTTCAAATGGTTCAGAAAAAAGGATATACCTAGAAAGAGAATAATAAAGCAATGTCAAAAATGTGAATAATTGGGATCCCTGGGTGGCTCAGCGGTTTAGCGCCTGCCTTTGTCCCCGCCCCAGGTGTGATCCTGGAGTCCCAGGATCAAGTCCCACTTTGGGCTCCCGGCATGGAGCCTGCTTGTGTCTCTGCCTCTCTCTCTCTCTCTCTCTCTCTCTCTCTCTCTCTCTATGTCTATCATGAATAAATAAATAAAATCTTTTTTAAAAATGTGACTAATCAGCGGACATGGGGGAAAGGTATATGGGAATCCTCTGTCCTGCTCTTGTAACTTAGAACCTTGACTTATTTCAAAGTAACAAGTTAAATAGGAAAAAAAGAAAGAAGCCTGTTTGGATTCTTTTCTTTATTTTTTATTATTATTATTTTTTTGGATTCTTTTCTTTAAAGAAGGTATTTTCCCTCAAGACACTCATTCATAAAAAAAAAAAAAAAAAAAGACATTCATGTGGTTGCCTCTTCAGCAAGCCTAAACTCTTGCTTAATGATTTCAGTAAACATCCCAATCTCAGAAGCACACTGAGATTTGTTTATATGGTCCTCATTCCTCAGCCATGCAGTGCTTCTGGAGCATCAAGCCTTCCAGCCAGCTTAATTGACAATATCCACTGAAGGATGGTGCATTCTCTGTATCCCCAGTGCTTATCCCCGAGCCTGGCCAGAGCAGGAGCTCAGGGTAAAGTTTGTGAAACTGAAAGATCGAATTATCTGATTGCCTTCAGGGGAATAGCAAGAGTTAGGACTGAGGCGGCAGGGGGGGGGGGGGGGGGGGGGGGGTGGATGGAGAGGAACCCCACTGGCCTATGATGGGGCAGGAATCCTTATGCAATGTCTGGATCCTGGATAAGAAAGCTTTGGACACAGCAGTGCCTGAAAGCCTCCATCCTGGGTCTTGCTGATGAGAGAGTTGTGTGGGAATGGGCAATCAGGAGAGAGAGCAGGGTGCATTCCCCTCTGCAGGGGCAACTCAGGACTAATCCCATCAGTGCAGTTAGGGGGTGAGCAGGATGACAGCCTTGGTAAACTGCACCGCAGGAGTCATTGGAAGTTTACCAGCCCCTTCTGGTTTGTTAAATTCACTGATGGCAAATGCTGAGAGGTCTCTGGCTGCCCCTCTGATCTTGATTTGATCTTGTGAGTCTGGGTATAGGGTTTTCGGTCTGACTTTCCAAGCTGCCTTGAATCCTCACAGTTCAGCTCTTGAAGATGCTCAGATTGATGGTGCTCCAGGTGGGGGTATTTGGAAATGTGTGGTGATGGATGAGACTGAGAAGGCCAGTGAAGGCCCAGAATGTCAATCATGGAGTGTGGTTTGATCCTCAGAGCAATGGGAGGAGCCATGGGACAGTGATAGGTAATGGAATGAAATGGTCCAATTTTCATTTTAAAAAATTCACCCTAGCAGCTGAATTGAGGATCAGAGGGTAGGAAGAGACAAAAAGCAGAAAGATTAGTGTGGAGGCTGCCACACAAATCTAGACAAAATCTTGAGCGAGAAGTATTTTTAGACCTTGCTCTAGAATAGGAATGGTAAAATGTAGCATGTATGATCCTACCCTAACTTTTTATTCCCATGGCAGATATTACTAATTATTACTAATTATTACTAGATATTACTAATTATTACTAAATATTACTAATTATTACTAATCTCTCAATTATGCTGGGCCTGGGTGGGCTGCTCCCATAGACAGTCATAGACAGCCATTACCGATCGATCCAAGTAGGCACACTAAGTGAAAGAAATTTGCCCTCTGGGCATCAGTTTTGGCTTACATTTGGCTTACATTTGCCGACAATTGTCACTTTGGGTCTGCCTTAACCTGGGGAGTAAGACCAAGGTCAGTCTTCGAGGTCCCTGACAGAAATCATGCCTTGCCTGGCTGTATGCCTGCCATGTTCCCACTTAGAGCTTTTTCACATCCACTATCTTTTTTTTTTTTAATATTTTATTTATTTATTTATTCATGAGAGAGAGAGAGAGAGGCAGAAACACAGGCAGAAGGAGAAGCAGGCTCCATGCACCAGGAGCCCGACGTGGGATTCAATCTGGGGTCTCCAGGATCGCGCCCTGGGCCGAAGGCAGATGCTAAACCTCTGCGCCACCCAGGGATCCACACATCCACTATCTCATTTCAACCTCACAACATTTCTGGAAGGTCAAGGTCGTTATTCCATTTTACAGATGAGGAAACTGAGCTAAGGATCTTCCAGGATTCCACAGGTGGTAGGTGGCCAAGCTGGGATTAAACTGAGCCCAGGATCCTTCCACAATAAGCTTGTCTCAGCTGCAGCAGCTATTTGCATCTGTTAGGGCCCCATGCAGAAAAGCCAGAACAGGTTGGGGCAACAGTGACTTGGAAACAATGGCTTTGCTTGTCAATAAAATCCTTGGCTTAAAAAGACCTGGGAAACTTGACTTTCTAATCACTTTTATGTAATCCGCTCAGTGCTGAGCTTTGGAGAAGGAAAGCTCTGGCCCCTGGGTAGGGGTGGTGGGGATCGCTGAGGGGGTGCTGCACAGATGGTAAGGGGTGGAGGCCTCTCACTGTGGAAGAGAATAAAGTTTCTGTCCTCGCACAGTTGGAATGAGGGCCCCGGAGCCAAGCAGCCAGGGCCAGGGCGGGGCCAGCCAACCTTTGGCACGTGAAATGCCACCCTGTGCTCATGGCAGATAATTCTTGGTAATAATTCATCCCCCCTGGCAGGCACGCATCCTGAAAGCCCTGTCTGTTCCTGCCTCATGGGGTCCCCACTGGAATGTGGGGGGGTCGAGGGGCTGGCCCCAGACGTGGGCAGAGTTCAGACAGTGCTGGGTAGGCGGGACAGCATCTGGGCACTGCCTGGGGGCAGATGGAGCCTTTGTGCTCTGTGCCCTAGAAACCCCACCCCCAGCTGCAGCCGCCCCATAGGGGAGAAAAGGCTGACATGCCAGGCCGAGGCCTGCTCTCTCTGTTCTCTCTCCTGTGGCAGCCAGGGCAGAGGATGCTATTCTGGGCACAGCCTGGCATCTGACGGATCCACCCCATTGTGCTCATGGCATGCTTTTTCTGAGCAGTGGGAGGGGGAGCATCAGGGGGCCTCAACCCTGAATGCACAACACAATCTTCTGGGGAACTTTTAAAATATACTAAATCTCAGCCCTCCACCAGAGACTATGCTATATTGGTCTGTGGGGGTACGTGGGCATTGGCACCCTCCACAGTCCCCAGTGGCTCTGAAATGAGCTGAGGTTGGTGCACATTTTGGAGGGTGACTCCGTAAGCTCAGCCACCACCAGCTGTGTGACCTTGAACACAAGAGGTAGCAGTCCGTGGCTCAGTTTCCTCATTTGTGCAATATGGACAAATGGACAAACCGCGTGAAGTAACTGCAAAGATTCAAGGACATAATGCTGCAAAGACTGAGCACCACTCCTGGCACAGAGCACACACAGACTGGCCATGTTTGGGTCTGCACGGTGACAGGAATGGCGCCCATCAGCACGTTAGCACTGTGCTTCTGGCTGGCTGTCCTGGGGGAGTGGGACCCTTGTTATTGCCAGAGGCCACAGGCGCAGTCCCCAGCTCTGCCAAAGCTGGGGAGGGAAGGCCTAACTATATGTGTGTTTGTGTTTGTGTTTGTGTTTGGGGAAGTTGGTCTAAATCTGTGTCACCATCAGTGATCATCTAAGCCACCAGGTGAAAGGCCCTTAAATCACATGGGATAAGCCATTCCCTCTAGTCCTGTCCCTGGGATTACATCAAGGTCAATGTCCACTTGCTGTTGGCTTGTCTTTCGTACCCTCTGACATTTGCTAATCTTACTTTCTACACAAAGAGCAACTGGGCCAGGGCTCATAGGTGCAGTATCCACCACAAGAAGGCAATAGTGCTGCTTGTTCAGTGTCCCATCCCAGCCACCTTGCATGGTGGTCACTGACTTTTTTACTATTGTAATATTCCTCCTTCAAAAAATTGAAAATTCAAAAAAAAATTGTTTTTGCTAGCAGCTTATTAACCTTCCCTTAGAAATAAAATTATTTTATTTATTTCTTAAAAGATTCTATTCATTTATTTGAGAGAGTTTACCCAATGGGGGGAGAGCAGAGAGAGAGAAGCAGGCTCCCTGCTGATCAGGGAGCCAGATGTGGGGCTCCATTCCAGAACCCCGGGATTATGACCTGAGTTGAAGGCAGACACTTAACCAACTGAGCCACCTGGGTTCCCCTAAAATAAAATTATTGTAGTAAAAAGAATGAAATCATCTGAAAGGGAAATAGTAAACCATACTGAACAGTCAAGGGGAATGGCAAAAATCATGAAGGTCTGCACAGGAGCAACAAGTTTGGGAAACATGGGACTCAGATGCTAAGGCCTACCTCCCTAGTTCCACAACACTCTTTTTCCCAGGAAAATATTCTTTTTTGGTTATTAAATGTCTGTATTGTGATAAGGAAACAGACCATAGGGTTCAGTGAAGACTTTCAAACAGAGTTTTTGATCATGTATTTATTTAGGTATATACCACCTTGTTGCAAAAAAAAAAAAAAAAAAAAAAAAAAAAAAAGGTATTGTGGCAACTTACAAATGTAGGTATAATACAATAGAGTAAAAATAAACAGATCAGGGTCAAGGCTAAAGCAGAAAGCTAGAATGAAGTCAGAGCCCACTCGGTGACTCAGTATAATTGTTAAAAAGTAATCTCAAATTTGATTTTGAGATTCCCAGCAGCCAAAGCAAAAGAGGAAACATGACTTGTTAGAAGAGTACTAACAACAGGTAGTTTGGGCTTTGATGTAGAAACAGACCTGGTTCAAATCTTGACTCTACTACTTGTTAGATTCATGACCCTGAGCAGGTTGCTTAACTTCTCTGAACTTGCGGTTCATTACCTGGGGGTAATGGGGGGGTGAAGGGAGGAAAAGTGAGGCCAACTTTGGAGGTTCCTGGGTGCGTCAGTAACAATGTGTGTAAAAGTGCCTTCTAGCTCTAGGATGGTGCTGCTTGGGTCCTCAGCTGGCCCAAGTCTTTGCTAAGCTGCAGGTCTTCAGTCATAAAAGGGAGTTGACATCTGTCCCCTCAGTCTCTACCCTGCCCAAGCATGCAGCACATAAGAGGCAGAGGGATCCCAACCTAGGCCTCTCTAACTCCTGCCCAGGCTCCCTGTCAACCATCAGTGCTGTGTCCTCCTGTCACCAGAGTGATTTCCAATGCTGTCAAGAAGAAAAATGATGCTTTGGAATATAGGTTTTCAGGAACACTCAAATTACTCCCAGGGAAACCCCAGCCTCACTTTTAGTGCCGCCCCCAAGGCAGAGGCTCCCTTCTCTCCTCTGCAGACAGAGCAAATTAAATATTCAGGCCTAGAAATCTCTACGGGGGAATCCAAGGTGGTAGCCAAAGCCCCTTCATGTGTTCAGAACACCGGAGTCAGCTTCCTTTGCCTTCACATCCAAGGTCAGTAAGAAACACTGGGGCTCCCCAGTCCTGGTCCTTTCTTATTTGAAGTACTTGTTGCCAAATATAATAAAGTCCATGACAAAAACCTGTCCCTGCCTCCCATCAGCAATGGATAAATTCCAATTGTCTTAGAATTTTCTTTTCTCTGTTAATTTATACTTGACTTTGTTCTAAATGTGATTGGAGGCAGTCCTTGGTTTGACATTCAGGGCTCTTTACAAGCTGACTCCAACCTCTTTCTTGGGTCTCCTCTGTGGATGCAGTTTGTGGCCTGGTCACAGTGAATAAAAGCCACCACTTCTGGAGCTACTCTTGGAGTGCATGCAGTTGGCAAACAACACGTACTGACCAGCTGTGAAACCCGTATCTGCCACAGACTAAGGTGCTGTGTGACCTTGGGTAAGTCCCTTTACCTCAGTTTCTTCGTCTATAAAGTGGGCACATTCCAAGTATATACTTTCCCTGTTGTGATGATGCAAGAATATGCACCTGGCATGCTTGGCACACCTGATGCTCAGTCAGTGGTGATGATTAGATGACCTGATTTTGAGACCCAGCTCTCCACTCAACTGCTTACATGACAAGTGACCCATGTCTGGGCTTGTTTGACTATCTATAAAGTGAGCAAAAGAACTATCTACCACATAACCCACATACTAAGGCTTGAAAAACAGAAGGGGCTTAGTGAATGCTTGGAGGCTGCAGCTAGCATCATCTTCCCCAGAAAACAAGCTTGCTTGCCCTTTAATTTTCCCAAATCTCATCCTTTCTTTCCTTTTTCTCAAACTAATGAGCAAGAGGAGTCTGAACATTTCTTGCATGGTTAGGCTGTGATATCATGAAAGACAGTCTTGTAAAACCCACACCCAGGGCCAAGGGAAACGCAGCCCCCTGAAGAGGCTGTTCAGTGGAGCTCGCCGATGGCTGGGTGGGGGAGGCTGGATGTGTCCACCACTATGAGTCAGGCCTTGCTTGGCTGGCTATGATCATTCCTCTTTATTTCAGGGGTGAGTTACAGCTTAAACAAAACATCACCTGACAATGCTTGAAAGAAATGTCTTCTGCACAAAATGCATTTCCTTCCACTCTTAGGTTTGCAGCTGAATTTTCTAACGTGGCAGCTGGGTGTTCAAATACACAAATGTGCGTGAGCTGGCATGGGGACAGAATAAGGGGAGTAGGGACGGGGGGTGTCGGGATGAGCAGTAAGTACTCTCAAAGGTGTTGGGATGGATTGTGTGCTTGGTAGTCTGTGGCCTTCCCAGGCAGAGCTGCCTGGAAGGAAGAATGAAGGCTATAGACAAAGCCCTTCTGGAAGATCAGCTGTGTCCTGTTGCTCAGTGTGGCCCAAGCCACTCTCTAAAGCTCTCTGGGCCTCTTTTTCCTTTGCTGAAATAGGGAGTTGGACTGGTAAACTTCTTCCTAGCTCTAAAAATACTACTATCCAAAGGAGATGAGGTGCAGGCTTAAAGGCTTGTCCTGTGGACTGTCTGGGTCTGAGGCTCAGGGGAGCCACCAGCAGCACAGGTAACAGATGGTCCACCTGTGCCTCCTCAGCTCCAAGGCCTGGGCTCAGGGCAGCCCTGGCACCAACAACTCTGAAGCCTAGAAAAGCCCAGTCCATAGACCTCCTTCCCCTTCCTTTCTAGCTTCCACCCTCAAGCAC
Source organism: Vulpes lagopus (assembly GCF_018345385.1). Classification (NCBI taxonomy): domain Eukaryota; kingdom Metazoa; phylum Chordata; class Mammalia; order Carnivora; family Canidae; genus Vulpes; species Vulpes lagopus. Next base: position 3,043,742 of record NC_054835.1, on the reverse strand, counting down.
TTCCCTGCAATCATAAGGTCCAATGCCTCTTCTGGACCCAACTGCTTAGATCTCCGCCTCCTCCAGGACCCCTAACCACGCCAAAAACTGCTAGGCCATTCCAACAAACGACCGGGTCAGGACTGACAAAGAAGGAATCTGTTTCATCCTGGCACCACCCCAGCCCTGGGTGCAGGGTCTTGCTCACGGCAGAACTGGAGGTATCCCTGAGTGGCAGGTAGGTTGTGGGTTCAAAGGTCCAGAGAGAAAGGACAACATGGAGCCCAGGCCCAAAGGCTCTGGGAGGAGCTGAGGAGAGGTCCCAGGGCCCGGGTATGTGGGCATACCGGGTCCTTCATCCAGGCTCCTTCATGGCGTCCATAGTGGGGCCAAAGCCAGCACTTCTGTGGGGAGAGGGACCTGGCCCAGGTCCTCACCCTCGTAGAGTTGGGCCTGGCAGGCAGCTGCCTGCGTCCTCCTCAGCTGCTGCTGCAGAAACAAATGACAGCACTGAGGAGCAATAAGAGAAAGTAAACATAAATGCGGAGGGAGGGGACCTTGGAACAGGGGCCAGTATTTTTCCTCGGGGTGTGGTTTATGCTCAGTGGCTGGGTGACCACGGAGGTTTGGAATGTGGTTGGACAGAGGGTGAGGTGGGTGGTGGTGGTGGGGTGACCAAAGGCAAGGAGCAGGAACATTAGCCAGGGAGCCTGAAGCCCAGGGCCACCAGCATGTCAGCTAGAGCGGGGGCCTGGGGTGGTACACAGCGCAGAGCCTCCAACAGCACGAGTGCATAGGTCCCAGAGGCCTCTACTTTTGAGTGAGAGTTGAGAGTACAAGAGAAACTATAAGAGTGGAGAGAGGCCTGGAGGTGTAGGGGAACACGGTCAGGTCTCCTCATCTGTAAAATAGGGCTATTGTGACAGCCTGGCTTGCCTCATCCAAACTGAGGCTACTTAGGCAAGTGATATGGTCTCTCTGAGCCTCAGTGTCTTCATCTGTTAAATGGGCTTAAATATCTCTATCTCTGAGGGTGCTACTGGGAGGATTGAATGGGTTTGTTCATGTGAAGCTCTTGGCATAGTGCTCTGCAAGTGGAAGGGATTATTAATCCATCTGGTGCCAAGGAAGCTTTATCCTGGCTGCACCACATGCCTAGCACCTGCCCCGGGCCTAGACTCCAATAAATTTTGCTGATGGAGCCCCTTGCAGGAGTTGCTGTGGGGGAGCCCCCATATCCCCTGCCACTCCTCTCCTGTGAGCACAGGTCCGGGCTCAGACCACGAAGTGGAGGGTGTAGGTGAGCTGGTGGCCGTTGTCCCAGGCGTATAATACCCGCTCCTTGGGATTGTAGTCGATCTGGGTGGTGTAGGCGTGCTCGTTGAGGAAGGGCAGCTGCGGGCGGGCGTCGGTGCCTGTGTGCGTGTCGAAGGCATAGGCCACCTGGCCTTCCTTCTGGTTGTATGTGTCAACGGCATACAGGATGCCGCACACCAGGAAGCAGTTCCCGTAGGAGTTCCGCCGCAGCCGTGTCTTCCATGTGGTCTCCCGGTGCATGGAGAGGTCGCTGGGGTCCAGGCGGCTCAGCACGATCACCTCGGGCTGGGCCTCATCGCGGTCATCCACAGCGGGGTAGATGACCCACAGGCCGCTCTCGTCCACGGCGAAGTCGATGTCTGAGTGGCCACGCCACTTCCAGGGAGTGGTGTCTTCATATACCACGTCGGGCAGCAGCGCCCAGGAAGCGACGAATCGCTGCCTCAGGTCATACTTGATGATGTTCTTGGTGAAGGCACGGTTGTAGTAGAAGGCCCCCTGGTACACCACATGGCCCGTGCCGATCCAGTTGTAGGGCAGCTTGTACATGTTACTCCAACGGCCTGTGTGGAGGGCAGATGGTCACGCTAGGGCCTGGCAAGCCACCCAGGGCTCTTGAGTGGCCCAGTAAGCAAGGAATACTGAGTAGGCCATGGGTTTGAAGTTGGGCCCATCATCTTATGTCACCGGGACTGTGAAGCAGGTACTGTTAGCATCCCATATGCCAAGGACAAAGCAGGGTCAGAGGGTTCAAGGTCACCCAGTTATAGATTGTCATAGCCAGGATTTAGACAGCCCCTGTGCTTTGTCTCAGAGCTTTTGCCCATACTGTTCCTTTTGTCTGGACTGTCCTTCCCCATACTACTTGCCTAGCAGAATGCCTCCGTATCTTTCAGAGCCCGCTGCCAATGTTACCTCCTCCCGGAAGGCTTCCATGACCTCCCCAGGCTTGAGGGAGGGCCTCTCCTCTGGCCCCCCCCCAACCCTTGTCTTAGCACTTTTCACTGGCTTCCTCCACACCAGCCTGTGAACTACTTGCGGCAGGTCCCAGGTCAATTTTGACCTGGCAGAGGAAGGACTTTGGCTGTTCCAGGCCATATACCCTGTGACTCCACAGCTCCCTGGATAAATCCAAACTTTGATGTGGCTTACAGGGTCTGACTGAGCCTACTCTCTCCTTATGCTTCCCCACCTCCCTTCCATGCCATCCTGCTTCTCCTTGCCAGGCCTTGGCACACTCTGGGCTTTCAGTTTGGAACCCCCCGCCCTTTCCCTTTTGCTTGGCTTATTCCTGCTCTCCCAACAGGGCTCAGCTCAGTCAGCATCACCTCCTCCTTGGGGAAGTCTTCTCTGATCTCGTTTGGGGTTCCACAGTCCCTTGAGCTCTCCCTCAAACACTACACTGAAATTATATCTTTCAGTGTAGAGAGGAGAGGTCTTTGCCTCTCCCATCTGAGCATTTCTGGTGGGTTGGTCTTGCCTAAATGACCCTCTCCCCCATCATGCCGCAGATCTGATAACCAAAATCCTGCCCTTCCCTGCCCAGACTTGCAGCTCCTCTCAGGCCTGGGGCTCTGCTCATCTGTATAACTGAGAGATAACCCCCACCCCATAGAATTATGAAGCTACCACGAGCTGATGCACATAGCAAGATTAGCATATAATAAATACTCGAGAAGAGGAAGCTCTTGGTTTTGTTGGCCTTGACAGTAAGTTATGCTCACAGGGGCAAGACCACATCCATCTTGTTGGTTGCCACATTCCCACTCCTGGCTCTGTGCCAGCCCATGGGGGGTGCCCTCAGATGCCCCTCTTTGGGGTGACTGATCATTTGGAGCTGGGCCAGGCTGGGAAAGGGAAAGGAGAGCCCAGTCTCCATGGGAGACCCTCCTCAGGCTGCCCACACCGTGGGCACCGTGCACACCTCCTCCCGTCTCCCAGCTCTCCAACCTTGCTTGAAGTTCTCCAGATTGCGGAACTCCACCAAGCTGTTCCCATAGTAGTAGTTGGTGACATAGATCCTGTCATCCTTCGCGGAGGGGTCCTTCATCCAGGCTCCTTCATGGCGTCCATAGCTGTGATGTCTCACAGGGGGGTCCACGGCCCGCAAGGTGCCCTCACAGCTCATCTCTCTGCCTGCAGGGAGTGAGGGGTACTGCATCTGGCACTCAGACCCTAGGCCTCGAGCCAGAGCAACAGCCCCAAGAAAGTTTATCTGGGTCTTACCTACATCCCTCCCGGTATTTTCTCTGCAGCCTTTCCCCCCTTTCCTGAGGACCAAAGCAATGTTTGATTATTGTAGAAAACAGAACATTCAGCAAAGGAGAACGAAGAAAATAAAAATCATGAAAAATGTCATTATCCAAAGAAAAACTGAAACATGTTGTATTTCCTTCTATTTTTTTTCTTTGCATATACAGTCATGTGGACATACTTTAAAAAACTGTGGTTCTTCTGAATATATAGTTTTATGTATCCTGTTTTTGCCCTCCACTGAGCAATTTCTCACATCATTAATGGGTTTTTAATGATGTGATTTCAAGGCTCTACCAAGCCACCAGACAGCTCTGCCCCAGTCCCCTCAGTGTTAGACCTTCAGATTATTTCCAGTTTTCTGACATTGGAAATGGGCTGTGGGGGGAGCCAGATAAGTGGTAGCTGCTGTCCACATTGCAGATGGACCCTTTAGGAAAGATTCCAGGAAGCAGAATGCATTCATACCAAAGCAGGGAATGGGTTTAACAATACCTTGTTATCACAGGTATCAAAGGTGCCCTCCAGGTCGGTGATTTAGTGGAAAATATTTCTACTGAAAGGCACAAGCCAAAGCTACAAACGTGGACATAAGAAAATAAAGAAGTGAAAATAGTTGCTGGATTGGATGATGGGATCCTAGGTGATGTGTTAGGAAGGATTTTGTTGAAAATACTGTTTGACTAAATGTGCTCAGACTTTCTAGAAAGGATCAAATAGTACACATTTTAGGCTTTCCAGACCATATATGTCTGTCCTGTATTCTTTTTTTCTTTTTTTTTAACAACCCTTTAAAAATGTAAAAAACTGTTCTTTAAGCTCAAGGGTCATAAAAAAACAGGCTGCAGGTTGGATCTGGCCCAGGAGCTGTACTCTGCTGACTCCTATGAGGCCTACTCACCTTGGCTTGGGACATCTGGGTGTGAAGGTGGCTTGGTGGGCTGGGGCTGGGTGGTGGGAGTCGGGGTGGGGGTGGTGGCTGGATCTGAACTGGGAGTGTCAGAGGTCAAGTCTGCTCCTTCTGAGGCCCTGGGCCCAGCCTCATCATGTTCTGCTGAGTTGGGCTCTGGTGGCCTGCCCTCCAACCTGGGCGGCAGCTGTTCCAGCCAGGAAGTGCTCTTGAGGGCGTTATCTGTAGAGAGAGGACCTGTGCTCATGTCCTGTGCGGCTGCCCAGGATCCTCCCCAGGCCCACCTGGCTCCCAGCTCCGGGGCCATGGTGGAGAGAAGAGGGGCCTTCACATCTTTCACTCCTCAGGGTGAAAGGACTCAAAAAGTAGGTGGTAGGGAGACTTTGTGGTCAGTAGACTGGCTCCAAGGCCCCCAGTTGAGTGATCTTGGCCAACTCCCCTTCCCTGGTGGGCCTCAGCCTCCCTTTCTATGAAACAAGAGTCAAAAGGCCCACTGTGTTATGCTATTGTGTTGATCAGAGGAAAATGTATACACCTCACTTGCACAGGTCCTGGCAAGCATGAGGTGCCAAATATGAGACCCCTGCCCTCCTAAGTGTCAAACACTTTATACCAATTCTTTCTTTCTTCTTTCTTTCTTTCTTTCTTTCTTTCTTTCTTTCTTTCTTTCTTTCTTTCTTTCTTTCTTTCCTTTCTTTCTTTCTTTCTTTCTTTCTTTCTTTTTCAAGAAATGGTTCAGGTTATTATTTTTTTTTAAAGATTTTGTTGATTTATTCATGAGAGACACAGAAAGAGAGGCAGAGACAGAGGCAGAGGGAGAAGCAGGCTCCATGCAGGGAGCCTGATGTGGGATCCGATCCTGGGACTCCAGGATCACGCCCTGAGCCGAAGGCAGGCACCAAACCATGGAGCCACCCAGGCGTCCCTATACCAATTCTTTCATGTCCTAGACTCAACTCCAGGAGGCAGAAACCTGGCTCCCATTTTATAGACTTTCTCCTGGTCCTCCCCTCTGGAACCCAGCCTGCAGTTCCTCTCACCCAGTATTTGCCATTTCAGGCAGGGAGGGGGCAGGCACAGCCAGCCTCCCGTCACCTCCGGACCCCAGGTGTCTGTCTCTCTGTCTCCTCATTCATCTCCTATCTCTGATCTTGAGGCTGTCTGGGCACCCCCGGACCCCATTTCTCCCACCCCTGCTGGCAAGGCCTTTGCTGATAGGATGACTTTTTCAGCTCCCGTGGGACCTGTATGGGGCCATCTCTGGGTCATCCCTGACCCACACACTTGTCTGGCTGGGATGGATGGGGTCTGGGTAGGGAAAACAGGAAGAATCAATGCCACATAGCAGGGCACAGAGCTGGGGAGGGGTCTGAGGCAGGCTCTGTAGCCCACTGATCTGGGTCCCCGTCCCACCAACTCGCTGTGAAACCTGGAGCCAGTCTCTTCACCTCTCTGAGCTTGTCTCCTTACCTGGATCTAGTGGAACAGCATGTATGAAAGTACACAGAAAACCTATTCCAGGGACAAAGGAAAGGGGATGGTGTGGCCCTCAGAGGATGAGGCCCTTTGACTCCACGACAATGACCCAACTTCTTCATTTTCTTTCCCTGCCAGGCTTCCTCTTTGCATAGGATTCAGCCAGGCTCCATTGTGGGGCAGCCCTTAGGGATGGAACACACCCTCTAGGGCGGCCTGGCCTTGGCAGCCTGCCAAGGGCTTTGTTCCCACGGGCCTCACTGGCAGAGCCAGATGCTTGCAGCTGTTCTTGGGCAGTGCCCAGCCAGGGGTCAGAGGCTCTGTACTGTGGCCAGGCTGAGCTGGCAGGACTCAGAGCCAGTAGCTAGCACCAGGGGCTCTGGGAAGAGGCCCCTGAGCTTTGAGAGACCAAGAATTTAGGGAGGGGGGGTGGCTCTTGAAGACCGGTCCCTCACATTTCTATCTCCTGGCCCCTTAGACATGGGGTAGACAGAGGGCCTCAGTGAAAGGGGTGGTCAGCAGGACCCAGGTGGGGGAGCAGGCTTGGACACCTCTCTGGGACATGAGAGGGGAGCAGGCATTTGGGGAGGGTCTCAGAGGAAGAATCGGGAGCCACACCAGTGGGGATGGCCCTGAAATTTGGGTACTCTTGGGACTTTTCTCTCTCTCTCTTTCTCTCTTTTTTTTTTTTGGTTAATTACTTGGTTGCCCTTCACTGTGATCCCCCATGGATTATAGGAAAAATACGAGACTCTGTGGGCTCTACTTTGGGAAAAAAAAGAAGTGGGAGACCATCCATTCCAAGGCCACTCTGGAAACAAGAGGTGCTCTGAAGGCTGCACATCACTTCCCAGAACCCTGGCCTGGCTCCATAGCCCATGGGGCTCCCACCCCACCTGTGGCTGCCGCCTGGTCATGGGCATGTTTTTTTCCCTACTGGACTGCGATGCCTGTGTTAGGCAGATCTCTGGGGAGATCTGGCATGCACCTAGCAGATCCTCAGCAAATCTCTGATGGAAGAAGGGAAAGTCCAGGAGGGGCGGAGGCAGCTCAAAGTACGGGAAAGGAACTGGGTGGGCCTTTGTGTGGATTCTATTATTTCGTCCCAACGACCCCACGAGGAGCACTATCCCATCGTGTGGATGAGCACTGTATACCAAGAGGCAGTGGAGCTGAGATCTAGAGAAGACACTGGCTCCCCGGAGGCTACATCCTTGGGGTGTAGCCACCCATTAGCAACCCCCGACTCCCTGCCCTGTCCCTCCCAGGGTCTAGTCCTTCTCCAACTCACCGGCCACAGCCTCGGACACCTCCTTCCTGCCTGCCTTGTAGTAGGTAATGCCTCGGATCACGGCCTGCTGCTGGGCCAGGGTCCGGGGCTTGGCTGTGGGCAGGGGGAATCTGCCCTTGCCACCTTCCTTCCTTGGCTTCTCTGCCTTTAGCAGCTTCTCCTTAGGTTTGGTGAGACCTTGGTCAACAAAGCTCTTCTGCATGTTGCTGTATTTGTTATTGTCTTTGCCCTTCCCTCCAGCTGTGTCCTGAAAGAGAAGGGAAATGTCAATGTGGGGAGGTGGGAAGGGTGTCCTGGGAGGTCACAGAAGCTCAGCCTGTGGGGACTGGAAAGTGGTCATGCCGCTCCAGGCGGATCTCAGGGGCTCATGAACTCATGGCTTTCCTCCCATAGTGGCGATAATCCTGACTGGGGCGTGCCTTAGTTTCCCCATTCAGCTCACCAGCTTCCCTGCAGGCTTGAAGCCCAACCTGATAGGTTAGGTTCCTGTTCCATTTCCAAATCCCTGCACACTCACCCTCCCCGCCCCCAGGGTGTGTGTGTGTGTGTGTGTGTGTGTTACATTATACTGGTTAATTACCTAAGGAGGTAGCTGATCATAGGGGCAGCTTCCCATCCCTGTCTCGCTGGCTTGTGGATCTTCATTTGTGGTCAGGGGAGAGGTTCTCAGGCCCCGGGGCAGGGTGACGATCCATCTCAGTGTGCCCGGAACTTTCCCAGTGTTAGCATTGAGAGTCCTACAACCTGGGAAACCCTTTGGTCTCAGGCAGAATTGGATAGTCGGTCCCCAAGGCCACTGCCCTCAGTGCATGCGGTTTCTAAAGTTCTGTAAAGTTCCTTCTAAATGCCTCTGATGCCGGCTTGGCACAAGAACACAGGCCCTGGTGACATCACCCATTGTTAGGCGGGAGATACGGCAAGTACAGTATCTAGACCTTCTGTGCTGTGGCCAAAACAGCGTTGCTTTGCACCCGTGGACCTGACCTGGGGATGAGCAGGAAGCCTGCCCTGGGCCAAGGCACCAGGCTTCCACCCTGTAGCAGCACACATAGAGTGCCCCATCATCACAATGTCAGCACAGGGGCTGAGGGGCTGAGATGAAGAACAGGGCCCGCTGGTCATGCAAGCCCATGCTCCAGTCCCTGGGCAGCGACCCTCTCTCCCTGTGACCTCACCCTCTGCTTCTTCATCTGCCAAAAGGGCACCAATGGGCCCTCTTGCAGGTGGTCATGGGATTAACTGAGATAATGTCTGTAAGGAAGTCATGTTTAGGCTTCAGGAATCCAATTTTGAGGATGTTTGGATTCCCCACACGAGACACAAGGCTGCAGTGGGGAATGGAGCGGCCGCGGCCAGCAGGTGGGTGGCTGGCCTCAGGGGCTCGAATGGCATTGGGATCAAGCCTGTACTTGCGTTTGCCAAGCACACGCCCTAGTGTGTTTCTACCATAGGAAGGAGCCTCTGTACAATTTGCCCACCTCTAGGGAGCTTCTCGTTATTGGCCCTTTTGGCAATTTTATCTGCCTAAGGGAGGGCCTTTTTCAAATGTGCATAAAGGCGTGTTATATATCTTGGGTGGTTCTGCCTGGTGTCTCTGCTCACTGTGCTCAGAAATATGGCATGTCTGGGTGTTTGCTGTAAGAATCATCCACCCCGGATTGGTTGATGAAGTGGTGTGAGTCTGTAGGGTCCCTGACGCATTGCTTACCTACCCCTGAGCAGGCCTGACCCCGCCAGCAGCCCTACCACACTAGGGGAGGCTAGAAGTGGTTTTGCGGCAGCCCACCTGGCTTCCCAGGGCCAGGCAGGGAGGGTCATCTCTACAGCTTTGTCTCTACTAGTTTGGAAATGGGAGTGAGAAGGCCACCAAATGCCTTCCCCAGCACACAGACCCCTCATCTGGATCCCCACATCTGTTCCCCGTTTACCTCTTTCAACTATGTGTGCTGCACTGCAGGCACCCTTACCCCCCATCTGGCCATGGGCCCTCCAGCTGTGCCAACCCTCAGCCCTACCGTTGGGACTGAGGTCTTGCCACACTGTATTCCTAAGCCCACCCACCTCCTGGCCCCATCACCAGAGCCATGGCCTCACCTGAGCCTTGCTAGCAGGGCCGGGGGCTGGGGCAGCTGCTGAGACAGAGGTTGCGTCCTTCTGCAGCAGCTGGAGGCCCAGGCTGGAGAGCTCCTTCTTGATGCCCATCATGATGGCCGAGTGATTCTCATAGCGCTTCAGCTGCTCACTCAGGTGGCGCATGCTCTCCTTCACTACCTCATTCTCCCGGCTCAGGTTCACCTTGACGCTCTGTAGGGCAGGACTCCAAGGTCTTTCTAGTCTCCTCAGTCAGCTACCCCCCAGCACCACCACCCTGGAGGGGATATCCCAGCTTCTGCCATCAGGCTTCACTGCCCAGTCTCCTGAGCAGGGCCCAGGTATAGGTTTTGATAGCAGCAGCAGGCATGGATGGATAAAGCATGCTGCCAAGAGACCATGTAATTATTAATGTCTTATTTAAAAAGTGAGTGAGTGATGTTTTTCCTTTGAACAGAGGAAGCCAGTTCCTCCCGAGTGAGACTGTTTTCTCCACCTCCACCCAGAGATAGCAATAAGCTTTTTTTTTTTTTTTAAGAGTTATCGCTTAGTGAACAGAAGCAAAGCACAGATAATGCAAAACAGAAGATAATTAAAAAATCATTTCTTTGTGGCTACGGAAACCATTTCTGATTTGTTCCAGTCACAGCAGACATACCCTCCAGATCGTCTGGCTCACAGTTATTTAAAGTGAGTTAACATTTCCTAAGATTATAGGAGGAAGGGTCAAAGTAGGATAAATCCAGAGCCAGTGACAGGAGAGCCTGGCATGTACTAGGTGCACAGAAAATCCTGGTGCACAGTAGAAATCCAACAACTGATATTCTGCTCCCATGTTGGCAAGGACCTGGCACATAGTACATACACACCAAACACTCTTTGGATGACTAAAGCCACTGTGACCCCAATTTTGAGTTTTGTAAGCAGTTAATCTCCCACTCTTGGGCACAGGATGCCCAGGTGCCCCCTCCCTCCAGAAAGGAAGCTGGGAAAGGAAGCCCCCACACCCACTCCTGGCAGCTGCATGTCCCCAGGCTCCAGCAACCCAGCAGGGGCCGGATGCAGGAAACAGGCAGAGGCCAGGCCACGTCAGCAGAGATGTGTGCCAGCAAACTTTGAACCTGCAGCCTGGATCCCCACGATTGCCCAACTCTGTCACTGCCCTCAGGCGGCAGTCCTGGCCACCTGCCTAGCCCTCCAGCACATCTGCACTGACCAGAAGACGCTCAGCACCTCTGCCTCAACTGCAACCGGGTACTGGGCCAGCCATGCGGTCTTAAGCCCTGCCCCAGTAGACCTGGCCAGTCCTGCACTTTTGTGTGGCATTTTATGGGACTTGTGACCTTGGTATTGTACAATGTGCGAGTCTTGGTCTTAGTGAACTGAAGGCAACTGCAAGTTCTTGCCAGCCCCCTCCACATCCTTTTCATGCAGTCAGCTGGTGCCTCAGTTTCTCCACCCAGCCTTCCAGCCTCCTGTAGGCCCATGACCCCCAGTCAGACCTTTTTTCCAGAGTGGGGACCCAGAGGCCTGCATCTCCTGCTCCCAGTTCCCTGCTGGAGTCTGGTTTTTAACAGCCACTGGGGTTAAGGTAGAATTGCTCAGACCCCTTCAGACCTGCCCCTTGGCCCCAAGTGTTGACCCAGCCTGGCTCCCAGGTAGACCTCTGTCCTTACCTCTTCCAGTGTGTTCATCTGGGAGGCCACCTTGTGGACATAGGCATGCACTTTCATCAGGTCCATGCTATATAAGGTACCTTCCAGGAGATCCACCATGGACTGTAGCTGCCAAGGAAAGGGTACAGGTTAGGGCAAGGGCAGAGCACAGGATCAGGCACAAAGGGTGCAAAAGGAGCCCCACCACTTGAAATAGCCTGCATGGGACGTCAGCACCCACTAGACCCAGCTTGCTAATAATCATCACAAGAAAAGCAATAGATTCCATCTTCTGAGCACTTACTATGAGGCAGGCACTGTATGAGGGGCTGTAATAGGCTATTTCACTTCATCCTCATTACACAAGGTATGTAGTGAACGCTAGAGGAGATCATTCTGCATGCCTGGGATCCTTCTCATTTGTTTCTTGTGCCCATACTTGGCTTCCATGTGCCTTCTTGACAGCCTGCATCTGTGACTTTCTTTAAAGAGACGTTATGTCCCCAAACTGCCTGAGAGAGTATGTTCTCCTGGGGCCGTCCTTAGGCAATGCCTGACAGGTGCAGGCATCCAAAAGCCCAGCTCCCTAGCCCCAGTGGGGACAACTGAGCGGTCATTCACACTCCAGCATCCCCTGGGGCTGGGGCTGGGGCTGGGGCTGTAGCTGTAGCTTGGCCTGAGCCCACACCTTACTGGGCTTCCTACTTTTTCCACTCCCACTTCTTTTACTTTGGTACCAGCTTCTCCTGGGAACATTTTCTTTCTTTCTTTCTTTCTTTCTTTCTTTCTTTCTTTCTTTCTTTCTTTCTTTCTTTCTTTCTTTCTTCTTTCTCTCTCTCTCTCTTTCTTCTTTCTTTCTTTTTAAAGATTTATTTATTTATTCATGAAAGACACAGAGAAGAGGCAGAGATACAGGTAGAGGGAGAAGCAGGCTTCTTGCAGGGAGCCCAATGTGGGACTAGATTCAGATCCTAGGATCACACCTTGAGCCAAAGGCAGACGCTCAACTGCTGAGCCATCCAGGTGTCCCAAGAACATTTTAATAATACATCACTGGAACATGAATCATGTGCCTTAGAGTCTGCACCTAAGGACCCAAAAAAGACAAGGTCTGAACAACTTTTTTTTTTTTTTTTAAGATTTTATTTATTTATGAGAGACACAGAGAGAGAGGCAGAGACAGAGGCAGAGGGAGAAGCAGGCTCCATGCAGGGAGCCTGATGTGGGAATCGATCCGAGGACTCCAGGATCACACCCTGGGCTAAAGGCAGGCACTAAACCGCTGAGCCTCCCAGGTGTCCTTTTTTTTTTTTTTTTTTTTTTAAAGGAATCTCTCTGCCTACCGTGGGGCTTGAACTCACAACCTCGAGATCAACAGTCGCATGCTCTACCAACTGAGCTGGCCAGGCCTCTGGACAAGGTCTGAACAACTTTTTATCTTTGTCTTACAAAATAAGAAACTGCAGCCTAGGTGAAGTGACTTGTCCAAAGCCACCTATTTGTTAAATGGTGGGGCTGGTGGTAGAACCCAGATTGGTATAAGCCAAACCCCCTTTGCTATTGTGCTTTACCCGCTTGTGTTCAGATGGGAAAACTGAGGCTAAGAAAAAGGGAAGAGCTTGCACAACAAACAGGTCAGTGGCAGATACTGTGTCGCCCTTGTCTGGCCCAGGGCTCCTCCCTGCAGCTGCCCCTCCTCTTCCTCTCTCCACCCTGTCATTAGGACATGACCTTCCCTCCAGATGGCCAAGATGCCAGTGAGTGTCAGAGAAACCATGGCACAAGGGGCTGGCTGGGAAATCAGCATCCACCAGCTTCTTGAGAAGGGCAGTTCCTCCCACCTACCCTCTCGCATGGCCCCACTCTGAGCCCTGCAGCATTTCTCAGGGTTTGAGCAGGCCAGTGTGCCTGTTTGGCCCTGGCCAGCTGTTTCCAACACAGTTTTACTCCCACTCTCCCAGGGGTGTTCAAACTGTTTAAAGCCAGGGAGCCTTTCTTTGAGTAGACATTAATCAGTAAAATGGAAAAAGGGAGTGGAGAAGTCTTATGGAGGCAGGGATTGGACCTTGAGTCTTGTCTGCTCCCCTGTAACCTTGCTCAGACCCTGAAGAGTTACTCAATACCCCTTGTGAAATGAGACAATAGGGCTGTGGTAAGGAACACTAGTGTGTGGACAGGGCTCAGCACGGAGTGGACACATAGCAAATGCTTTGTGAGTATCAGCAATAACGATACCATTCCAGGGGGTTATGGGGGATCCTCCCAGCTTCACTCTGTTGCCTTCATGGCTACCCAAACTGGCTTTCTAAAACACAGGTTTGACCCTGCTAATAACTTGCCATGGTTCCCCACAGCTCATGTGTGGCTTTGCACCTCTTAAACCTGGCATTGGAGCCCTCCATGGTCTGCCCCTGCATCCTCTTTTTTTTTTTTTTTAAAGATTTTATTTATTTATTCATGAGAGGCACAGAGAGGGAGAGAGAGAGAGACAGAGACAGAGACACAGGCAGAGGGAAAGCAGGCTCCATGCCAGGAGCCCGACGTGGGACTTGATCCTGGATCTCCGGGATCACGCCCTGGGCTGAAGGCGGCGCTAAACCGCTGGGTCACCGGGGCTGCCCCCCCCCCGCCCCCCGCATCCTCTTTAACCTCAGCAAATGTTTCCTCTGGGCCAGGCACCAAGGACAACGAGGACTAAGACACAGCCTTCACAATCCTTCACGGGCTATGAAAGAACAGGGAGAATCAGAGAGGCACTCAGACCATTAACGACTGGGTGCAGACCCTGTCTAGGAGCAGATGCGGATTAGTGAAGTATGCCAGGAGGGAGTTTTGCTTGAGCTGAGCTCTGCAGGAAGAACATAAATTAGGCAAAGATGGCAGGACAAGGGCATTTCAGGCCAAGGGAACAGCTTGTGCAAAGAGCCAGAGGTGTGAAGAGACATGGTGTGTTGGGATCACGCTACTCAGAGTGCGGTCCGCAGATTAGCGCCAGTCCAAGCTACTTGTTACTGAGCTGTGATAAAATAATTGCTAAAAGCGAGGGTAGACTTTTGTAAACTCTCAGGCCTCTCTGACAGAGAAATTTTTTTATCTGTTGACTGTAATAGTAAAACATTGGACTTGTATTTTACATGCCTGTTTTTGTTTCATTTTTCTAATACTTCATTTTTATGGCACTTTCCAAAAGTGCTGATTCTAGTTTTTTAAAAATTAGTCCTTCACCACAGATAATTTGAGAAGCCCTGTGTTAGAGGAATTGACAGGTGGCCAGTGGCGCTAGAGCAGAGAGAGGGCAGGGAGCCATCCTGGGCCACATCTATTCCACTTGCTCTCACTCATAATGCTCTCCTTTCTTCTCTACCTGAGGGACTCCTACTCATCCCTCAAAGCCCAGCTCTTTTTTTCTTTTAAGATTTTATTTATTTATTCATGAGAGACACAGAGAGAGAGAGAGAGTCAGAGACGCAGGCAGAGGGAGAAGCAAGCTCCATGCAGGGAGCCCGACACGGGACTCGATCCCGGGTCTCCAGCATCACACCCCAGGCTGAAGGTGGCGCTAAACCGCTGAGCCACCAGGGCTGCCCTCAAAGCCCAGCTCTAATGGGGTGCCTGGGTGGCTCAGTTGGTTAAGCGTCTGACTTAACTAACTTGGTTTGGCTCAGGTCATGATCCCAGAATCCTGAGATCGAGCCCCACATCAGGATCCCTGCTCAGTGGGGAGCTGCTTCTCCCTCTCCTGCTCCTTCTGCTTTGCTGTCTCTGTCAAATAAATAGATAAAATCTTAGAAAAAAAAAATCTGTTTCTAAAAAAAAAAAAAAACCCAAAAATCCCTCCTCTGGGTTCCCATGGTCCCTGGGACATCAGTGAGTCCCAGCACCAGTGACCAACTATTGGAGTTAGGAGCTGTGTCCCCAAGAGACTGGGGATTCCTCAAGCGTGGGGCCATGTCTATCTAGTTCATGTCCAGAAGGAAAAGGAGTGAAGAGGTAGGTGAAAAGCATGCACCTGCCACCTATCTCCCCAAAAGTGTGGCTCTAGAATCCTCTCCCTCCTACTCAGAGTCATGCAACTAAGACCAAATCACAGCTTGAAGTTGAGTTCTTAGCTTGAAGGAAAGGGCTAGGGTAGAGATAAGGGGACACGGGTGTGCCCTGCTTCCCCTCCTCCATAGGGGTCCCTTAACCTCCTCTCCTGGGGGCTGCCCATAGAGAGCCTCCTGCTGAGGCAGGAGGAGCCAAATCTAATGGGAGGGGCCTCAGCCCTGTCCCACACTGCCTCTAGCCCCTTCTCTTGGGGTTCTCTGGTTACCTCTCAGGTACCTGCCCCTGCACCTACCATATGAATGAGACAGAGTATCTTCTCTTCCTTCTACAACACCACCTGATGAGTCACTCCCATTGCTACCCCACTCCAGTCCTATAAGGCTGAATGAAAACCACAATGGCTGCTGTGCACTGGAAAGACCTAAGGGACAATGGGCTCCAGGCTAAGAGCTGCCTAGGGACCCCTTCCATGGGCAAGGAGACATAGCAGGGAATTCTTGAGTTCAAATCTTAGTGCTGCCAGTTTCTTGCTGTGAGACCTCAGGCAGGTCACAATCCCTCTCTGGGCCTCAGATTCCTCCACAAGCTGCGACCAAAAGTTCCCTCACCAAAGGATCGTGACAAGGATTAAATTAGCCAGAATTTATGAAAAGGTTTTGTGTATCCTTGTGTAAACTATACTTACAACTTAGTTATTGAGAAGTGGACTTGAGCAGAAGCTGGATTTTTTTCCTATAACTTAAGACTGACCTATAGCCTCACTGCCTAGAGTTTGCAGGGTCCTAGTAAGGCCCCAGGGAGATAGTGTGGTCCAGAAACTGGAAGGTTAAGAGAGAACTTGGCTTAAAATTCAAACTTATGCCAACTTCAAGAGTTTTGTGATCCATTTAGTTGCTATAAAAATAAAACTAAAGTTAAATTGAAAGAAAAACAGTTTTAGGGGCGCCTGGGTGGCTCAGTCAGTTAAGCATCTGCCTTTGGCTCAGGTCATGATCCTGGAGTCCTGGGATTGAGTCCCTAAATGGGGTCCCTGCTGAGCGGGGAGTCTGCTTCTCCCACTCTCTCGGTCCCTCTCCCAACTGCTTGGGGGCACTCTCTCATCAATCAATCAATCAATCAATCAATCAAATCTTTAAAAAAAATAATAAAACACCTTTAGCCAAATGTTGGAGACCATTTTTCAGGGGTCTCTTGCTTTTCTGCACGTCTTGCATGCAGAGGCACTGACTATCTTTGTTCCAGGACATCTTGATCTATAGGGAACAGCCTTGAAACACAGAGAGAGAGTGTTTCCCTCCAGAGTAGGGAAGGTGTGTTCAGTGCCCATTATAAAAAATTCGGATTCTAAAAAAAAAAAAAATTCGGATTCTCTGAGCTTGGGGCTCCATTCCTGAGAAATACCCCAATCTGTGTGTGCAGGTGCTATCTGGTCTTCACTGTGTCACCCTATAGGAACTGGTGCTGGGAGAATCAGCTCAAGAAAATGTAGGTACTCTGGCTGCTATGAGTAATAAAGTCCTTTGTCTCTGACCCAGCAGGCTTGTGTCTTCTGCCAGCATCCATGAAATTGGCTGGCTAACTTGTTAGCTTACAAGTATGGTGACATCTCAGTCAATTTCACAGTTCTTGATACCAAAAAAGGCAAAATGGATGCTCAAATGTTTGGAAGAAATTCTACAAGAAAAGGATACTGTCAAAAGACACCAAAAATCATCTAGTCCATTACAGAAAGGAAGAAAGGAAAACAAGGTGGTTTAGAACACATGCTTTGGATACAGCAAGATGTGGTTCAAATCCCAGCCTCACCAAGCACTGAGCTGGGCATGTTATGAATTGCACAAAGGCGCCTGGCTGGCTGTGGGACTGTGATCCAGCCTGCGCAAGCCTATTCAAGGCCGGGTCCTGGTGGCAGGCCCTGGCCTGGGTCTGTGTTGCCCAGAGGTGGTGCTTCTTTCTGATCTGCCTATAGAGGTGGCTAGGGGTAAGGTAAGCATAAAATTCATATAAAAGTATGGTATAGACCCAAGGCTACATGCCATTATGTGAGAGCTTGGGCTAGTTACCTAACTTCTCCAAACCTCAGTTTTCTTGCCTATACAACGAGAGCAGTGATCGCACATTTCAGACCGGTTTAAGAATTCTGAGGAAAAAGGTGTGTCAAAAGAGTTTAGCATAACATTTGCCATGCAGGTGGTGCTTGAATATGCTAGATGTTCTTATTGCATTAAAAACAATAAAATGCTACAAACTTTAAAATTTAAAATACTATCTTCAGGTACCAACAGATGAACTGGCTTGGGTAAAATACAGTACAGTGAACTTGATAACAAAAGATTATTGCTTACTTTCTGTTTTCCGTACTCCACCAAAGGCATGACCTTTGTCTAGTTGCCTCCTATGTCCCCAGAACTACTGCCTGCCTATCTGGTAGGAGATGCTCTGTAGACATAAAACAAGTCTGCATGAACAAGCCTGCATTTTGCAGATCCGCCAGAGCTCAGCATAAGCTAGCCCAAGAATGCTGCCTCCATCACTTACTGGCTAGTGGTCTTGAGCAAGAAGTGGCTTCCCCTCAGGGAGCCTCTGTTTCCTCCCCTGTGAAATGGGATAACAGCGGCACCTACCCAGAAAGTGGATTTTCTGTTGGAAGGACAGCCTGCCACCAAGCCCATACTAGGTACTCATCCAGGAGGCGTTCCCTCCTTTCCCTCCTGCACAAAGCCTACCTTGAGGAGCTCCGGTGCCTGCTTCTTGAGCTTCTCCATCTTCCACTCGTTCTCACAGGGATTGAGCGAGGAGGGTGGTGCTGTGCAGGAGCAGCGGCAGTCAGTTCCCGAGCTCACCGTCTCCACAGTGTAGTAATCTTCTACCCGGGCCTGCCCACTGCGCACGCGGCTGCAAGCATCCTTGCTCAGCGGCCGCATGATGCACTTACAGCGGCAGTCAGAGCCCTCCGAGGTCATACGCACCTGCTCCGTGTCACCAAACACCTGCAAAAGGGACTCAGGTGAGCCAAAGGCCCGTGTTGTGGTGAGGAAGAGGGTAGAGAAGAAGCCAGAGGGGACAGGCAGCAGAATCTAAAGTCACTGGCCTTGGTGGACAGGGTTACAGACAGCTGAGGGGCTAGCAGCCCTTTCGAGGAAATAGAGTGAAGTAGCTTTAAGGTAATAATACTAATGCAGATATTATTGACCACCTCAAAAAACCACTGGCTATTCCTCAGTACTTAAACATAGAATTGGGGCGCCTGGTTGGCTCAGTTGGTAGAGCATGCAACTCTTTTTTTTTAATTTTTAATTTTTTAATTTTTTAAAAAATATTTTATTTATTTATTCATGAGAGAGAGAGAGACAGAGACAGAGACACAGGTAGAGGGAGAAGCAGGCTCCATTCAGTGAGCCTGATGTGGGACTCGATCCCCGGTCTCCAGGATCACACCCTGGGCTGAGGGCAGCGCTAAACCGCTGAGCCACCTGGGCTGCCCAGCATGCAACTCTTGATCTCAGGGTTGTGAGTTTGAGTCCCACATTGGGCGGATAGATCTCCCTCCCTCCCTCCCTCCCTCCCTCCCTCCCTCCCTTCCTCCCTTCCTTCCTTCCTTCCTTCCTTCCTTCCTTCCTTCCTTCCTTCCTTCCTTCTTTTCTTTCTTTCTTTCTAAGATTTTATTTATTTATTCATGAGAAACACAGAGAGAATGGTAGAAACATAGGCAGAGGGAGAAGCAGGCTCCCTGTGGGGAGCCTGAGGCAGGACTCAATCCCAGGTCCCCGGGATCACGACCCAAGCCAAAGACAGATGCTCAACCACTGAGCCACCCAGGTGCCCGAGAGATTACTTAAAAAATGTTTCAGGAGCCCCTGGCTGGCTCAGTTGATTGAGGATCCCAACTTTTTTTTTTTAATTATTTATTTATTTATTTATGATAGTCACACACACAGAGAGAGAGAGGCAGAGACACAGGCAGAGGGAGAAGCAGGCTCCATGCACCGGGAGCCCGATGTGGGATTTGATCTTGGGTTTCCAGGATTGCGCCCTGGGCCAAAGGCAGGTGCCAAACCGCTGCGCCACCCAGGGATCCCGGATCCCAACTTTTGAACTCAGATCTGTGAGTTCAAGTACCACGTGGGGTGGGAAGCCTACTTAGAAAAAAAATCGGGCAGCCTGAGTGGCTCAGCGGTTTAGCGCCACCTTTGGCCCAGGGCGTGATCCTGGAGACCCAGGATCAAGTCTCACGTCGGGCTCCCTGCATGGAGCCTGCTTCTCCCTCTGCCTGTGTCTCTGCCTCTGTGTGTGTGTGTGTGTCATAAATAAATAAATAAATAAATAAATAAATAAATAAATAAATAAAATCTTTAAAAAAAATCTTAGGGGCGCCTGGGTGGCTCAGTGCGTTGAGCGTCTGCTTTCAGCTCAGGTCATGATCCCAGGGTCCTGGGATGAAGCCCTGCAATGGGATTCCCTGCTCAGCGGGAAGTCTGCTTCTCTCTCTCCATCACCTGACCCTGCTCGTGTTCACTCTCTCTTTGTCAAATAAATAAATAAAATCTTTTTAAAAATCTTAAAAAAACAACAACAGGGAATTACCAATTACCATAGGACCTAATAGTTCTACCTAGAAGTGAAGACAGGTATTCAAAGACTTGTACGTGAATATTCAAAGGAGAATAATTCACAGTAGTCACAAGGTGGAACCAACCCAAATGTCCATCAACTGATCGATAAACAGAGGTGGTGTATTCCTCCAATGGAATATTACTGAGTCACGAAAAAGAACAGAGTACCGACACATGCTACAACACAAATGAACCTTGACAACATGACACTGAGTGACAGAAGCCAGAGACAAAAGGCCACATGTTTAAAAAAAAAAAGGCCACATGTTATATGACTCTGTTTATTCATATCCAGAATAGGCAAATCCACAGACAGAAAGCAGATTCGTGGTTGCCAGGACTTGGGAGGGGGAAAATGGGGAGTAACTGCTTCATGGGCATGGGGTTTCCTTTTGGAGTGATGAAAATGTTCTGGAACTAAGTAATGGTAATGGTTGCACACATGGTGAATGTACTAAGTGCCACCGGATTGTGCACTTCAACACGGTTAAAACAGTAAACGTTATGTGTAGTATATCATGATAGTAAAAGATATGAATGAAGACCTTTCGTTGGGCATCTATTACATCCCAGTTTTCATATGCATCACACCCTTTAATAATACCTGTGTATGCGGGGGCCTAGTTACCTCCAAAGTCCTTACCCTGGCCTTTACAGCCTATGTGAGCTGAGTGCCTCCCCCAAATCCTTCTCATGCCACCCTTTCCTTCCTTTGGGTCACTCCACTCCAGCCTCAGGACCTTTGAAGATGTGGTACCCTTATTCCGAAACCCTTAACCCCCTGATATTCTCTTGGCTCATCCCCTCATGTTACTCACACAGCACCTCCTCTGAGAAGTCTTTCTAGACTACTCCCTTCCCCTTACTCTTTGTCCCCTTATCTGGTGGCTTTGCTTTTCCTTATTATATCTATTATTATCTGAGTTTTTTAAAAAAATATTTTACTTATTTATTCATGAGAGACACACAGGGAGAGGCAGAGACATTGTCAGAGGAGAAGCAGGCTCAAAAAAAAAAAAGAAAAAAAAAGGAGAAGCAGGCTCCTGACTCAATCCTAGGACCCCGGGATCATGACCTGAGCTGAAGGCAGATGCTCAACCACGGAGCCACCCAGGTGTCCGCCATCTGAAGTATTATATCTGTGTTTGCGGGATCCCTGGGTGGCGCAGCGGTTTGGCGCCTGCCTTTGGCCCAAGGCGTGATCCTGGAGACCCGGGATCGAATCCCACGTCGGGCTACCGGTGCATGGAGCCTGCTTCTCCCTCTGCCTGTGTGTGTCTCTGCCTCTCTCTCTCTCTGTGACTATCATAAATAAAAAGTTTAAAAATATATATATATCTGTGTTTGCTTATTTTTCCCTTATTCTACTGAAGGAACCATTAGCGACAGGGACTTTGTCTAGTTCTCTCCTATACCACAGAATGGTGCCTGCCTGGCCCATAATAGTTGCCCTGAAAATATATATTGGATCAATGAGCCTGCATTTTGCAGACATGCTAGAGCACAGGGCTAAGAGCATGGCGTCTTCGGCCTGAGCCAGTAGCTGTGAGATGGTAGTGCCACTCCCCTAGCTGGCTCAGCCAGCCCCTCCTGGGCTCCAGGCTCTGGGGACACAGCTCTTCATGGCTCAAGCAACAAACACCCAGGCCTCACGGTTACTCAGCTTGCACTGGAGCCAGAGGAATTCAGGTGAATTCATGGCTCCGTCAGGCTTTCTGCCAATCCCAGTGCCCTGGAGTGTCCCAGGATCCTCTGGGGAAGGGGCCATAGGTACTCCATTTCTGTTCTGAGCTGTCAGACACCTGTTCGAGCCTCTTGCCTCTGTTGGATCCTGGGTGACAGCTGGAGGTACAGAAGAAATAGATTGAGGTACATTCTTTTTTTAAAAAAAATATTTTATTTATCTATTCATGAGAGACACAGAGAGAAGAGAGGCAGAGCCACAGACAGAGGGAGAAGCAGGCTCCACGCAGGGAATCTGAGGTTGAGGTACATCCTTGAGCAGATCTGCTATGGGAGAAGCCAGCAGAGTGGACTCTGAGAGCACAGAGGAAGACACCCATACAAACTTCTCTGGGAGGGCACCCTTGGGGGACGTGTCTAAGAAGAAGGACATTCCAGAGAGGGCAAATCAGATATGTAAAGATTAAAAGGGGGCAGCCTGGGTGGCTCAGTGGTTTAGCGCCACCTTCAGCCAGGGCCTGATCCTGGAGACCCAGGATCGAGTCCCTCATCGGGCTCCCTGCGTGGAGCCTGCTTCTCCCTCTCCCTCTCCCTCTGCCTGTGTCTCTGCCTCTCTCTCTCTCTCTTTCTCTCTCTCTCTCTGTGTCTCATGTAAATAAATAAAATCTTAAAAAAAAAAAAAAGATGAAAAAGGGCCTGACAGTTGGGGGCCTGGAAGAGGTTTGCTCTGGCTGGTGCTTGCGGGGACCCTAGGGTAGCAGGAGGTTAGGCCAGGGGTGGCAGAGACCAGCTCATGGAGAACACTGACAGCTGGCTGAGGATCTTGGCTTCTTCCTGAAAACACTGGGGAGTCATGGAAGTGCTTTAAGCAGGTGAGAGCCAGGTTCAGAGCTGCATTACTCGAAGCTCACTTGGGCTGCTTCGTGGATAGATGGTGGATGGAGGAGGCAAGCCTGGGGCACAGAGTGCTGGAGGAGACACCTACTGAGAACTCACAATGTGCTTGGGAAGCATGGGGCAGTGGTTAGGCTCACGGCCATGGGCCACCTACAGCTATGTGTCTTGAGCAGATTACTTAAACGCTGTGCCCCAGTTTCTTCATCTATAAAAGGAGGCTACCACTAGTGTCTACCCAACAAAGGACTGTGTGAGGAATGAGAGACGGGATATCAGGAATACGCTCAGTCCAGTGCCAGGAGTCCACAGCATAGTGTGTATATTGTAGCTGTTATTATTACTAACAATGTTTCTGAAAGGGGGTTGTTTATGGGCTCATTTCTCCATGTGGATGAAGTGGTAGATACTCTTAGCAGTGTCCTACAGACGAGACCACTGAGCCTTGGAGCCATCAGATGACTTGTTCGAGGGGATTAGAGCCCAGTGTGGGTAGACTTCCATTCTCCTGGGGGATGAAGAAGGTGGAGAAGGAGGAAGCTATGGGAGGAAGCTTTGTCCTGGGCCCTCTGTGGGTGGGGTATACGCTGATACTACAGGGTGATTCTCTCCTGCCTGTGACTGCTGACAGCAAGGCTAGGGGTCCCACATATTCCTTAGATGTTGGGGCCAGTGCCTCATGCCTGCCTTCTCTTTGAGACTACTGGACCCTCTTTCCAGCTCTGCCATGGACCTCTTGTCACCGCTCCCCCAGCAGGCAGATATGGTTGTGCTCTGTGTGGCTGGGTCACAGAGGCCTCCTCCTGGGGACCTATCATCCTAGCGTCTACCCTCACCAGCAGCAGCCTCCATATCAGCCTGCAACATTCTTTCTGTCCTCAGATGAGGTGCTATGTCCGAAGAGAGGGCAGCCAAGGCCCTGACACTGGCCAGGAGCCAGAAGAGGGCCTCTGCTCCCAGCCCAAGCTGCCAGGATCCCATGCAAGGCCCTTCCTCTGGTGATTACTAGAGCCTCTCGTGCCTGACTAGAGGCAGCAAAGGACTGTAATGTGGATCCAGGCCCAGACTCAAAACCCAGCTCCTCCCTTCCCCTGCATGGCTTTGACACTTCTGAGTCTCTGCATCCTCCTCTGTAAAATGGGGAGGATGTTTGCCTCATAAGCTTGTCCTGAGGCTGAAATGAGTCAGTGCATGCAGAGCACCTGGCACCAAACCTGGCACAAAGTAACTGCCATCTGAGTGGCCGCCAAAACCCCTCCCTCATGTCAGCATGTCATTTTCTATCTCTCCTTCCTCTCATCACAATGCCATCTTAAAGAGGAAAAGTCTGAGCATCTGAGAAGATTAGAGGTTTGCCTAGGGTCACTATGAACGGCTTGACTCCAAAAATTTGGTTTACTTGCTGCTCCTTCCATGACTCCCCATCATTAGCAGTGAGGGCTTCTCCAACAACTGAAGTGTGATGAAGAAGAGGGCCTTGGGTTGGGTCACAGGGGACAGTATAGGGCCTGGGGCTCCCACTGGGCCTGGCCTACCCTGCCCTGGGCATAAGGGCTGGAGCTGTTGGGAAGCAGGAAAGTCCCTGCCTTAGCGCCCCCACCTCTCTCTACAGCCTCACTTAGCACACTCTTCTGTCAAGGATAAAGGGCAGGTGGTTCGAGCTTAAAAACATCTCTAGGTATTTGCAAGGAAATCCTACAATGAAATGGCAGGAGGGCATACTTCAGATTTTTCTGAAGAGAGATGGATAAAGCTGGCCACAGTGGGAAGAGGGGAGTTCAAGTAGTGAAATATTCTAGAAATGAGCAGATTCAAATTGTGTCACTCTGAGGTGGAGTCTTCCCTCTTCTCTCGTGGCCTACCCAGACTTACTAAGAGCCAGTTTCCATATCTTCCTGCAGGCAAAGACCTCTCCTAGAGCCCACTGCCAGCTGGACACCTCCTTGGACGGCACAGGACCCCTAAACTTAAGCCACCCAAAACTGGAACCAGCATCTTTTCTCAACTGATGTCCACCTACCCTCCCACCCAACCCAGATCTCTGAGCCTTCTTTTTACACTGGAAAAACCCTTAGTCATGTTCTTCCATGTCTTTATCCTAAATATTCCCCATCTCTATCTTTGGCTCTCCTTTTCATGACCACAGCTTGAGTTCAGACCACATTAACTGCTTCTAGGGAGACAGGAGTCACCTCTCTGCCAGTTTAATCTCTCAAAAGCTCCTCTTTGGTGATCTGTTACTTTCTTGCTCCATGGCTCCCTGTAAACTCCATGAGTTCTCAACTGGGGGTTGTACCTTGGAATGACCTGGAATGCACGTGGAAAATGCAGGTACCCTGGCCTTAACCCACACTTCTTAACTCGCACTCTCTGGTTTACACAAGCTATCTGGATGTCCACTGAAAGCTGAGATTCCAGGTTTCTCCAAACTCCTCCATTTGACTCTTTTGACCTTCAGTGTTCAAGCTTGTCAAATGGAAGGGGTGGGCGGGGGGGAACCACTGAAGCCTCAGAGTGTTGGCAGCAGGGTTGTGTAAGATTCTGGATTTAAGTGCTGGGCATGGGGCTTGGCACAGAGGGTGTTTCTCAGTACTTTGTTCTGGGTGCCCCGGCCAACGGGAATGTTGAGGCAAGAATTTCCCTGTGGAGAGACCCTGCAGGGCCTGCCCAGGCCCTATGCTCTCTGTACAGGAGGACTTCATCATTTGTATCCCCTGTCTGCCCTGAGCCTGTTTTCAATTATAGCTACAGGCGGAAACTCCCAGAGTGGAGGCGCAGCGACACCTAACCCCCAGGGCCAGCTTGGCCTAGAACATCTGATCCAGCTTACAACACCTCTGCCTGCCTGCTTCAGCCTCTCCACTCCCCTGGCCCAGTTCCCACAAGCCTTGGCCTTCCCTCTGTCCTTGGGCCTCTGGTCAGTGGCAGGGATGACCAAAGACCCCCTTCCCCCATCTGGATGCATGGAGGAAGTGAGGCACCAATGGGGAAACTAAAGTAGCAATAGGGAATTCTCAGCCATATTCCAAGGACATACAGCAGAAAGCAAGCTACCAGGTGGTGCCATGCCTGGGATTCATGTAGTTACCTGTCTGTCCATCCCAAATTCCAAGCTGGGCAGTCCCTCAGAGGGGCCAAGGAATCTGTGAACCCCCTCTCCCATTCCCATTGCTGGACAAGCACTTCCCTAGATGAAAACTCCAAGTCCTGTTTAGGAGACCTTGCTATAAACACGAAGTTAAAACATACTGAGCGAGAAGCTGCCTGAGACCACAGAGTTCTGTGGTGAGTACTGGGGTTGAGTGCCCCTTTACCCATGAAAGTATGGGGCAAGAGGGGGGATTGGACCTCCCAGGAGTAGGAAGCCTGAGGAAAGGGCCAACGTAACCCTTTAGGGCCCTAGATAAGATAGACTACAAGTCCCAGCCCTTGTAGGGCTCTCCCCCTCCCCCACCCCCAAATTGGACAGGCTTGGAGAGGAAGGATGGTTATGGGGGAGGGAGAGGGTGATTATGAAAACAGCTCTCCCTGTAGAGCCAGCAGGAGACCGGCTGTGCTGAGGAGGAATGCAGAGTAAATTCACCCATCACTTGATTTTTATTTTTCCCAGCTGGCTGAAGTGGTGTGGGGTGGGAGGTGTCTGAAGGAGAGCTGTGCTGTGTCCCCCAGCTGCTTCATCCTCCAGACTCTAGGGTATGCCTCCCTACCCCACCAGCTCAAGCTTGCCCTGGGACAACTAAATACACACACACACACACCCTAGCAAGTGTTTGGCTGACTCACTACATAAACAGGGTATTCGGTTTTCTTTGTCTTTGCTTTGTTTTGAGTGCTAGCCCTCCCCCACAGGCTCTACAGCCCTCTGCATGGCTCAGAGGATGCCCAGGACCAAAGAGTACTCCCAGCCAGAGAAATGGGAGGGGCAAAGCATTGATCAGGTTATGTGGGGTTTTTTTGCTCACTCTTCCCCTACCTGAGCTAGGTCAAGGAATCCAAGAAGGTCCTGCACAGAAAGGAAGTTGGCAGACATTTTCAGATGGGGTGACGCCAAGAGGCAGGTAGTGACTTGCCCAAGGTCACACAACCAAAGAACAACAAAGGGCCAGAACCCAAGTTTTTTGAACCACAAGCTAGCGACTTCTCTATACACCCTATTTCCAACATCTGTAAAATAGGAATGATACTCATTCCCTTCTTGTCTATGGAGCACATGGTCAGGACTGCAGCTCGCCTGTTCTCATACCCAGAGCTGGATCTTCAGGATGTGGGTCTGTGGGTGCCTAGTCTCACACACTTACCATGTGGCTAGTGACTTCTGCCCTTTACCTTGCCTGCAGACAGTGCAGCCTCACCTTCTACCCAGGTAAGAGGTGGGAGAGACATCAAGAAAAGCTGCTCTTTTGCTCCTATGCTCCACAAGCAGGGTTCTACCTTATTCCTGCCCCTCATTCATTCCCAGTCCCCTTCTCGTCCTTACTGGGTCATTTCCAGAAGACCCTCAAAGGGTCCCTGCTCTGACCAGCTATTTTGGGTTCCCCTAGTAAGATTTCATAGCTATAGCATGATTTATTGGGCACTGACTAGGTACCAGGTGTGGTGCTAAACATTTTCCAGGCATGACCTAGGTAAAGATCACCAACTGCAGGAAGTGGGAACTATTATTATTCCCATATTTACAAATGAGTGAAGGGAGACTATTACATATTTACAAGTGAGAACTATTATTATTCCCATATTTACAAACAAGTAAAGGGAGACTATTACATATTTACAAACGAATAAAGGGAGAGATAAAGGCCCAAGGTCACCCAGCTGAGAGGTAGAGTGGAGATCTGAATTCAGGGCTGCTTGATACCAGAGCAGATCCTTTTAGCTGCAACTGAGAAGAGCTCAGGTCCCTTTTGGAAATGCAGTGACCTCCAGAGGGTGCATTAGATCCCTGGCAGGACTACCAGAGGCCAGGTGAGTGGTCAGCGCACTAGGTTAATTGGGTGGGAACTCTGGGTACTCAGCATGGCCTGAAAGCCTTGGCTAAGGGTCTGTTGCAAACCTGGTAGCAGTTACCCAGGGGTCTGCCCCATATGGGGCAGCCTCCCATGGAAACTTTGAGCCAGATTTCCACACCGCCCCTGCCCAGCGCTCCAGGGAATCGCTCCCCTAGGGTAGGGACTGCATCTCTTGTCTGCATCCCCTCCAAACTCCCAGGGTCCCGACTTCCTGGCCCTGGGACTCAGTGCTGATCTCCTCTCTGCACTGGCCTAGGTCCCAGAGCCCTTCCTGAGACCACAGGTCCCAAGTACCCCTACCATCTCCATTGCTTCTTCCACCACGCGCTCCTCTCCCTGCGTCGTGGCTCTCGAGCCGCTTCTGTGCTGAGCCCGTCGGGTCTCCCCTCTCCTGGTCCTCCGCTCCTGGCCCACACCCTACTCGGTCCGCACCCCAGCCACAGCGCCCCCTCGCGCCCGGCTCCCCGCGGAGCTGAGCCCGGGTGGGAGAGCCGCGCCGTACCTTACTGTCAGCGTGCACCCGGCCGGCGCGCGGCGGCAGCAGCAGCAGCAGCAGCAGCACTGGCGGCAGCAGCAGCAGGGGCAACGGCCGGGGCCGGGGCCGGGACGGGAGGGCGGCCACGGCCATGGCGGGATGCGCACGGCGGGCACGGACAGCTGAGTGCGGAGGCTGGGCGGCGCGGGGAGCACTGCGAGCTCGGCGCGGCAGCCAGCAAAGCCCGCGCGGCGCGCCCCCCGCCCGGCGCCCCCTCCCGCGCCGCCGGGGCGGAGCCAGGGTGGAGGGGGCATCCCGCCCCGCCCGGCCCTTCGCGGGGCTACTGCGCCATTGGGCGGCTCCCCGAAGGGCATCCCTGCAAGGACACAAAAAAGGGTCTTGTTCCGACCCGGAACCGACAGAGTCCGGTTCTATGAGATGTGGGTCCTTGGGCGTGTCCCTTCGCCTCTTCGAGCCTCAGTTTCCTCATCTGGAAAGTGGGGGATATAGTGCTTTCCTTTTGGAATGGTTGTAAAGTTCAGATGAGCGATGTTTCCAGGGCCCGTGAGCCTTGGAGCTCTCCCAGCACCCAGACCCCGCCAGCTCTACTTTTCTGACGGCTCAGACCCACCTCTCCCGCTTGTTTCTTTTCCTCTTCCCTCCAAAATCCCTCCCGTCGACTCCCAGCTAAACTCCAGTAGCTCCTGCCGTTTAAACTCCCTCCTCCCATCCTCAGGAGGGAGCGCTTCATTTCTTCTGTTCCCAGGCAGAAAAATTTTGAAAAGAAGACGCCTCCGGTCGTCACGCAGGTTCCCTGCCCATCCCCTCGATCCAGGACGGTCTCGCTTGGGAGGTGGCTTGTTTAGGTCCTTTGTTGAGGTCCTCGGGAGCTCCTGTAACCACACCCAAGGCGGCACCTCTTTACTCTCCCAGAATCAACAGCTTTTGTTCCTGCCTCCTTCTCAAACCCTCTCCTCTCTTGGTTTCCCCGGGTTACCTTATGCTGGGCTCCTTCGCAGTCACTTTGCAGGTCCTTCTACCTCTGCACCCCAGGGTGCCAGATGGCCTTCTCTGACCTCTCAGCACTGACTCTGTAGGTGACCATCCCCTGATCCCATGACAGTTCCACCTGTGTCTGTTTACCTGCCCTTGTAAACTTCAACTGCTCAAAAAAGGAACCTTCAATTGTGCCCCAGATGTTCTATGTTACTGCTACTCTCAAGCACATCCCCCCTAATGCATATTCCTTCCCCTGTTCATTTTCTTCTTAGAATTTATCACCCTATGAAACTTTCTGGTACGTGTGTTTCCTTGTGTCTTTTATGCCTTCCCTTGTGGGAGAGATGTAAGTCAACAGTGCACATACCTCGTGCATGAAAATGCTAGCTGAGTAGTCTTGAAGTGTGGTTCCAGGACCAGCAGCCTCAGCACCTCAGCACCACCTGGAAACTTAGAAATGCAAATTCTTAGGCTCTACCCCAGATCTCAGGAAGCAGAAACTCTAGGGGATGGGGCCCAGAAATCTGTGTGTGTGGTTTTTTTTTTTTAAGATTTCATTTATTTATTCATAGAGAGAGAGAGAGAGGCAGAGACACAGGCAGAGGGAGAAGCAGGCATCATACAGAGAGCTTGACGTGGGACTTGATCCAGGGTCTCCTGGATCACACCCTGGGTGGCAGGCGGCGCTAAACCGCTGCGTTACCGCGGCTGCCCAGAAATCTGTGTTTTAACAAGCCCTCCAAAGGATTTATAGTTTGAGAACTACTACCCTAGCACAATGTCTGGTACCCTCTAACTCTGAGCTACATTAACAAGTCACGTGCAGCAGGTGTTCAGTACAAATTAGCTTCTTTCATGACTAGAAATTTGGGGACATGTCAAAACCAGGGCTGGGTTAGTATAAAAAAATAAATATGGGGTGTGTGTATGCTTTTTGTAAAAAAGATTTTATTTATTTGAGAGAGAGAGCGCGCGCACTCAAGCATGAGTAGGGGGAGGGGCAGAGGAAGAAGCATATTCCCTACTGAGCTGGAAGCCGAGGATGCAGGGCTTGAACCTAAGACCCTGGGATCCTGACCTGAGTAGAAGGCAGAAGCTTAACCAACTGAGCCACCAGGTACCCCTGGTGTGTGTTCTGATGTGCATAGAATACCTGTGAATGGACACACAATAAACCAGTATGGTGGTTATTGCTCAGAAGGGAAGAAACTGTTAGGAAACAGAGTAAGGAGAAAGCTTTACTTTTCATTGAATACTTTTTTTTGCATTGGGAATTTTGTAATGTGTGTCCTGTCTATTCAAATAATAGACAAAAAGGACTTACACAGAACTGCACAGAGGTTCTGTTTCCCAGACCTTTGTCCTCATGCAGCCTGGCTCTGACTCTCTGGCTGGGATCTGGAATTTCTTCCACAGAAGAAATTGCCCCAGACTCTGCCCTGTGCTGGCTGTTCCACAACATGGCCCCATCATCTCTGCTTTCTTCCTTTTCACCCTTCTCTCCAACTCCTCTTTCCCTCAGCAGGCACATCACAAATGGATTCTCTCAGTTTCCACTTGGCCTTGGGACCTTTGCATATGCTGTTCCTTTCTCCTGAAATTCTCTCTGCTGTCTTACTCACTCCTACTCATTCTTCCCATCTTATTTCAATGTTTCATATCCCAGAAAGCTTCCCCTCATCTTCACCCCCAACTAAAATGAACACATATCCCCCTATCACACATTCCCACAGCACAAGGAACTTCTAGGTGTGTTCTCACTCGTGGAACTTATGTGCACTCATGGGTTTGTGTGGTTATTTGATCTGATTAGTGTCTGTCTCCACCACCACTGGGCAAAGCCCTCACGATGGGCTCAAACCTGCTTTGTTCTTAACTGTACCTCTGTTTTGTCCTGTTCCTCTGTCTGCCTTGGCCTCAGGACTACTCCCCTGAAGATCCCTCCTCATCCTTAAATATTTTCCTCCTTTCCAGCACTTCTGTCAGGAGTCCTGCCCATGATGAGAATCTTTTCCATTTGTCTTTCTGAGCCTGTTTCCTCATTTGTAAACTGGGGGAAAGTAATGACTTCTCAGGATTGTTAGAGTGTGGGGGACACTGTAGGGAAAAGGTCCCATAGTAGTTGCCGGACACATGGTAGGTGCCTACCTCATAGGATTCTGTATGTTTAGGACAGTGGCTGGGGTCTCAGTACATTGTCATTTCCCTCACCTTTCTCAGTCATGGTAGTTAACGCTTCCCAAGGAGCATTTTCAGAGAGGTGAATGGGAATTAAGATAGCTCTTTAATATCCCATTTATCAGGCCAAGCCTTATATTAATGGCTTTGCATGCATGATGTTAATTCTCGTAAAGATCCTGTGAAATAGCCACTATCATTATTTTCCCTTCCTCCCCTTAGAAACCAGGACATTGAGGCTTAGAAGTAACACTTAGCCCAAGGTCACAGTTACTAAGTAGAAAAGTCTGATTTGTTTTATTCATCCTTTCACCCACTTAGCAATTATTTATTGTGTTCAGGCTCTGTGCTCAGCACTGGGTTATAATGATGAGGGAGAGAATAAAGGGATTGGACTAGTCAGATCTAGAGAAGCTTTTTAGGAGGAAGTAGCAACAAAGCTGGAGTGAAGGAAGAGGATGAGTTGCTTCCAAGGGTTGAGTATTTGGCTGCATTTTTGGGCGTATCTCTGAAGGTCAACTTGGAATCTGTCCACCACTGAAACCTCAGGCTTTCAGGAGGTTTCTGCAGTGCCACTTAGCCTTTGAATGGATCTCCAGGGATGGGGACCTCACTACCTCCAGAGGTTCGTGATAGGAAGTTCTGGAAGGCCTAGGAAAGCCACAATGTCCTGACACATTTTAGAACTCAGAGCTGAGGGTATGACCCAGAGGATCCATCTCTTCTGCCCTTCTCCCCCTCACACCACACTAAACTTCTCCCTTACTCTTGGGCTGGGAAATGGTAGTAGGGAAGCAAATAGAGGGGATCTAGGTGTCCCCTCATGGGAAGTATTTAAAAAAGTGTCCCTGAGGACATATTTAAACAGGATCTTGAAAGATGAATGGGAGTTTGGGAGTGGGTTGGGTGAAACCAGCAGAGTTCCAGCTTGAAGGAGCCAAGGTTCAGGTACTGATGTCTGACACACTAGGTTTGGAATCCCCATTAGTGCTGGGTGACTTCATCAGTGTATCACGGAGACAATATTGGAGCTACCTCATAGAGCAGGTGTAAGATTTAGGCAACACAGTGTTAACTTAAATCTCCCAGGAAATGGCCAGCACAGATGAAATATATGATACAGATTAATCAATGTTGGTAAGAACAGCCACCTTCAAAGTGCAAGGAAGCTTTGCAAAATATCCTGTGTAGCAGGTGAGAGATGGGATGTGATGAGAAATGTGTGGAGTCAGACAAGGCAGGTGTGTAAATGCCAGGAAAAGGATTTTTATTTATTTTTATTTTATTTTTTAAAAGATTTTATTTATTTATTCATGACAGACACAGCGGAGGAGAGAGAGAGGCAGAGACACAGGCAGAGGGAGAAGCAGGCTCCATACAGGGAACCCGACGTGGGACTTGATCCTCGGTCTCCAGGATCACGCCCTGGGCTCAAGGCCGCGCTTAATCACTGAGCCACCAGGGCTACCCAGGATAAGGATTTTTTAAAAATTAAGCAAGGAATGACAGAGGAACCAATGGATTGCTAGGGCGGGATAGGGGGGTGGTGAGGAAAGGGCAGCCATGAGGGAACTGTGGCATGACTCCGCAGAGTAGAGGCGGGCAAAGCACCAGAGTTCTTGTTTTTGTCTTCAAGCAGGCCAGGTAGGTCTGAGTTATACCCGGGGCGGCAGCCACGTTGAGTCCTTCACTGAGAGGGTCGCCGAGGGCGGACACCCGGGCAAGCCTAGAAGCTGGTGGCTGCGCGCCACCTGGTGACTGCAGGAGGTACGGCTCAGCCGAGAGCAGGGGACCGCAAAATCCGGCATTTTGGTCTGGGGAAACTGAGGCGGGGATACCGGCGGGGGTGGGTGGGGCTTGTGATCTTCCATTTGAACCCTCGTCCCTATTCTAACCCCATTTTACATTTTTAGGGTAACCGAGGAGAAGGGAGGGCGAATAAGGCTGGGCAAGGAGCTTCTCAAGCGGAAGGTTTCCTGAGACTAACAGTCAAGCGTCCGAGTTTCTTTAAAGGCATCAATGGGGGCAGCCCCGGTGGCCCCGCGGTTTGGCGCCGCCTTCAGCCCAGGGTGTGATCCTGGAGACCCCGAATCGAGTCCCGCGTGGGGCTCTCTGCATCGCGCCTGCTTCTCCCTCTGCCTGTGTCTGTCATGAATAAATAAATAAAATCTTAAAAAAAAAAAAAAAAAGGCATCAATGGCCTGGAGCTTTGCCATTCCGTTGGGCAGGGGAAATGAAAGAGGAGGAAGAGAAACCGTAGTCTTTCCCGCCCACCCGGAGGTAAAAGGCTTTTAAGAGTACCCCGGGAATCAGAGTTTTATAGATTCCATTTGCATACGAACGCAGTCACCTGGAGTTAAACCCCAGCCCTTTAATCTCTGGTCCAATTTGTCCCGAAGTCGCGGAGGAAGTCCCTCGTGAATATCCCCAAACTCTGCCCCCTCGGCCCCGCCCACAGGGCTGGGCTTCACTGCACGTGCTCACCCAGCTCCTTCGCGGTCCGCCCCTAGGAAAGACTCATTATCTGGGTGGGGGGGGATACGGGATTCGTAGGGAACTTTGATATTGGAAAAATCAAATAAAGAGAGGGCCCTGATTTGTCAAATTCTTTAAATTTCACCAGAAGTTTTTATCACGGCTTGTGACACTGACAGGCCTTGGCCTTCACTTCTTAGGGCTGCTTATCCATCTCTCACCCCTTCAGTTGGTGGGGTCCCGCGTGGCGAGCCTCGCCAGGTGCACTTCAATTCCCAGCGTGCCCCTCAGGCCGGTGCGTGGCAGCGGCGCGTGACGTCGGGGGAGGGAGCTGGCCAGTGCTGAGGGGGCGCGGCGCGGAGGGGCGCGGAGCCGGGCGGCTCGGGGCCCAGAGAGCGCCGCGGCCGGGAGCCCGCCGGCCCCTGACAGCCTCCTCTCCCCCGGCGGACGACGGCGACGATTAGGACGAGGGCGCCGGTCATGGCGGAGCAGCGAACCGAGCGCGGGCCCTGAGCACCACCGCATGGAGCGGGACGAACGGCCGCCTAGCGGAGGGGGAGGCGGCGGGGGCTCGGCGGGGTTCCTGGAGCCGCCCGCCGCGCTCCCTCCGCCGCCGCGCAACGGTGGGTGAGGGGCGTGCGGAGCCCGGGTCCAGGAAGAACCGACTGCCTGTCTCTTGCCCCGGGGGCTCCCCTGTTTCTCAGCCGACTCTCTGGGAAGCCGTAACGGCTCTGGGTGTCCTCAGCGTGGACCTTCACCCCGGTTCCCTCAGCGCGGACCCTCTCCTCCCCGTCCTCCTACATGTGGACCCTCCCGCCTCCTTCCCGGTTCCCCTCAGCACGGACCGTCCCCCTGCCCGGTTCCTTCAACCCGAACCTTCGTTTCCTCCTCCCCCCGTGTCCCCTCAGTACTGGCCTCCCCTCCCCCCCGTCCCCTGTGCGCGAATCTTCCTCCCTCCCCCCAGGTCCCCTCAGCGCCGAGCCCTCCCCTTCCTCTGGGTCCCCTCAGCGCGGACCCTTCCCGCCCCCCCCCTCGCGTCCCGTCAGTGGGGGCTTCTCCTCCTCGGTCCCGTGTGCTCACAGCGTCCCCTTTCTCCTCTCGGAGGGTCCCTTCGGCGCTCTCCCCTCCCCCCGTCACCTCGGCGCCCTCCCACGCGGGTGCTCCCTCCCTCTGCGGACGCCACACCCTCGTCCCCGTCGCTCTCTGTGCCCTCACCTTTTTGGAGCTCCTTTCCTGCTCCTCTCTAGTCCCGCGCCTCCCATGCCACCCCCCCCCCCCGCCCCCGTGAACACCGCGAGCCTCCACCTCTGCCCCGACCCCTAGTTCGTTAGCTCCCGGCTTAACGCTTCCTTTTCGGACTTCTCGGTGCCTGCTTCACACCCCATTCCTCTGCTCCTGCCTCCGCCGGTGCTCAAACCCCCTTTTCTGCTGGCTCACATCTCTGGCCCGACCTGGCCCCCTGGACACCTGCCTGTTTCCTTTCTCCCTCCGGCCCGTACCGGTCCGTGCCCGCCCAAGCTCAGCTCTCCCCTTCCCTTTCCCGGACTCCGGCGCAGAGAATTCCTCACCTGGCCGGGCCCTTCCTCTCCAGTCTCCCCCTTCCCCCACGTCCGGCCAAGTCCTCGGGTTCCTCCGGGCGAACTCGCCCGCCTCCCCCCACCCCCCTCCGGCTCCCTCCCTCTGCGGAGTGTTTTATTTGTATCTGTTTGATATTTTCCCCCTCGGTGTTTGCCGCGGAATGTTTTTATTGGTAACGTGTAAGGAGCTTTTGTGAGGTCGTAAAAGGTGAACTTTTGAACTTGGAAAGCGCCCTGGAGCAATTAGCGCAGGCGATAGCCCCGGGAGGCCTGCATTACAAAGGGTGCTCGCACCGGCAGGCAAACGCTCCGGCTGCAAACCCGATTTATTTATTTATTTGCCCTGCCTTCCACCTTTCACATCTCATTTCCGAATAAAGGGCAGGCTCTCGGAGATCCGCGCCTCCTCCCCTCTCTGCGCCATAAACTCGCAATTCTCTGAAAGATCTAGGACGGAACAGTGTCTAACAAGTAACAGATTTCAAATTGAATGCAAACACCCAGGACAGTTAGGAGGCACTAAAAATTAATTGCTTCAGCAAGAAGTTTCTCAATCAGGACAGTGACCTGGCAGGTGTGAGGAAAATAACCTGAAAATAGGTCATTTAGGCGCTCAGTTGAGTGAAGAGTTACAGAAGGGGAGAGATCTGGGGGTAAATCTGCGCCTCCTTGTACTTATAAACTCATCAGACATTTACTGTCAATTCAGTAGATCCGGTATTTTTACCAGTTAGGGGAAAAGTCTGTTTAGAAGAGAGCCTGGTTAACTTCACTTGATGTTGCTGACCAAATAGTGGTATGTTTTAAAAGCCCTTGTCCTTTTTCAAGATGTATGTGCTGTGTGGTATCTAGGTGGCTGGCAGTCCCGTGGGATGTCTTTGGAGAATAATTTCTGAATGTGAACATGTTTGAGATCAATAAAATTCCCGTGTCACAAAGGAGGAGGCTGGAATCCATTGAGGGTAGAAGACAGTATCATAGGAACAAAGGATTTCTTTAATGCTTTTGACTTTTAAAGCTTTTTAAGTAAAGATTTGTTTTATATTGATGTATGAACGTTGTAAATCCTGATCCAATATTTACGCTGATTTTTTTTACCCAACCTGCGTCTATTTTATAGACCATATTAAGTACATGTATTTTCATAATGTCTTTCTACATGTGTGTACTTCCTTTTTTTTTTTTTTGGATGTGTGTACTTCCTATAGCACCTGTGCATAACCTGTAGATGATCGATTTTACTGCAGACATTTACTTTCAATTCTATTTGAGAATGTTGTAAGGGAAGCCTAGGAACTGCATTTGCTATTAATTATTCATTAGTACATTTTAAAGAACTCAATGGTAATTTTAACTCTTAGTCAAATTTCCTATTCATAGTCTCATTTCCTCAATTGGTCAAAACCATTTAAAAGAATGTTATCGAACATTCCATTTAGGCCAAGGTGGCGTTAATATTTTACATCAGTCCATTTTAGTGCAACAAATATTTCGTTTTTGTTGAAAACACAGTGGGACTTTGGGCAGTTTGATGGGCTTAAAAGAAAATACAGGAAACATTAGACTGTTGTGGGATGTCTTATTTTTTCAGTATAAAAACGAGTATTGTATACTGTTTTACGATTTATCACAGGAGAATTACCAAAATAGAAAAAGTTAAAAGAAAGTTTACCTTTGGAATGGTGGGGACTTCCCCCCCACCTTTTATACTTAGTAATATTTTTCTCCAAAAGTAAATGAGACTGCTTAAGTTCTAAGCAGAGAAAATGAATTCTCCTGACTTTTTATCCAAAGACTGATACCCATTTTGTATGAAATATTTGCAATAGATAGCTATCTAGATATAGGAAGTCTTTTGGTTTGTGTCATGATGAAATTAACTGGAGGTGGAATTTTAGAAATGTTTTCCTGCCAGAAACGGCATTGATGTCAAATTTACAGTCTTGTAGATGTTTTTAGTTGCAAGTAGTTGTTTTTGATGCACCATACTCTTTCAGGAATTTCATGTGCTGGCTGTGCTAGATATTTTGAGTTGTTGCTGTAGGTTTTCATAACAAACACGAACTCATTTAGTCATAATAGAGGACTGCTTGCTTTTTGGGGTTTTAAAGGAAGATGAATGATTTGAGGAAGTATATGCTGGCTTACATTTGTTGTATTTTAACAGAATGAAGTAGTAGTCTTTTAGATATTTTAAGTAGAAGAAAGGTTATAAGCCATTATTAGTAATTAAAAGCATGTTTTATGTAACTATACTTTAGAGGAAATGGGGAGAAATTCGCTAAATAACTTGAAGCCTTTTTCCTGCATGACTGTGTCATGCAAATGTTTATCCCTGAAAATATGATATTTTCGATTACAATAACTTTTCAGTTCTGTGACTTTATTTTTTTATTTTATTTTTAGTTCTGTGACTTTAAAAGTTAATTCTGAATCCCCTCAGAATTTTCTACTTTCATTGAAATAAAAAAAAGCATACTGGGGTACTGTTGTGTATACAAATGGCACACAGGTATTTTTTAGTAAGTTCCACAACCTCCAAAGAACACTGAAAGGCAACAATGAACTGATTCACTGGTGATTTTGAGCAGCAGAGGTGTGAGATGGCATTTCTGATCTCGTTTCACTATCCACCAAAATCTTTGTGAGCATTTCTGTTCCTTGTAATGAAAATATGGTTGTGACATGCTTCATAATCTTGTTATTCTGAATTCCATAGCAAAAAGGTGTGTGGATGCATGTGTCTGTGTTAGCATGTGAAAGGAAGTTCAGTGGGGAGGAAGAAGGGGAGCTAATGAAAAAAAAAAAACTGCTAGTAGATTTCCTAAACTATTCCCAAATCGTGCATTTCCATATTTTATTCATAATTTCTTGGTTTCTCATTTTTTCCACTTTCTCCTGAGGTGGTGGGGGCAAAGGTAAAAAAATAAGCTTTAGAGTAAAATAATTTTAGGTTAGCAGAGAATAGGGGTTAGAAATGCCAACTGCTACTGTGTTATTGATAAAGAAATTGTTTATACCACTTGTAGTATAAAAGTATTGTAGTGCTTGTTGTGCAAGCTGCCTTAAATTAGTAATGAATGTTTGTGTGTTTGGGGGCCCGGGACTGTGTGTGTTCATCTTGTATTAAGACACTAGCATTTTGTTTTTATAATTAGGTAGATATTTATTGGTTTGTGCTGAACAATTTAGTCCGTTGATGAATTGTCTTGAGATCACAACCTCTGGCTTCAGAATTTCAAAAGCCAGGGATAGCTCCTTCCATATCAGGAGACTTCGTGTTCAACAAGCTCATTTAGGTCTTGGGGCCTTGTCATAATTTTTGGTTCTTGTATTTACTTTTGTGTTATAGCCAAGTTAAAGGACACTTTGTTTCAGTTACTTATTTCATGTATATAATTAGGTTGGAAGTTAAATTTGTAAAGATGCCTTTTAAGAATAAATTCTACATTTTTGGTCAAATCTATTCTTTTAAAGTAGTGCAATAAAAATGCCTTATTTTGTGTGAACCAATCACCTTATATGTGAAAAAGGTCACAGAAAAAGTTCTGAATCAACCGTTAAACAAAATTTGCATTTCTGCAAAAAAAAAAAAATCCTTGAAACAATTTTAACAGAAGGTAGCTGCTGAATATGCCCATACAAACACCTAATTCTTTGCAGTTCTTTGAGCGTATTTCCAAAACCAAGATTTTGTAACAGAAAGTGTTTTGTTTGGAACTTTTAAAACTTTTTTGTTTCAAACTTTTGTATTCTTAAGGTCGGCTTTTTCCTGGCTTAGGTAATTTCTTATGGGTTTACTGATGCCTTTGATAACTAGAGTTCAGAAATATCAGAATTATTAAAAGTCGGCAAGAAGTGCTGAGCAGGTAATTGATTTTAAGGTGTTGAGCCCCTGTTACAGCCAAAGTTTTGGATTCATCTGAGCTTAACCTTAGAAAAAAAATCTGGTGTAACTTTGATATATACATTATTACTAGAATCAAGGCTGGTATTTATTGCTTGTTTTCCAACACAGCTTGTCTTTACAAAAAAGAAGGCTGTTAGACTACGGATAGTGGAAAATTAGAAGAAAACCATTGTGAGATGTCTAACCTGCTTTTCAGTGTGGTTTAGAACTAATTTTGTTTGAAAGAATAAAATATTTCTGAATTATTTCATCCTTCCTTTATTACCTGCCGTTAAATAGCAGTCTGTGTAGAACAGCTTCTCGAGAAAACAATAATTTTTTGCTAGTTCTGTTTATTTAAATAAAACTTTACTATGTAACCCCGTAATTTTGATTAACAGTGATTTGGTTGGGGAGAGAACCAGGATTTCCTCAGCTGGCTGCTGGGGAGCTGAATTGCTTTTTTCCCCCACCCCCAGCTGCACCAAATCTTTTGATCCCTAAGCTACAGTGGTTGTCAAGTGAAAATGCAATCTGAGAGAAAATAAGTTGTGAAAATAGTCTACTTTCAGGCTTCACTTGCATTTCTGAATTTTTGTTCTTGAAAAAATTATGGGGATAATTGAACCTTGAAAATTTGTCTTGAATGGAGCAAACTCTCATGTCTAAGTAGAAAATTCATTAAAAATACATTTCTTTAAAAATTTTGGAGTTGTTTTAGTGTTGATAGTCACTATTTCACAAGAGAAATTATCCTAATTATAAATTCACAGAAGACAGTCAAGTGTTTTGAATTTCTTTAGGAATGAGTGTTTGGGAAAAATGAGCCTTGATGCAAGGGAAAAATTTTCATTTAAGGTAGTTTGTAGTTTCTCCATCAGTATTATAGAATAAGTTCAAATAGAGAATCCCAAATTCTTATGTCATACGCTAAATAAACTCTACAGTTTGTTACATTAAGAGTTAACTTAAAAAATATATTCAAATAATGAGGTCTTTGGATCTTAATTGCAAACTGTACACCCTTCAATTGTTTATGCCACAGAAGCTATTCAAGCATAAACCACAGATGGCAGTAGTAGCATATTTTTCTATTTTCTGGAGAGATTTTTGCCTTAAATTGGTGTCCATTCTGTGGGCACTGTTGATAAGTCAGCTGGCAAGTGTAATGTTTCCAAAACCCAATTCCCTAGGCAGCAACATGTAATCTACTCCAGAAACAAATCTGAGTATTTGATTTGAAGATCTACTCTGTGGGTGGTTGGAACCAGAATGGTGACTTTGTCAAAGGGCAGTTATAAAAAGAAGTTGTTAATAATGATAGAGGGCATTGTTTGAAAAATAAGCACATTGGAACTGTAGCTGTAGTATTAGCAAGATGTATTAACCATAGATAATTGCTTGAACAGCTATTTGCATAAGAAAATTTATAATTCATTTAAAATGATATTCAGTCATAATTTTGAGAGAAGTATCACAACTAAATTCTTCATGTGGAAGAGGTAGCTAGTCTTCTCAGCTTTTGTTTGCAACTTCTTACATTTCATAGTATCATGGGATTCTAGATCTGTCTATAAAGCATTTCAGAGGTCTATGAGTGGGTTCTGCTTGCTTTTCCAGTCTATCTTTATAAGTATCAGAATTTCTGTGTTAATTTCCTTCTTTAAAAACATTGAAAAAGGATATGATTAATCAAATTTTAAACCACCTTTATTTCCTTTGAATTCAAAGGAAACAGAGGTATTACCCTATAGTTTAAGACTGAGGAAACAGTTCAATAACAAATCTGTGCCAAAATGAAGGACAAGGGAACTGTCTTAACCTAAATATAGTTTTCATTCAAAAAACTAATTTTATGTAACTCACGCACTCATTTCAATCTTGAAGCTGTGTCATCCTGGAAGGATTAAAAATCCAGTCTTAACCATTTTTGTTAACTTCTTATAAAATGCAGTGTTCTTGGGGATCCCTAGGTGGCTCAGCGGTTTGGCGCCTGCCTTTGCTTTGGCCCAGGGCGCGATTCTGGAGTCCCAGGATCGAGTCCGGAGTCGGGCTCCGGGCATGGAGCCTGCTTCTCCCTCTGCCTGTGCCCGCCCCCCCCCCCCGCCTCTTTGTCTATCATGAATAAATAAATAAATCTTTAAAAATAAATAAAATGCAGGGTTCTTTGTATAACAGTTAACTATTCAGTTTAGTTTTTTACCTAACAAAAGAAAGAGGACACAACACTTCTATGAAGTCATATACATTTTTTATTTGGCTTTATCTCTTGCCTTTAAAATTTATAAGTCATTAATGAAATAGTACTTAGTTGGATTGTATTATTTTCTTTTTTTTTAAATTTTTTATTTATTTATGATAGTCACACAGAGAGAGAGAGAGAGAGGCAGAGACACAGGTAGAGGTAGAAGCAGGCTCCATGCACCGGGAGCCCGATGTGGGATTTGATCCCGGGTCTCCAGGATCGCGCCCTGGGCCAAAGGCAGGTGCCAAACCGCTGCGCCACCCAGGGATCCCGGATTGTATTATTTTCTATCATTCATCATTTGTTGGTCATTCATTTCTGGATTGTTTCAGACTTAATTTCTTCCTATTCATTGGGTCCTTAACTCTGTTTTTTTACTATATTATCTAAACCAGTGATTTTCAAAGTGTGGTTCAAGAACTTCTGGGAGAATCCCTAAGACCCTTTCAGGAGAGTCTTGAGGTGAAAACTATTTTTATTGTAACATTGGCATTGTTTGCCTTTTTCACCATGTTGACATTTGTACTGATGTTGCAGAATACGACAATGGGTACAAACCGTTCGCACTTTAGAAGAATCAAGGCACCAAACTGTGCTAGTAGTCATTGTATTTGTCACCTTCATGCACTTAATATTTTTTTAAAAGCCATTTGACCTGTCTGACTTTGATGAAGGGGTAAAAATGATTAATTCCATTAAATCTCAGCCCTTGAGTACATGTTTTTGATATTATATTTGAGGAAATTGCAAGTAGGCAAGTACACACAAAGAATTTCTGCTGCATACCAAAATAGAATACTCGTTTTAAGGCAAAATGCTGGGGATCCCTGGGTGACTCAGCGGTTTAGCACCTGCATTTGGCCCAGGGTGTGATCCTGGGGTTCTAGGATGGATCCCACATTAGGCTCCCTACATGGAGCCTGCTTCTGTCTCTGCCTCTCTCTCTTTCTCTGTGTCTCTCATGAATAAATAAAATCTTAAAAAAAAAAAAATAAGGCAAAGGACTTGTGCAATTATGTTGTAAGCTGAAGTATTAGCTGCTTTTTTTCATGGAACATCATTTTCACTTGAAAGAACAATTGACAAACTATGGTTTATTGGGACTTAGGTATTTGGCAGTCCATTTTTTTGAAAATGAACATGAGCTAGTTACATCAAGGAAAACTGACAGTATTTGTTTGTTGCTGATGAGTAAAATTTGAGCTTTCAGAGGACAATTAGAATTTTGGAAAACTTGCCCTTGTCACTTTGAGCTTGACAGCTACCCAATACTTAAGGCCTTTTCTTTTCTTTCTTTTTTTTTTTTAAAGGCCTTTTCTGATGAAGAGAAGTATCACTATTAACAAGTTTGATTTTTCATTGATACTGTGTGATGAAATATGCTAACATTTTGAAGTTCATATGTCAGTGAAGGAATATTTTCCTTCGTTGGTGTGTGATGTTAACAAAATTCTGCGTGGGTAAA
Organism: Vulpes lagopus; assembly: GCF_018345385.1. Taxonomy (NCBI): domain Eukaryota; kingdom Metazoa; phylum Chordata; class Mammalia; order Carnivora; family Canidae; genus Vulpes; species Vulpes lagopus. Next base: position 3,001,224 of record NC_054835.1, on the reverse strand, counting down.
AGGATCTATCAAATTATCAGACCAATGGATTTTATTGTGACAGAATACACAAGTTCATTGATATGGTTTTATATTTTGCATTGAACTAACTTTTTTTTTTAAAGACTTTATTTATTCATGAAAGGCACAGAGAGAGAGAGAGGCAGAGAGACGGGCAGAGGGGGAGAACCAGGTTCCACGCAGGGAGCCTGATGGTGGGACTCGATCCCTGGACTCCAGGATCATGCCCTGGGCCAGAGGCAGGTGCTAAATTGCTGAGCCACCCAGGGATCCCCTGAACTGACTTTTTTAATATTAGTTTTACAGTGCAGGTGAGGGGTGGGATGAGGTGGGGGCGGGGGCAGAGGGAGAGGGAGAGGAAGAGGTTTTTTTGTTTTTGTTTTTTTTAGATTTTATTTATTTGACAGAGCAAGAGAGCACAAGCAGGGGTAGCAGCAGAAGGAGAGAGAAAAGCAGGTTCCCTGCCAAGCAGGGAGCCCAATGCAAGGCTCAAACCCAGGACCCTGGGATCATGACCTGAGCTGAAGGCAGACACTTAACCCACTGAGAGACACCCAGGCACCCTGAGAGGGAGAGTGTCTTAAGCAGACTCCACGTGGAGCCAGATGTGGGGCTCGATTTCATGATCCTAAGATCTTGATCTGAGCCAAAACCAAGGGTCAGTTGTTTAATTGACTGTACCACCCAGGCACCCCTCACACTGAACTAACCTTTTTAAGAAACTACCACTTACTAAGTTTTGGTGAATTATCAAAATACACAAATTTTAACAAGTAGATACTTCTTCCTTTTCCAGTTATAAATCAGGCCAGATTTTCTGCCTATACTTCAGCCAAAACGGCTTAACATGTTGTACTGAATGCAGACACATACAGGAGAATCTAGCTGCCAGGATTAAGCCAGATGTTAGAGAGTACCAAAAAAGTATAAAACAACACTCTTCTTCTCACCAGTTTTTGTTGTTGTTAAAAAGTTTGTTTTTCGGGATCCCTGGGTGGCGCAGCAGTTTGGCGCCTGCCTTTGGCCCAGGGCGCGATCCTGGAGACCCGGGATCGAATCCCATATCGGGCTCCCGGTGCATGGAGCCTGCTTCTCCCTCTGCCTGTGTCTCTGCCCCCCCCCCCTCTCTCTGACTATCATAAAAAAAAAAAAAGTTTGTTTTTCATAAAAACATGTTATCTATATAACATGATAGGTTTATTGTTACTTTAAATGAATAGATATTTTTGGGACACCTGGGTGGCTCAGTGGTTGCCTTTGGCTCAGGTCATGATAATCACTCAGACCAAAACTATGTGTAAATGAATTTAAGATGGAAGAAAATGATGACCCCATAAGATCCTATTGTTAGTACTTTGTTACTTTGGGTTGTTTCGTCTTTCTGTCTTTCCTTCTTTCTTATTTCTCCTCCATAAAGGGACTACAGAGGGGGGAAAAATGAAAGAGTTCATATCATTTTAGGTTTTCGTTGCTTGAGACTAAATGAAGTGTGTCATAGTTCACCCTCACTGAGTTCTCTGATAAGGGTTTTGTTACCTCTTACATGAAACCTGTTACTTAACTGTTAATTATCTTGTGGTAGAAATTTTCCAACAGAACCTGTTTCCTCACTAAGGGGAGATTTATAATTGTGGAAATAAGTTTTATAACACAAAAATATTTAATAGGAGTCCTTCCTGTAAAAATAAAGGAATACTTATATGAGATTTTAGAAGATCCTATCTTTTTAAAACTTGCAGGAGTAGCTTGCTTGTTTGCTTTCAGACAAGTTTGGCTTTTGTTGAGTCTCTTAAAGTTGAGATTTTGGCAATGTCATTTTGTAGATTGGTTTGCCTTTTAACCTGGTTTTCACTGAGGGAGGTGGTAATAAAGCCTATATAAAACATCTCCTCTTCTCAATGAATACCCTTTCCTAGTGTGAGTAACATTTTAGTGTAAGTCAATTACTGTGTTGTTAAAGAATTAGGGATTTACTCCTAAGGGTAGTTGCTAGGTAGAACTCATTCTGTAGTGAGCTTGCTGGCAGAAGAAATGTCACATAACAATGTGAATAACAATAAGGAATTACTGGATCAGATCTTAAGATGAAACTTGGTGGGTGATGAAAGATCAGTGAGATATTTGGGCTTATTTCCTTAAAGAGCTCTGTAATTTGATGTTCTTGGAGTTTCATGTAAAATATCATTTAAAGCATTTTTGTATTCTGTGGGGGTTGCAGCTTTATTATAAGAAGATACAAGTCTTTCCTTTTTCCTATTAATATTTCAAGTTTCAGATGAAATTTTTAAATCCATCAATTGAGTTGTTTTAATTACTAAAATTAATAACTGAGGCAGATTATTTTTTCTTCCATATTCTTGCTATAAAAATCTAACCTGTCAGGAGACTTCCTCCCTAGCCTTACAGTCCTTCCTCCAAAATCGCTTTTTAGCAGGATAATAAACCACCTGGGGGAAACCCCCCACTGATACCTATTTAGAGGGCTTTGTTTTTTGGAAGTGGCAGTAGTAGTTTCTGTCAGGGAGGAAGGGTTTTGGTTAGATGGTGTGAGAGGGAAAGAGCATGGACTCTGGAGTGTGGCAAAACAAAGATCACAGCTATGTGACTTTGTCACTTGACTTCTCTGAACTTTGGTGTTCTCATTTAATTATAGCGGCTAACATATAATATTCTAAGCGCCTTACATGTATTAACTTAGTTTATCCTCATAACTCTACGAATTAGGTGTTCTGCTATCCTCTCCATTTTGCAAGTATGAAAACTAAAACCCAGAGAGGTTCAACCCCAAATTTTATAGTTAGTAACATTGTAAATAATTGTTCCCTAGATTTAATTCTTCCCAACCTCTATACTTAACGTTTTTGAAATTGTAGGGTTATTAGTGATTAAGGTCTATAAAGTACCAAGCAAAATGGCTTTCGCAAAGCACACACTTGCAAATCCAGGCCATTTATAGTTGTGGAGGCCCAGAATTCAGCTTTCTGTAGATAGTCACAAGATCCACTTTTAGAATTCCAAGTGACTTTTTTCATTCTCTTATGTTGGCTTTAATAAGCCAACCAGAGAACAATTCTGTGGAGTCAGGGACAATCCTTGGTGGCCCTAAAGAGTACTAAGGAAAGAAAAGTTTTTGAGCTACCCAGGGCAGGGATAACCTATCTTGCATCTGTGTCCTCAAGACTAAGCACAAGGAATTGCTGTTTTATGAATGTTGAATGAATGAATGAATGAAAGAACAGTCAGGTCAGGAATCTGAGTCTTGATTTTATCAGAGATCTTTGAGTCTGAGTCCTTTGTTGGTATTCAGAGAAAGTCTACAAAACATATGGGAAGAGAATGTGCTTCTCAGTCACTTGGGAAAACTGGAGCCAATATCTAAGTCAAGAAGTGTGTTAAAAGCTAAATCGAAGGTTTGATGGGCCCTCCAACCAGAATGTAGTTTCTGTTTGGAGATGTGGCTTTCCTTGTAGCTACAGTGACTAGATGCACCAAATTAAGATGAGATGACCAATAACTCCTGGCTGTTTGACTGTACTGGGGAATTCAGTTTAGGAAAGGTGGCTTTGTCCTTTTTTACCGTTTTTAATTCTGCCACACAAAAGTTAGCTTTACGGAGGAGAGGAGAACCAAATCAAGAAGGTTGATGTAACTTTTTGAAATTGGTAGTATAAGAGCCAGTTGTCCAAAGCTTGTAAAATATAGAAAGTGATTTTCTAGCAAAGAGAGGTATAGTGAGAAAAATGTGGCAGTGTGGGTTAATAGATTATGGTAACAGTATAGTCTGAGTAGGAAAGGACTTGAGAGAAAAGGCCAAGCAACCATATTATTTGGGGAGTTTTGACACCCAGGAACTAGTTAATAAGGCCTGGGTTTTGTCTGGGTTCTGATTCTAATTCTGTTATGAAGTCCTGTTTATATGTCACTTGTAAAATGAAGGAGCTGAATTATAAATTAGATAATCCCTGAAGGGATTTTCCAGCTTTATTAGGGAATGAATTGGGTAAAACAGGAAGTTGCAATTTAGGAAGCCCTGCCTAAAGCAAATAGCTATTACACAGCACAGATTCTCTGGCATCATTTGGATTTCAGATACTGTTCAATCATCCCTCAACATTTGTATTTATCATACACACTCTGTTTCCCTGTTTTGATTTTAGGACACCTGGCTGATATAAAGTCTGTAGGATCACATAATTTATGTGCAAATTCCATTCTGTGTGTACTTTTATAGAAATTTACAATTTCTAAAAAATTTTAAATTTTAGAAATTTACAATTTCTTAATCTATTTACAATTAAAGCTCTAATGCTATAATTTGTAATGTAAACTTGAAATTAGACTTTTGGTAGACTTTTTTTTCTTTTTAAAATGATCACTTTTTTCTCCATTTATAACCCTTCCATGCTGCACTTTTTTGGTAAGTACAATTTCATTCATTGAGTCAAACCTATAGCTAATTTCCCTTATTGCTTGTAAAGGGATTTTTATCTGCAAAACTCATTCAGCATTGGGAAGAGTCCTATCCTCTTAAGATTAAATGCCCTGCATTTGAGAACTTGGATTCATTAAGGAAAATTGCAAAACCTCCTTAAATGCTGTAGATTCTTAAAAAGGGAACCCAGCAGGAAAGGGGCAGCAATGCATGGGGGAAGGGGAAAAATGGGGGGAGCGGTAAGCAGGAGAGCTGCAGTTGAAATATTCATCAATCATTTTACTGGCATCAGGAAACCAATCAGCCTTTTAGAGGAGAGAACTTAATCACCTAATGTGGGAAATTACAATTACTTTCCCACACACACAAAAATATTCTCTTGCTGCCAAATCAAATCTGAAAGATAATTGGGCTGGCCAGAATCCAGAGCTAGCCAAAAGTACTACTGTGATGAAGAAATGCATTTAACATTTGCAGATAAAATTTTGTCTGTTTTGAGCCTTTCCAAATATTTCAACGTGAGTTTGCTTTCTATACAGTGTGTTCCATTAATAAGAAACTATTACCAAGCACACATGGATAATACAAAGTATGTGAAATACTGTAGATTTATTCTTCAGTGCTAGTTTAAGGAGCATAGATGGGGCTCCTGGCTGGAGAATACCCAGTGTTTCTAGTACCTCATTTGGAAAGCAACTTTAGAGTGTTGTCTGAGGGACACATCCTGGGGAACACAGTTGGAAGTGCTTGCATATAAATAAAAGCAGGAGGGATTTAGCTGTATCTTGTATTTAGATTTTAAGTGGCGTGATCCCTGAACTGTGTGCTTGAATTGCCTATGGCTGTTAGATACTTAATGTGAGCTGCCCTGGAATATGTTTTTAAATTAGAAATGCATGATCATTGTAGAAAATACAGAAAGTGGGGGGAAAATAACCTATATTAATCTTGTGTCCAAGCAGTTTTCATTAACATTTTCTTATTTTTCTCTGAAACTGTCTTCAAATCCTTGTTTTTTGCTTGTTGTAATCATACAGTAGATGCCATTATGTTTTATGCTTCTTGTTTAATTGTAAGCTTTTTTCTCATGTTGTAAACTTTACTCCTTCAACATGAATTTATTTAAAACTGTTAATAGTATATCACAGCCCATTGTTTTTAATTGATGGACATTTCTTACTTTGTAATGATACTGCCTGAACCATTTTGTGCTCTTTTTAATTTGGCTTATTTTGGAGGGATAGATTTTTAGAAGTATCTATCTTGTTGTACCTTCTTTAACAACCAGTTTAATTTACACTGAGATACCTAGGTCTGTTTGCAGTACTTTTTTTTTTTTTTTTTTAAATGTCTGGTGCTCAAGATAGAATTGAGATACTGTGATAGGCTATTCTCTTCTCATTTTTTAGAGAGAGATAAAGTCCTTCCCAATGCCTTTCGTCCCCTGAATCTTTTAGATTTCTGGCACCAGGCCTCCCTCCCATGCACATTGCTTTCCACCCCCCACTCCAGTATCTTCAGCCTCATCAGACAAGTGTTTAGGGACCCTTCTGAGGCTACCTTCTTTCTCTTATAGATTATTAGGGAATGGGTGGCAAAGACACTTTGGAGCCTTCGCTGGTTGCCTCTAAAAATCTCAGGAGGATGGATTAGGGTGTGTGCATGTCTCTCTCTTTCTCTCTTTTTCTTCAAATACAACAATATCACCTCCTCAATATATTCAGAAACTTACAACTGAATTTGGTTAGAAATTAAATACATGGAAAGAAGTTAAACTTGGATTCCTTTAGAAATCTGCATAATCCTCCTGGGTTCTTCAGTGGCTTTTATCCTGATCTTGCATAGAGTTTGATAGTGAAAAAGAGCAAAATCTTGTGCTAATTTGAAAGGCATTGGCAGTTTTTAACAGGGCTGGTTTCAGAATGGAAATAGTAACATTCTGGGAGGCTGGCTATCTACAGATTTTGAATTAAAGCATACATTGTACTTGCTAAAATTAAAGAGTCTTACAGTAATTTGTTAAGTTTATGTTGATTAAGGATTAAGCAAATGTTTGAAGATCATTTGCTCTTCTTCTTTGTTCTCACCACTGGTGGTCAGAGAACTTGCAATTTGCCAAGACAGTTTTTATAATGCTCTTTAATAAGAAAGAGAATAAGCCAGCTGCTCTTTCCCTTAACTATACCATTTGCAAACCTCCTAAAGTCCTGGTTAGTAATTAAAAACCTTGTGATGACCTTGAATCTAACTGAATTACAAAAAGCTGTATGAAGTTAAATTTATAGCTTTTGTTGATTTCAAAAGAGATTAGGAAGAATCACATTCTATTTGCTAAAAACATTAAAGGTAGCCTTGGATGATGTACATTGAAGATCAGAAATAATAGGCATTATTAAAGTGCAAAAAAGAAGGCTGGAATGGACTAAAAGAAAAATTAAGTTTGTCATCTTTTTGTTGAGAATTTAAAAATGTGTACTTGAAAAGGTTAAAGATACGGTGGTATTTTTCAGACCGTTAGTTTGTGATATTCAGATTTTTAGAAAATCTGTAACCCCCATCCTAATATCAAAGAAATGTTTGAACGTAATGGAAAATTGGAACAAATGTTTAATGCTTTTTAAAAGTAACAGCATAGGGATCCCTGGGTGGTGCAGTGGTTTGGAGCCTGCCTCTGGCCCAGGGCGCGATCCTGGAGACCCGGCATCGAATCCCACGTCGGGCTCTCGGTGCATGGAGCCTGCTACTCCCTCTGCCTGTGTCTCTGCCTCTCTCTTTCTCTGTGTGACTATCATAAATAAATAAAAATTAAAAAAAATAAAAGTAACAGCATAATTGGTTCTTAAAATATTTTACAGGAGTGGGAACTTCGTTAGTAAAAGTTTCTGATTAGGGATCCCTGGGTAGTGCAGCGGTTTGGCGCCTGCCTTTGGCCCAGGGCGCGATCCTGGAGACCCGGGATCGAATCCCACGTCGGGCTCCCGGTGCATGGAGCCTGCTTCTCCCTCTGCCTATGTCTCTGCCTCTCTCTCTCTCTCTCTCTCTCTCTCTCTCTGTGACTATCATAAAAAAGATAAATAAAATAAAAGTTTCTGATTATACTGAGGCAGTGTAAAAGTAAAAAATACTATTTTAAAAATGCTTTATATAATAGGTCATATCATAAGATCTATGAATAAAGAATTGTTCTGTTTACCAAAAAAGGCAGAATGCATTTTTAAATGCTTAGATAACCTTGAACTCTCCTATCTTATTGATAGAAAGAGACTTGAAATTGTCACTGTTAAGTCAAGTTTTATGTGTAATTGGTGAGATAAGACATGTCTCCCAGCATCATAAATCCCTGAAGAGTCCATTTGTAAGGCAAATAGTTTGAGCAAGCACTAATGTCTTATATAGATCTTACAGATCTAAGGATTATTTTGGTTTTTACATTTATTTAATGAGACTAGCGTACACCTTGATCAAAATAATTGATCATAAAATTGTATACTTGTGTGTGTGTGTATGTGTGTGTGTGAGAGAGAGAGAGAGGGGAAAGAGACAGAGAGACCCAAGATAATTTAAAGCAGGTGTTGCCAGTCTGGGATCTCTAGGTATGGTAATGGGGATTCTCAAGCAATTGCAGTTATTTGTTCTAAAATCATATGAAAAATGATGTCTGGCTAATAAGATCTTTTGACTTTTGGCAGAAATTATTCCAACTTAGTCTGGCAGCACTGCCACTCAGCGTCTGAATAGCAGGTAGAAATATTTCCAGAAAAGGATAGAGTAAGTATTGTGTAGCATGATAGACAAACTGCACTGGCAATTAGAAATGATTTCAGTGAACTATTATTATGATACAGTGGTAAGTAGATATATTAGAGCATGAGCTTCAGAGTTAGACTTGGCTTTAAATTCTGTCTGATCTACTTTTGTGGGTTTTATTTGGAGGGTAGTGGTGGTGAAAGAATGTTAGAATCACCAAACACCAGATTAGTGGTAAATGAAATGATGTAGTGTGTGAAGAACCTAGAGTATGACTGTATTACTTTAGAAAAGTTTTAAAAATATTTGAGAGAGAGCAGATGTGCACATGAGCAAGAGAGAGAACAGCTGGAGAGGAAGAGGGAGAAGCAGGTTCCCCCCTGAACTTACCACCAGGTCCCCTGCTTGAATAGGCTTGTGCAGGCTGGATCACAGTCCCACAGCCAGCCAGGCGCCTTTGTGCAATTCATAACATGCCCAGCTCGGTGCTTGGTGAGGCTGGGATTTGAACCACATCTTGCTGTATCCAAAGCATGTGTTCTAAACCACCTTGTTTTCCTTTCTTCCTTTCTGTAATGGACTAGATGATTTTTGGTGTCTTTTGACAGTATCCTTTTCTTGTAGAATTTCTTCCAAACATATGAGCATCCATTTTGCCTTTTTTGGTATCAAGAACTGTGAAATTGACTGAGATATCACCCTACTTGTAAGCTAACAAGTTAGCCAGCCAATTTCATGGATGCTGGCAGAAGACACAAGCCTGCTGGGTCAGAGACAAAGGACTTTATTACTCATAGCAGCCAGAGTACCTACATTTTCTTGAGCCGATTCTCCCAGCACCAGTTCCTATAGGGTGACATAGTGAAGACCAGATAGCACCTGCACACACAGACTGGGGTATTTTTCAGGAATGGAGCCCCAAGCTCAGAGAATCCGAATTTTTTATAATGGGCACTGAACACGCCTTCCCTACTCTGGAGGGAAACACTCTCTGTGTTTCAAGGCTGTTCCCTATAGAACAAGATGTCCTGGAACAAAGATAGTCAGTGCCTCTGCATGCAAGGCGTGCAGAAAAGCAAGAGACCCCTGAAAAATGGTCTCCAACATTTGGCTAAAGGTATTTTATTTTTTTTTTTTAAAGATTTGATTGATTGATTGATTGATGAGAAATTGCCCCCAAGCAGTTGGGGGAGGGACAGAGAGAGAGAGAGAGAGAGAGAGAAGCAGACTCCCCGCTCAGCAGGGACCCCATTTAGGGACTCAATCTCAGGACTCTAGGATCATGACCTGAGCCAAAGGCAGATAGATGCTTGCTTAACTGACTGAGCCATCCAGGCGTCCCTACTTTAGGAAAGTTCTTTAACATTTCTCAATTTCCTTATCTATAAGTAAGGTTAAGACCATCTACTTCATGGGTAGGCAAGCTAGTTCACCAAAATCCAAGTCATTGAAACTAGTTTACCAATGCCCAATTTGCCCAATATGTAATTTAATAAAAAGCAATTTGCTGAACCTCATTTTTGAACTCAATTTGTTGTCACTCTCCCTCTCCTTAGTTGCTCTTACCATTTTTTCCTTATTCTCCCCTTTTCCGTTACCTTCTTTCCCCCATCACCTGCAGCCCAGACAGGCTCTATTTTTCCACCAGCAGGAGACCTCTCTGCCCTGGTTCTTTGCAGCCACAGCAGCAGAGAGCTGGGTTAGAGACAAATTGAACGTTATTGAAAATGCTGCTATCCTGTCAATCTTAATTTGGCAGACATACTTAAAAGCTAATTAAACTGTCCTATTAATTTGCATTGTTATAAACCGTATAAATAGTTAAAACAAGTTTTTGGTAAATTTAGAGATTTGGCTTTTTGGAGATTTGGCCATTTGGTAACTTGACTAGTGACTATAACTACTCTGACCTTTCTCTCTCTCTCTCTCTCTCTCTCTCTCTCTCTCTCTGTGTGTGTCTCATGAATAAATAAATTAAATACAATCTTAAAGAAAAGAGAGAGATGCAGAGGGAGAAGCAGGCTCTCCATGGGGAGCCTGATGCGAGTATCAATCCCAGGACCCTGGGATTACGACCTGAGCCAAAGTCAGATGTCAAACCATTGAGCAACCCAGTGCCCTCCTTTCCACAACTTTTTGTTGATAGGTAGTGATAATCCCATATTACAGATGAGTTAACTGAGTTGGGAATAATTTACTTATACCACTATTCCACCAAACTGATATTTTCCAAACTTTTGTTTTTCTTGTATCATCATCATTTTTGTTATTTCCTACTATATTTATTTAGTATTTTAAATATTATATAGTTAAATACTTTGCAACCCAAAATGTATTTTAAAAGGAAGTTTATTAATCTAAATGGAAAATTATTTGCCATATATAGTAGGTAACAGTAAAAAGTAATACTATGTTAAGTTTTAGCTAAGATGTTTGCCCAAGTCTCTCTAATCAGACCTTTGTTGGAAAAGGGAGATTAGCAAGGATGGGAGAGACAATGGCCAAACTAGTACTAAACTGAGGTGTTTTTGTTTTTTTTTTTCTGATGTAATTAGAAGGATTGAAATAATTGAAAAGGTAACAAACAACTTTGGAATGTTTTAAAATGTTTTCTGTTTGTACCACTTAGAATCTTCTAGTGATCTCCTCACTTTGGGAAACACTGACATAGGTGATGGTGTGCTCATTTTCTAAATGAGTAAACTGTGGAGAGGAAATTTGTTTGAAGTTGAACCCATAGTCCTACAGACCTTATTTGTCTAGGCACCCTTCTCCTCCCCTTTACTTCTTTTCTCACCCTTCCTCTTTTTCTTCTCTATCCTCAAGGAGAATTCAGAAGATCTTAGATGGATTTTTCTGATTTTTTTAATTTGTTATTTTAACTGCTAGGAGACAGGATTTCATCCTAAGGAACTCAAGTCTTCCTCCAAACATTGTATTTCTTGGTTCTTATGGAATTATAGAAGTTGGGCGTACAATATACAGTAACTTTGTAGGTATTTGTACCCCTACATAAAGTATTTATGGAAATAAATCTCAAAACATCATAAGCTTCCTTTGACTACTAATTAGATAATGTTGGAAAAGTAACCTTGAAAAAAGATACTGCCAGCAGTTTGTTTTTAAAAGATTGTATTTGGGATGCCTGTATGGCTCAGGGGTTTGGCGCCTGCCTTTCAGCCCAGGGCGTGATCCTGGAGACCCAGGATCAAGTCCCGTGTTGGGCTCCCTGTATGGAGCCTGCTTCTCCCTCTGCCTATGTCTCTGCCTCCCTCTCTCTGTCTCTCATGAATAAATAAATAAATAAATCTTTAAAAAAATTTTTTTGTATTTATTTGAAAAGGAGAGAGCACACACTGGGTGAGGGGCAGAGAGAGAGGGAGAAGCAGACACCCTGCTGAGCAGGGAGCCTGATGATAAATAAACCTTAAAAAGAAATTGGGGGACACCTGGGTGTTTCAGTGATTGAGCATCTGCCTTTGGCTCAGGGTGTGATCCCGGGGTCATGGGATCAAGTCCCACATCAGGCTCCCTGCAGGGGTATACCTACTTCTCCCTATGCCTGTGTCTCTGCCCCACTCTGTGTATCTTTCATGAATTTAAAAAAAAGAGGTGGGGGGCAGCCCTGGTAGCTTAGTGGTTTAGCGCCTGCCTTTGGCCCAGGGCGTGATCCTGGAGACCCGGGATCGAGTTCCGCGTCGGGCTCCCTGCGTGGAGCCTGCTTCTCCCTCTGCCTCTCTCTCTCTCTCTCTCTCTCTCTCTCTCATGAATAAATAAATAAACTCTTTTAAAAAATAATAAAAATTGCATGCTCTACTGAGCCAGCCAGGCGCCCCCTGAATTATTATTATTTTTTAAAGAGTTTTTATTTATTCATGAGAGACACAGAGAGCACGAGAGCGCAAGAGTGCCAGAGACACAGGCAGAGGGAGAAGCAGGCTCCATGCAGGGAGCCTGGTGTGGGACTCGATCCTGGGTCTCCAGGATCAGGCCTGGGCTGAAGGCAGCACTAAACCGCTCAGTCACCCGGGCTGCCCTCCCCACTGAATTATTTTAAATTGGATCTTTAATATTCTTCATGGAGGAATCCCTGGGTGGCTTAGCGGTTTGGTGCCTGCCTTTGGCCCAGGGCCTGATCCTGGAGTCCCGAGATCAGGTCCCACATCGGACTCCCTACATGGAGCTTGCTTCTCTCTCTCTGCCTGTCTCTCTCTCTCTCTCTCTCTCTGTGTCTCCCATGAACAAATAAAATCTTAAAAAAAATTCTTCATGGAAATATTTTGTACTTGGAAAGAAATTTTGAGGAATTTTCTTAGAAATCACAGTTATGAGGGAACCCTGGGTGGTACAGTCAGTTGAGCATCAGACTCTTGGTTTTGGCTTAGGTCATGATCCTCAGGGTTGTAAGAGAGAGCCCTGCCTGGGCCCTCTGAGCTCAAAGAAGAGTCTGCTAAAGTTTCTCTTCCTCTTTTTCTATCCCTCCCTATGTTCACACACGTGTGGGAGCATGCTCTGCTCTGTCTCTCTCTCAAATCTTAAAACGCAGTTATGATAATATGTAGATCTAAAGATAATATGCAGAATTTAATTGGTGACTATTTTCCTATATCTTTTATTCTCTATGTTATGTAATATCTTAGAATATTTACTATGAATTCTTGATAAATCATCTTGTGAAACCTATTCCTAAAAGGTCTATAATTCCAGGGACCAGGCTGGTATAGTATATGGTGGCCTAAATTTGGTTCAATGGATATTTTAATTAAATTTTTCTAATATTTGGCATAAACAAAAATATATGATTTGCTGCTCTGTGACATTCTGAATCCGTTTCCTTCTTTTTTTTTTTTTTTAATTTATTTATTCATGAGAGTCAGAGAGGCAGTGACATAGGCAGAGGAAGAAGCAGGCTCCCCGCGGTGAACCCTATGCAGTACTTGATCCCAGGACCCTGGGATCACGACCTCAGCCAAAGGCAGATGCTGAATCACTGAGCCATCCAGGTGCCTTGAATCTGGGGTTTTAACCCAGAACTTATCCCAGGGTAAGATTTGTCATTGTGCTTGCATATATGGACTAATGAAAACTTCAGACCAAAGAGTTTGAAATTTTATTAAGCTCAGATGTGCTCTCATTTAGAATTTTATTTTTTATTTTATTTTTAGATTTTATTTATTCATGAGAGACACACAGATAGAGAGAGGCAGAGACACAGGCAGAAGGAGAAGCAGGCTCCATGCAGGGAGCCTGATGTGGGACTCGATCCCAGGTCTCCAGGATCAGGCCCTGGGCTGAAGGAGGCGCTAAACCGCTGAGCCACCCGGGCTGCCCTCATTTAGAATTTTACCACTTAGTTTAAGTAACAAAAATTTGATTTCTCTCCTCCTGAGTGGACATTGAAATATTTGTGCCCTTGTTAAAAAGAAATTTTTTGTCTCAAACTGCTTTCTTAGCTGAATTGTATATTCCTGTGTACAATTAGCTAAATTGGTAGTTTGTGACCATTGTCTTTCTATGAAAATTTTGTAGGTAAGGGTTTGCCTTTTATTTTTTCTTAAGCTGAAGTTTGTTGTGTGCTCTCTTGGTATTATGTATAGCAGTCTTATAAGGGAAGTAATGTTATGATTGTCGTTTTTGCAGATGAGAGAACTGAGAGCATTTAATGTGACTTGGCCCAGTCAGTGGTAGAGATGGAATTCAAATCCAGGTCTGTCTAATTCCAGAACTCACACTCTTGGAATCTCAGCACTAGTTCCTTATAGGGGACAATCCTAGGGGCCATTTATTTGTACATTCAAGAGTTGAATATGTAGAAGACATTCATTCATTCATTCATTTATTTATTTATTTATTTATTTATGATTTTATTTATTTATTCATGAGAGAGACAGAGACACAGGCAGAAGAAGCAGGCTCAGGGCAGCCCGGGTAGCTCAGTGGTTTAGCACCGCCTTCAGCCCAGGGCCTGATCCTAGAGACCCAGGTCAAGTCCACGTCAAGCTCCCTTCATGGAACCTGCTTCTCCCTCTGCCTGTGTCTCTGCCTCTCTCTCTATCTCTCTGTGTCTCTCATGAATAAATAAATAAAATCTTTAAAAAAAAAAAAAAAAAAGAAGGGAGCCTGATGTCGGACTCGATCCTGGGTCTCCAGGATCACACCCTGGGCTGAAGGTGGCGCTAAACCGCTGAGCCACTGGGGCTGCCCAGAAGACATTGTTTTAATAGTGGATGCAAAAGATAACCAAAATTCACGGGTGCCTGGGTGGCTCAGTCAGTTAAACATCTGCCTTAGGTTCAGGTTGTGATCCCTGGGTCCTGTTTGTGTAGGGGTGGGGTGGAGGAGTGGTCCCTGCTTAGTAGGGAGTAGTCTCCTCCCTCTCTCATTCCTCATGCCCCCATACTTGCTTTCTGTCTCTAAAATAAATAAATAAATAAATAAATAAATAAATATATAAATAAATAAATATAAATAAATAAATAAATAAAATATTTTAAAAGTGAAACCCCTCTACCCACTCTTGTGCTCTCTCTCCCTCAAATAAATAAATAAAAATGTGTGTGTGTGTGTGTGTGTGTGTTTAAAGATTTTATTTATTTGAGAGAGCGCAACTGAGCACTACTGGAGGGGAGAGGGAGAGGGAGAAGCAGACTCCCTACTGATCATAGAGCCCCACGCAGGACTCCATCCAGGACTCTAGGATCATGACCTGAGCCACAGACAGATGCTTAACTGAACCACCCAGGTGCCCTGGTAAAATCTTGAAAAAAAGAAATCTAAGACTCTTGACAACCCCTCAAGTTAGACATGATTTGTTCCCCCTAGAACATACAACTGTCAACTTTTGTAAACTCAAAGACTTTAAAGCTAATAGGAATATTAAGAAAATTGGCCAGATATCCTTTTACTGAAGAGAAAATGAAGTACAGAGGGAGTGATATCAGAACAGGGTTGATGTTCAGGTGTCTTGCCTCCCTTGCATATCACTTTAATGCTGTCTAAATACTAGGAAATTGTTTTAACATCAAAGTTGGTATAGACATTTTTAAAATCTCTGTATAGGGATCCCTGGGTGGCGCAGCGGTTTGGCGCTTGCCTTTGACCCAGGGCGCGATCCTGGAGACCCGGGATCGAATCCCACATCGGGCTCCTGGTGCATGGAGCCTGCTTCTCCCTCTGCTCCTCTCTCTCTCTCTCTCTGTGTGTGACTATCATAAATAAATAAAAATTTAAAAAAAATTTAAAAATAAAATAAAATAAAATCTCTGTATAAAGAGTTAGAGTTTGGGGTCACCTGGGTGGCTCAATCACTTAAGCATCTGCCTTTGGCTCAGGTCATGATCATGGGGTCCTGGGATGGAGCCCTGCATTAGGTTCCCTGCTCAGTGGGGATCCTGCTTCTCCTTCTGCCCCTCCTCCTGCTCATGCTTTTCTCTTTCATTCTCTCTCTCTCTCTCTCTCTCTCTCTCTCTCGCTCAAATAAATAAAATAAAATCTTAAAAAAAAAAAAAAAAAAAGATGGGCGCCTGGGTGGCTCAGTTGATTAAGCGCCTGCCTTAGGCTCAGATCATGATCCTAGGTCCTGGAATTGAGTACCTCATCAGGCTCCCTGCTCAGCAGGGAGTCCACCTCTCCCTCTGCCTCTGCCACTCCCTTGCTCATGTTCTCTCTCTCTCAAATAAATAAATACAGTCCTTTTTAAAAAAATAGAGTTTGGAAATAGGAATTTATATATTACCTTTTCCAAGCTTCAGGATGTGTTAGGAAAATAAACATTGCAATAAGTAGCTTTCCAGATATTGGATTTATTCCTATAATTAAGGTTGTGAATATCATGCTACAAAGTTGAAAATGGGGACCCAAAAGAGAAATTTTGAGTAGAAACTCTAAGTTCTAGGAAGTGAGAAAAGAAAGCAGGGAGAACAGTTATAATTAAGATTCTAGTGTGGTGAAAAGGCTTGAACTAGGCCTGTGGAGATTTGAGAGAGAATGAAAATACTGCGGTGATTGATTAGATTAATTGAGGTGGGAAGGTAGGGGAGGAGGATGATAAAGTGGCAGAGTAGTAGGAGTCCTTAGGGATTTTTGGCTTAGGGGTGAGAGTTGGTGTTATCTGAAGTTGGTATAGGAGTGAAACACAGAAAAAGCAGGTTTGGAAGAGAAAATAATAGATTCAGTTCAACATGTTGAATATGATGGAGCCTATGGGGTATCCTCATAGATATTGACAATATGCATTTGGATAGGTAGGGTCTGTATTTTAGAGAACAGTCTTATCTGAAATTGAACGTTTGGGGGATCATCAGTTGGGAAGTATAGGTGAAAATGTGTGTGGTGAGACCAACACAGGATGAAAGGTTAGTGTGTGTGGTGAGATAGGCCTTTCTTGCCCTCTTGACTTCAGTTAGTGAAGAACATGTCTCAGGACCTTTTATAATCTTCATCTGACCATTTAATCTTCATATGACTACCTCTGGGGGAAATACTTGCCAGCAGAGTGGGTAAGGACATCTATCTAAAAGATATACATGGCTTACTGAATGTTATTGACAGTCTGTATTTACATTCTCCCTCTCCTTCCTGACTAGCCTGATTCAAGTACCACTTGCCATCAAAGTCTTTTCCAGTTCTCCCTAGAAAGAAATAAGTGCTGTTTGGCCACTGTTACTAGTTTCTCCATTAGGACATTGCTTCAAAATTCTCTGTATCCAGTCAGTTATCTATTTTCTTTTTTAGGTTTTAAGTATCTAGGGGTAGCCAGCTTTATTCATCTTTGTATCCCCTCCCCCCCTTTAAAATTTTTTTATTCATTTATTCATGAGAGAGGCAGAGACACAGGATGAGGGAGAAGCAGGCTCCATGCAGGAATCCCAATGCAGGACTCGATCCTGGGACCCTGGATCATGCCGAGTCAGAGGCAGATGCTCAACCACTGAGCCACCCAGGCGTCCCCATCTTTGTATCCCTTATGTAATAATCTAGCACAGTGCCCTATACATTCAAATTGCTAGGTTAAGTGTTGAATTCAATTTTAAGATGTAGGAATATTTATTTTTATTTTATTTTATTTATTTTTTTAATTTTTATTTATTTATGATAGTCACACAGAGAGAGAGAGAGAGAGAGGCAGAGACACAGGCAGAGGGAGAAGCAGGCTCCATGCACCGGGAGCCCGACGTGGGATTCGATCCCGGGTCTCCAGGATCGCACCCTGGGCCAAAGGCAGGCAGGCGCTAAACCACTGCGCCACCCAGGGATCCCTATTTTTATTTTTTTATTTTTTTTTAAAGATTTTATTTATTCATGAGAGACACACAGAGAGAAGGCAGAGACACAAGCAGAGGGAGAAGCAGGCTCCATGCAGGGAGCCTGATACGGGACTCGATCCCTGGACTTCAGGATCACGCCCTGAGCCAAAGGCAGATGCTCAACTGCTGAGCCACCCAGGTGTCCCAGGATGTAGGAATATTTATATTTATATTTATATTTATATTTATATTTATATTTATATTTATATTTATATATTTATTTAACTTCAGAGAGAGAAGCAGGCTCCATGCAGGGAGCCCGATGTGGGACTCAATCCCGGGTCTCCAGGATCACACCCTGTGCTGAAGGCAGGCGCCAAACTGCTGAGCCACTCAGAGATCCCCGGAATATTTAGATCTAAGAAGGAGCAAGAGTTTTCCACCTATAATCCTATTTGTAAAGTATCCTTTGTATTATGTAGTGCTACAAACATAGGTTGGTTGTTGCTCTTTTATCTTGACTTCAAGTTTCGTTAGTTTTTAAATATCTTTTGGGGTTATTTCATTGATATGATTAACTGTATTTGCTTCAGGTTCGAAAGATCCAGGGGTGAAAGGTTAAAGATGTTTTATCTTGTTGCCACACAATGGATTTTTGAAGCTGGGAGATGAGAGATGGTACTGAGCTTTAGGCATTAATGACTAACTAGTATGTCAGAAAGATTAGTGCCCAGAATTTTGTTTCTAATAAGTAATTTAAAAGTCATTTAGATGGACGCCTGGGTGGCTCAGAGGTTGAGTATCTGCCTTTGGCTCAGGGCATGATCCCAGTTTGAGGATCAAGTCCCACATCAGGCTCCCTGTGAGGAGCCTGCTTCTCCCTCTGCCTGTGTCTCTGCTTCTCTCTCTGTGTGTCTCTCATGAATAAATAAATAAGATCTTTTAAAAAAAAAAGTCATTTAGTCATTTAGAGATTTTTTTTTCCCTTCAGTTTAAGTGGTCAATTTTAGAGAATTAAGCCAAATGATTTTGTGATCATTGGGATAAAATAGACTAAAATGTGCTTTGTCATGTATGTATGTGTCAGAATAGCTGAGCTCATCATGAGAGTACAGTTTTACACCTTTTTTAAAAAGTGGCATTTGCCCATTATAAAGTCTTGATAAACATTTAAAATGTTTGCAAAATACCCTCATTGAATAGGTGTACCATAATTTAGTCATTTTGTGTTTAGATTTTTTTAAAAGATTTTATTTATTGACAAGAGACACAGTAGAGAGAGGCAGAGACACAGGCAGAGGGAGAAGTAGGCTCCATGCAAGGAGCCCGACGTGGGACTCGATCCCGGGTCTCCAGGATCATGCCCTGGACTGAAGGCAGCGCTAAACCACTGAGCTACGAGGGCTGCTTTGTGTTTGGATTTTTAAGTAGCTTTTTATTTTGTACTATTTATTTCTGGCCCTTAGGATAAATTTCCAGGATTCATCCAGAGGGACAAACCTCTTCAAGGGCCTTCATGCATCCATGTTGTTCTCTTATTATATGGGAGTTTTCTTTTCTTTTTTTTTTTTAAATTTTTATTTATTTATGATAGTCACACACACAGAGAGAGAGAGGCAGAGACACAGGCTGAGAGAGAAGCAGGCTCCATGCACTGGGAGCCCGATGTGGGATTCGATCCCGGGTCTCCAGGATCGTGCCCTGGGCCAAAGGCAGGCGCCAAACAGCTGTGCCACCCAGGGATCCCTATATGGGAGTTTTCAAAGAGAATAAGGAAAAAGTTCATTCTGCTGCTTGTGGGACATCTCCTAGTCGCATCTGCTTCTTACTAATTTCCTGAACCGAGCTGATTTCTACTCTTGCATCAAAACATCTGTTGATGATATGGGGCACTTCCTAAGATGACCTCAAAAGCTTTCTGACCATGTTTAAACAGACTTCTTTGTAAGATTCTTTTTCACTTAGTTTTTAAAATGAATGAACAAAATATCTCCATCACTCTCACTACTCTTGCTTTGAGCAACTTAAAATTTTTCAAAAGAAGCTAGTTCTTGCCTAATTATTTTATTTATTCATTCATTTAAAGTTTTATTCTTTGGGTTTGGCCTGGTTGGTGAAGTCGCTCTAACTTCTTCTGACATGGACATTTTGGATTATTCAAGAGAAGTTTTTAAGTGGATCCATCTGAGGTGTGTATTTCTTCTTGAACTCTAAGGCCCTGTTGTTTTGGGAATGTCAGGGTTTATCCTTTGAAATAATGTCAAATTCCCCTCTATCTGGCTGTTGCAAAGCACATAAGTGCAAAGGCAGGGTTTTTATTAGCCCTACTGCTCTAAATACAGGTTCCTTTGTTTTGACTTTTGTTGCTTTTTCCATAAAGAATTATAGAGTTGATAATCTCTTTAGATCTATAAGATGGGGATAATACTAGCTACTTTTAGTTAGAATTCATGTAAAGCACCAAACCATTGCCTGGTATATAGTAAAGATTCAATAAATGGCATTTGACAGACTATTTTATATATTTTCTTATATGTATGCATTTTGAAATTACTTTAACCTCTAGGCCAAATGAAGAGTTATCAATAATCCCTTCCGTTACTTTAGAGAACCAGAAATTGTGAAAGAAGAATGTCAGAGGCTCATCAGTTCATGTGGTTTTCTGAGAAATGCCTGTACTATATTTCCATAGAAACACTAGTGACCTCTGACATCTCAAATCGAATTGCCTTCCTAAACTGTTTCCACCTTCTGATTCTGTGGCCACAGCCTTGAAGTTGTGTGTACTGTTATTTTTTTTTTTTAAATGTCATAAAATTGAAATGTCATGATCTTGGGCTAGCTTTTCTGCCTTTAGTCTGATTTCAAGGCTGTAATTTACAAAGCTAGAAGCTGAAAAACTGTATGAAAGGTGATGCATGTTGATTAGATGGAAGTTACTAATGTTTCCATAAAAATGTAGATACTTCTTGTAAGCAACATTTAAGCTGAGCAAATATGTGGGTGCAGTAGGTTATATAATTGAGAATCCTTGGCTTTCCTTCCCCCTACTCTTTCTTTTGCCCCTAAGATTTCACATTAAAATGACATTGGAAAAGGGCATTGTTTTTGTTGCAGTTCTTAAAATGTGACCTTGACATTTATAGGTGGAGAAAGGGAAATAGGACTTGAAGCTCTGCCAGCCAGCTAGCTTTTGCTTTGTGGACTGTGGTGCTATGTCCCTGCATTCAAAAGCATTTTCTGTTATATCTGAAGTATGGTTTGTCAGGTTGCCTATGAGAAACAAAAGCTAATGGCCCAAGTGGTACCCCACTCACTGGAAAGAAAGGAAAGAGGCAAATGTGAATTTAGGCTCAGCCAATTCTAAGAAAAGTGTTTCCATATCTGCTTAGGTCTGGGGGCTTACAGGCTGCAACCTGGTTGTAGGGCAGGCCTTGGTCTGACTAGCTAATGTTTGCTTATCTCTTCCCCCCCTCCCCCACTGCCCACCCTCCTGCCCCAACACACATATTTCTTCTTAGCCTGTATCCAAGCCATTCATTGTACCAAAAGGAGCCTAGAAGAAGCAGTTGGGCAAGAACCCTGAAAAAATGGGAAGAGTTCCTAGAATTTAAGGAGCTGAGGATGGTTTATCATGCTTATGTTGGCTAACCCCACAAAGCTCTTTAAAAAAATTTTTTTTGATTTTTAAAATTCCTTGTGTTTTTAGTTTCCTGGCTGAAATATTATTTTAAAATTTTTTATGTTTTGGTTGAAATTTTAGAACCACTGTATTGAAGTAGTCAGAGTTGGGTTGGGATTGACAAACTTTCTAGGTATATACATATATTTCCTTTCCTCAGTAACTCTGTTGCCTATAGAATAAAAGCCAAAAATTCCTCATGTATGGCCGTTAAAATTCTTTGTGATATGGTCCTGCCTAGGGCTTCAGTAAAATCAAATTACTGGGTAACATTCTGTTTCTGCTCTCTGTGCATGCCGTTTACATCCAGCTTCCTTTGCATAGCCCTGTTTGTCTGGTGGATGCTTCTTCCTTCCACATATGCCTCTAGCCCCATGGCTACTTTCTGCCCTCTCACTAATACTGATCACAGCTACCAAGCACTTTCCACTGATCTAAGTGTATTTTCTTATTGAATACTTACAACAGTCTACAGGAGAGGAAATTGGCTCAGAGAGGTGAGGCCACTTCCTGAGCTAACATAATTAGTAAGTTAGGGTGCCAGAACTCAAATCTATTCTGATATCAAAATTCTCTTCACTGTGTTCCATTTGCATCTTGTCCACCTGTCTCCAGTTATCTGCTGCAGTATGGGCATGTACTTAATGACATTTGAGGGAATAAGTGTATTTGCAGGCTGATGAAATTATTTTTCTGATAACCTATAAACTTGTAAATTGGAGAGTATTCTGAAAAAAAAATTGGAGAGTAAATAACACTAGCCTGAGCATTTCTGTATTTTAGGGTTTTTTTTTAAAGATTTTATGTATTTATTCATAGAGAGACACACACACACACACAGAGAGAGAGAGAGGCAGAGACACAGGCAGAGGGAGAAGCAGGCTCCATGCAGGGAGCCCGATGTGGGACTCAATCCGGGTCTCCAGGATCACACCCC
The DNA here is from genome assembly GCF_018345385.1 of Vulpes lagopus. Lineage (NCBI taxonomy): Eukaryota > Metazoa > Chordata > Mammalia > Carnivora > Canidae > Vulpes > Vulpes lagopus. Next base: position 2,979,181 of record NC_054835.1, on the reverse strand, counting down.
AGGCTACAGGCGGCACTAAACTGCTGTGCCTTGGGGGCTGCCCATTTTAGATTTTTTAAAGTTATAACAGAATCCAAAAGGTGGCATAACAAGTTTAAAAGGAGGGATGACCTCTTCCTAGTCTTACATTGTCCATCATCATAGGGATTGGCCTTATGTAACTAGTTTAATTAATTAAAATTTTTAAAAGTTTAAAATTCAGTTCCTTAGTCACACTACTCACTTTCCAAGTGCTCAGTCACATGTAGGTAGTGGCTACTGCATTGGAAGATAGAGAACATTTTTCACTGTTGTAGCAATTTCTTTTTTTTTTTTTTAATTTTTTTAAAATTTATTTATGATAGGAACACAGTGAGAGAGAGAGGCAGAGACACAGGCAGAGGGAGAAGCAGGCTCCATGCACCGGGAGCCCGACGTGGGATTCGATCCCGGATCTCCAGGATCGCGCCCTGGGCCAAAGGCAGGCGCCAAACCGCTGCGCCACCCAGGGATCCCTGTTGTAGCAATTTCTATTGGGCATTGCTATTCTAGATATTAAAGGTAGAGAACAGTGAAACTGTTCTCTCAGAATTTGATATGGTAAGAAATTCATTGTGGTGGCATTGTTTAGTACTATTGCTTTTTGGGGAAACTGTTCTTCAACATTTACTGAGCAGCCTTTCCTGGGATCCAGGAATATGTCTCAACTGTGGGGCTAGAAAATAAGTAGGGCTGAGACCAGATCTGACTGAAAGAAGGACACAAGTTTCATTGAGTACCTAGTCATGATCAGAGGAGACAAGACAGATGGGAAATGGATACAAATGACCAGAGCTGGTTGGTTCAGAAGGGATCAGTTAATGACTGTTACATATATCAGTACAAATCTTGTGTAAAAATATTTAGCTTTTTGTTGAGTGTGGAGAAAGTTTTCTCTGGAACCTAAATTTGTTGTCATTGGCCCTATTGTGTGGTGTGGGAAGCAGAAGAATCTGGAAGTACAGAGTTAGAGACACCTAATTAACCAGAGCAATTTCCTTTTTCTTTTCCTTTTTTTTTTTTTTTAAAGATTTTATTTTTTAATTCCTGAGAGAGACAGAGAGAGGCAGAGACATAGGCAGAGGGAGAAGCAGGCTCCCTGCAGGGAGTGCAGTCAGGATTCGATCCCAGGACCCTGGGATCATGACCTGAGCTGAAGGCAGACACTCAACCATTGAGCCACCCAGGGGCCCCTCTTTTAAAATTTTTTTTTTTTTTTTTAAAGATTTCATTTACGGGACACCTGGCTCAGTGGTTGAGCATCTGCTTTCAACCCAGGGCATGATCCTGGAGTCCCGGGATCAAGTCCCACATTGGGCTCCCTGCATGGAGCCTGCTTCTGTCTGCCTCTTTCTCTCTCTCTCTCTGTCTCATGAATAAATAAATAAAATGTAAAGGAAAAAAAAAGATTTTATTCACATGAGAGAGAGAGAGCACAAGCAGGAGGAGAGGTAGAGGGAGAAGGAGAAGCAGACTCCCCACTGAGCTGGGAACCCAACTTGGGGCTCGATCTCTGGACCCTGAGGTCAGGACCTGAGTCGAAGGTAGGCACATAGCCATCTGAACTATCCAGGCGCCCCCTAACCAGAGCAATTTCAAAACCCTTTTTAGATCCCTGACTTCCTTCTGGGAAGTCCTATTTCACTTCATAGCTCACATTTAAAACAATGTGTAGAACTTGAATGCAGTTGACAAGTGAAAAAAATACCAGGTTGCTTACTTAAAACATTTAGTGTAATACTTGCAAGTCTGGTTTGTTTGTTTCTTTGATTTTTTTTTTCTATTTTTTTTTTGTTTGTTTCTTTGATTTTGAAGCCAGTTCCTTCCCGCCCCTCTTCCCCCCCAGAGGTCCCTGAAAAACTCCTAGGTTCAGTCATTGTGTCTATAGTGCCTTATTGGACTTGAGTGTATTTAGGAAGGGAAAAGATTGGAGACCTGAGCTGAGCCCTGACATGAGTGGTAAGAGAGGGCTCAGGGGGAGAAAACAATGTGTACAAAGGAATGGAGGCTAAAGATAAAGAGCATGTTGAATTTAGGGAGCTACCGTGTAGTACCCTGTGGATGGAGTGTACACTGTTGGATAGGATGGGGTAAGAAGCAAGAGATAAAAGTTGAAGTGGTAGGCAGATAATGAAGGATATATGTTGTCTGTTTTGGGTAAAGATCTGATGTTTGATTAGAATTGTAGAATTTTGCCTTTTAAGAGCCTCATCTTAATTTTGCCTGTGTGCCACTAAGACTTCAGAGTAGACTGAGTGACTGGCATACAGTCAAATTAAATCAAAATATTCCTAGAGTAATATTTAACTTGATGTTGTAAAAGACACATAGATTAAAATAACTACTGTTTCAGCTTAAATTTATTTACTGGTGTTACCCATAGCTTTTATTTGTTCACATTTGGATAAAAATAGATACTCATAGTTTATTTATGATCCTCTTGTGGTAAATATATGATTTTTCCATTATCAAAATAAAACTAAAGAAAAAGATCAGTAACTCTTTCTTTTATCTTTGCAGTTAGTCACAGATGGAGGAGTCAATCTTTTTCTTTTTGCCAAATGCCTGTTGGAGAAAAGCTTGTCAATTGGATCTTTTTTTTTTTTTAAAGATTTTATTTATTCATGAAAGGCACACACAGAGAGACAGAGAGGCAGAGACACAGGCAGAGGGAGAAGCAGGCTCCATGCAGGGAGCCCGATATGGGACTCGATTCTGGGTCTCCAGGATCACACCCCAGGCTGAAGGCAGTGCTAAACCGCTGAGCCACTGGGGCTGCCCTGGATCATCTTTTGTATTAAAGAAAATTCCTAGACTTAGAACCATTTATTGATGATCACTTGCCACAAAGTAGGCAATTTATGTATATTCACCAAATCTTACGACAATTGAATAAGGTGATTATTTTTATCCCATTTCAGGAAATAGACCTAGTTAGTTAATTGAATAAAAATAGTGGCAAAAATCTGGGATAAGAACCTAACTCTCAGACCGGTGCCTGTTTTACTATGCATCTGTTTTTTAAATTGAACCATGGTAAGTCAGTATAAGCTTTGCACTAAATATCAGATTGCTTATGAACACACTGACTTGGTGATATATATCATCTTAGGAACCAATCTGTGTTTCTTGTTTGTCCATTTTTAAAACAATTTGAATCAGTAGCCAAAGGTCTTGGATTTCTCAGAACATTTCCTAATTTGTTTAATATGTGATATTTTGTGAGGCAGATGGTTTTGCGGGTATGTTTGTGCATGTATTTATGTGACTTTGGAGTCTGTTTTTAACTGAAAAACTCTTGATAGCCTTTGCAGTTGTGTTGAATGAATTGAACAAATAATTGGGGTTACTTCCAGCAGTGAGTTGGATTCTTCTAGCTATGAATCATTTTGCTAGCTAGATATGGTGGTTGAGAATCTAGGCAAGACTCTAGGGTAGCCAGATCCAGCCATTCATTCCATTGACTTGTTGTCAGGAGATAGGATTAACATTGTTTTACATATCTCCTCAGGCTTCCTGCACTAGTGATGATCTATAAAACCAGAGATAGCATTATTAGCCAGGGGTCTCAGGGATGGATGGAGGGAATGTAGATACAGTTACTGACATCCATAATCCTTGTGACCATTGGAGGAATTTATTTTAGGACAAAATATAAAGACCCTCCTTTCCTAGGGATAGCTTATGTTTGGCATTACTACATCAAGCACTTTATAAGCTCAAAATACTAGAAGGTTCAAGAATCACCACAAGTAACTAAAGTGACCTAGAGTTCCACCCCAGGGCTTTGAGGATGAAGTCATGAATGGGTCAGTAGTTCTGCTATGTACTGTTCTTTGCTACCATGGACTCAGCACTGAGTTGAATGGACCCTAGGATTACTTAGTAATAGTTCATATGTGTTGAGCTCTGACTTTGTCAAGTACTGTGCAAAGCTTTGAGTTTAATATTGTATTGTATTTTTTTTTTTAAGATTCTTAATTTGTTTATTCATGAGGAACACACAGGAGGAGAGAGAGGCAGAGACACAGGCAGAGGGAGAAGCAGGAAGCTCGATGTGGGACTCGATCTTGGGTCTCCAGGACCACACCCTGGGTTGCAGGCGGCGCTAAACCGCTGCGCCACCGGGGCTGCCCAGTTTTGTCCTTTCTTGAGACTTCTAGTATAGTTCTTTCATTTAAGGTTCAGAATCTGAGATCCTGAATTGGGAGTGTCTTGCCTAAAGTCATCACTAAATCGAAAGACTTTAGGAAAGACCTAACTTTCCCATTATATTACCCTGTCTTCCTGTGCTTTTCACCTGTTTTCAAGTCCATTTATATTAAGTAAATGCTTATTCTCAGTTTCACTGTAATGCTGTGTAATGTGTGTAATGCTGAGTTGTTTCCTTGTTGCCATGCATTTCTTTTTTTTTTTTTTTTTTGCCATGCATTTCTCTACAGCTTTTCTCATTCTCCTCACCTTCTTGTTTGTAGAAAGGCTTTGAAGTTGCTTTGAGGTGAGCCTTCTCATGCATCTTAGCCACTTTTAGCAGCTTCCGAACTCTGCTGTTCCAGGTCTAATTCTCCTTTTCAGACCTTCCACACAGTTTTCATTCTAGACTTAGATTTTCTAATTCTGTGACTGTGATCGAGTAGTAGGATCGTGTTTTCTGTTTAGTTCATCCTGCATTTGAGCACTTTCCATAATGTATTGGCAACTGTTCTGGGCATAGGAGCAGCCCCTACAAATAGTGGAGCATGGTCCCTAATCTTGAAGAGCTCACTATCTTATGGAGGAGGCATTTACTGAAATTGTTCCTGGGGCCCCTGGGTGGCTTGGTCGTTTGGGTGTCTGTGATTCTTGGTTTTCAGCTCAGGTCATGATCTCAGAGTCCTTGGGATCAAGCCCCATGTTGGGCTCAACACAGAAGTCTGCTAATCCCTCTCCCTCTGCTCCCCCCACCACTCCCTACCCCTCTGCATGCATGTGTGTGAGCTCTCTCTCCCAAATAAATAAGTTAAATAAATAAATATCATTAAAAAATTTGTTCTTTATCCTTTGGTGAATGCAGGATGGGCCTTTCCTGTTTTCCATGTTTCATAGTGGTTGATATTTGAGCTGAAACCTGAAGGATGAATAATTCTTTCCAAATGGAGGAAGGAGGAGGAGGAGGAGACACAGGCAAGAAGGGATGTGGCATATTTAGTGGATGGCGTGGTCAAAACAGTCATGATTGCACAAGACTTCAAAAGTTGTGGTTTTTGAATCGTCTCCCTGCTGTTTCAATCCTTCTTCTCCACATGATTCCCAGTGGCTGGTCCAGCTTACGGTGGCCCAGATATGATGACAGAAAATGTTTTCACAGGAGGTGGGGAAAAAGAGGAAAAAAAGAAGAAAAAGAAAGATGAAGAAAAAGAGAATGCTCTCATATTCCTCCAGTCCTAGTTTTGCTCCTCTTTTTTTTTAATTTAATTAAATTTATTTATTTAATTTTATTTTTTTTTGCTCCTCTTTTTTTAAAAGTAGGCTCCATGCTCAACATGGAACCCAGTGAGAGGCTTGAACTCATGACCCTGAGATTAAGACCTTAGCTGAGATGAAGAGTTGGACTCTTAACCGACTGAGCTACCCAGGAGCCCCTGCTCCAGTATTTTTAAATTGACCATTGAGATATTATAGTTGATGTTTGTTTATTTACTTTAAATTTTGTTTTTTTATTCATGAGAGACAGGAGAGAGAGAGAGACAGACATAGGCAGAGGGAGAAGCAGGCTCCCGGTAGGGAGCCTGATGGGGGACTCGATTCCTGGACCCTGGTATCACATCCTGTGCCAAAGGCAGATGGTCAGCCGCTGAGCCACTAGGCATCCCGATAGTTGATGTTTATTGCACCGGTTTGTTGTGCTAGTCTTGGGGGGTAATTCGGATATAGTTGTGAAGGAGACAGGCTGGTTCCCTTCTTGTACAGAACAGTTTCATAGTGGAGTCAGAAATTGAACAAGTGATTTGTTGATGAGTGCACAGGGTGTTATGGATAATTATAATAGGGTGCTTTGACCTTGTGCATGAGAGACAAGGGTACAGGAGGCAAGATAATTTTTTTTTTTTTAAGAGTTTATTTATTCATGAGAGACAGAGGCAGAGACATAGGCAGAGGGAGAAGCAGGCTCCCTGCAGGGAACCTGATGCCGGACTCCATCTCAGGACTCTGGGATCATGACCTGAACCAAAGGTAGACTACTCAACCACTGAGCCTCTCAGGTACCTGAGGCAAAATAATCTTTTCTGAGGAAATTTTTTGTTTTTGTTTTGTTTCATGTCTTTATTGATAAAAAAAGTCACAGCATTTCAGACTTTAGTTAAATACACAAACAATAACAAATGGCACCCACAAGTAACAGGCATGGTCCCTCACCTCTGGGTCAAAGGCCATGCTGGAGGGTGTGGGTGTCCTCTTGGCCTTACCCCCCCAGCATCTCTGTCCCTACCTCCCCTACACCTCGCTGACACCCCTGAGATCAGTTAAGACTGCAGAAATGAAGTCACTCTAGAGGAGGTTGGGCTGTGCCTTGCTGCCAAGGAAAAAGCAGGTTTTAACGGAAAGACAGAAGCGCACTATTGTGGTTTCTCCTAGGAGAGGCCAGGCTGCTTCGTGAGCTAGGCCTGTATCGCCTGTGGCCTCAGGCCTGGGCACAGAACAAAGAAGGAAGACACTCTCCTGGCAGCACTGGGCAGTTGGAGAGAATGTGGGTCACTGGCCATGTGACACCCCCAAATCGATGGCCAGACCTCTCTCCGAAGTCATCAGCCAGACTCTCCCAGGGGGAGAGGGCTTTCAGGAAAAAATACTGACTCGGTTCATAAAAGGGCTGGGGTGAATACTTTTCCAGAAACCTTAAGAAATGAATCATCCTCAGATTCAGGAGCACTGGAACAATCGTCATTGGGTGGGAAATTTTTTTCTTTCCTGAGTAAATATTTAAACTGAGGATGAGTAGAAAGCAAACTGGAGAAGGTAGGTAGTTGTTCCTTGGAAAAAGAACTTTCATCAGCTACATATAGAACACCTGTAGTGTGTTTGCTATTTGCTATGCTTGATTTTTCTCCACAGTATGATAGCTACACACCAGTCAGACAGATGTAGCTCAGACTTTTTGGGCCTGAAATGTGCTTTGAGAGATATTTATTCCAACCTGGACTGCATACTTATTAATGGAAAATTGCTTCCATTTGTGTAGGTAAAATTTTCAGTATTTGTGAAAAGTTTAAGTAAAATACCTTGTTTGATATTTTTCATAAGTTCATAATTTTTTTGGGGGGGGGCATAATTGAGAACGTTAAGTAGAGCATGACAGATATTTGATGAATTGTAATCTTTCTATGAATTTTTATTCCAACTAACATTGGCATGCTTACTCAGGCCTCATCACTATCTTGTCATAAGTGCTGTTACTCTTTTCATTTTTTTTATATGATGATGATGAAATGGAGGTTCAGGGAAGGATATGTAGTAGCTAAATGTAATAAAAATAGGATTCAAATCCAAATTTGACTTCTCAGTCAGAATTTTTGAATCACCTTTGAGTAATTCATGAATTTTAACCTTTTTTTCCTATTGTTTTCTCTTTAGGTTTTTGTCAGGATGAATTGCCAGAGCTTGACCCAGGTACTAGTAAGTTCTGAATGTTCTCCAGTGTTCGTGAGTAAGAAGAAGATATATGTGTGTCCTTTTTAATATATAACTTGAGGGTGTTATTATTGGTGGCCATATTGACTCAGATTTTATTTCACTTTGTTTATAATTAATGGGGAGGGTATTCTAGCTTTTCTCATTCAGTGGCCAGAAATGTAATCATTTAGTAGAAAATTGGTTTGCTAAAAATTTCTATTTAATATTAATCTCCTTTCCCTGTTGTTCTCCATCTTCCATGAAACCAACAACAAAAATTGTGCTTTGAATGCACACATACAACCGTATATTCATAACCACTTCTCTAAAGTATTGACTGGCTTTCACATAATTTTTTATTTCCTGAAATGGCAATGGGGTGGAGGTGGAAGGCATAATTTTTTAAAAAGAGGGATTATGCTTGATTTAGGTATTTATAATCAATAACCTTTGTACCACAGTTTATTTTTTTATTTTTATTTTTTTTTAGAGATTTGTTTATTTATTCAGTCAGAGAGAGTGAGAAAGAGGCAGAGACACAGGCAGAGGGAGAAGCAGGCTCCGTGCAGGAAGCCCGATGTGGGACTCGATCCCGGGTCTCCAGGATCACACCCCGGGCTGCAGACGGCGCTAAACCGCTGCGCCACCAGGGCTGCCCTGTACCACAGTTTAATTTCTAAAGCACCTTTAAGGTTATGATGGTGACCATTTCAAGGTCTAATTAAATGATGCTCTCCAGGACTTTGTCTTTTTTTTTTTTTCCAGGACTTTGTCTTGATCATAGATAATCATTGGTATTTCCAGTTGCTCTCAAAATGTGGCATACACCATTCTAGGATATGGTTTTAGCTGTTGGAACTAGGACATGGGAATATTCAATATCTTTGTTTTGCTATAATGCCAGAAGGTCGAATGATAATTCAGACTTGAGAATTCATGAGATGATCTAGAATTATTTTTCTAGTTCTGGTACTTTTTAGGGTCATGAGACTGGCTATTTATCACCAATCTGCTGTCGATGTAAGCGGTAAAGTTTACCTTTTCATCATCCTAGCTAATATCAGCTCTTGAGGATGCACACCTTTTTATATATTTTTCCCGCCTATCTTAACAGTATAAAAATTCACGTCTGTTCAACTAATAATTAGTAACTACAAGACCAAATAAGTCCTACAATGCTTATCAAACATTCTTTCTAGAATTCTTTCTGGAAATTGTAGAGTTCAGAGTCAGCTTTGTAGGCAATATAGGGTTCCAGTACCTCTAAGTGAACATAATATTTTCTCTTTGCCCTTCTCTTACGAATAGCCTTCATTTAGGAGGAGGAAAAGTAAGTTCTTGTCATGGCCTTTCTTGGATTTTTTTTAGCGTTAGGAAGGATATTGAGATGCCCTGAAATCTTTCAGTCAGAACTATACAAAAAAACTGTGGCAGATAATTGAGGACTCTGTTAAGCATTGCATACTCTATTTACTCTAGGCTTAGTTCTAGGTTCCAGGGATACACAAACAGCGAAGTCTGAATCCTGTCCTCGTGTATTAAGTTTATTGGAAAGTATTTATTTGTCTAGAATTACTTGAGAAAGCATTTTTTAAACTTCTCATTTAACACATAATATTCAAATGTATTCTCCTTTTCTGCACTTAATAGCAGTTGAAAACAGCTCCTGCTCATCTTCCAGGAAAGGCCTTCATTAAGATTATTGTTACATTATTCTTCTTGCTGGGCCAAGTAAGCCTAACTCATTTAACATTTCTGCATAGAATCTCTAGCCAGATGTGGTGATTTAGACAAATTTTTTTTTTTAAGATTTTATTTATTCATGGGAGACACAGAAAGAGAGGCAGAGACACAGGTAGAGGAGGAGAAGCATGCTTCATGCAAGGAGCCCAGTGCAGGACTTGATCCTGGGAATCCGGGATCACACCCTGAGCCAAAGGCAGACGCTCAATTGCTGAGCCACCCAGGTGTCCCATTTACACACTTTTCCATTCCATGAAAATGAACAGATATTGAATCGTAATTTTATTTATCAGTGTAGAATAGGAGTCACCTAAAAAAAAAAAAAAAGCACTTTTAAAAACTGTACTTAGCTTATGTGGGCAATATTCTCAGTAATCCCCGTGTTATCTTTGTGAAGGTAATAGTGTTTTATTCCTCTCTGTTTTACAATATTATAATACTAATGTGATAACAAATGGGCAGAAGTAAAAATTCATCATCTGTCTCAACCTTCTTGGGGATCAAATGAACATGCCCAGCTGTATGTAACAAGTGGTAGGAGACCTCAAGACTCATATGGACTGTATGTGTTGTCTTAAGTTGATTATGAATGTTAATACGCAAATTCCATGGCTTCTGACTGAGAAGGTATAACATCTTCTATGTTAATGTCTCATGAGTATTATATATTAGATTGAGAACAATGGGGGTTTCTCTCTGATGCCGCTTTGAAATTTAGAGGCCCTTACGTCATCTCTACTCCTCAAATTCTTGATAGGGAAAGCCTGCTCATACTAATTTTGGAACAGGAAATACCACTGTTGCTGATTTCCCATTGTGGTTGGCCATGGTTGTAGATAGTAAGTTTGGGACAACAGGTAGGATGTGTTGGAACATAGGTGAGGAAAAAAATCTGACTTTGTCCTATTCAGATGGCTTTTTTTCCTCCAGCCTTTTCTATGATAGAGCAGATGGGTAGCCATGCTTAGAATATGGGCAGCTGTTCACACTCTGGCTGCCTTCTTATGATTCCTGGGCTTCTTAGAGTCCAATGTTATGGCACAGGTTCAGGCTAAGTTCATTTCTACAAGAAGCATCTCTGTACCCTGCTCATTAGCATAAGCTAGGGACAAGGGCAGTCAAAGGTCAAGAAAAGTTCAAAACAGCATAACCTTTCTATGCTTCTGTTTCCAAATAACCCCAGTCTGCCTTGCTCCCTGAGTTTTTTCCTCAACCACCGTGTTTACTGTGTAGTTGTAAAACTCAAGAGAACAAGGACCAACTTGATACAAGGGAAGTTAAAGAATAGAAGTCATTGTTGCTTAAAACAGGAGAAATAATTGATTTATGTTTGGGGGCCAATTAGGCTATAAAACAGGAACAGTAAAGGGACCTATGACTTTAGGATAGCTACTTGCTCTGATTTCTGTCCCACAGACAAGGGGCTCCCCAATAAAGGCTGTCAGCTTTCTAGGCTAAGTTATTAATTCCTTTCATGCCTTTCAGGGATTGTAAACAGCACATAATACAGGAAAACAATTGATACTGTTCAGTTATTGGCCAGATAGGGGGTCAAAGGGTAAATAGTTGGATTAGCAACAGCTGGTCTTCCTCTTCAGTCAAACTTTTGTTCCTTATTATCTATTTCAGCAAAGTCCTTCCTGAGTTTTTGGCCTCTAAATAGTTAAATCCATTTCTTTTCTTGTAAAATAAGCCTACAAATAATTATTGATCAAAATTGAAAATACTCATATTTTAATTCAGTTTCCAAAGTTGGAAGATGAGCATTCTCTTTGGTTGACTATGTGTTGACTATGTTGATGTTCAAAGGGTATTATCTCAAGGAAAATAACTACCTAAAGTTAGACAGATTAGAAGCTTTTTAGCTATTTTTACTAACTGCTTAAAGATCTTGGTGCAGCTTGATTTAAAAAAAAAAAGTTGTCTTTATTTAAACTGATAATAGTAGGATAATGTATGTTCATTGTGGAAAACACTAAAAGAAAAATATAAACACTCCTGATCCCACCACCCAGAAATAACCACTGTTTCTTACTTGAGGGTATATCCTTCCATTCCAGTTTGTGTCTGAGTTTGTTTTTTACATAATTTGGAATCATAATACATGTACAACTTTGTATCTTGTCTCTCCCCCCCCCATCGTTACATTGGCCCAAGTCATAAAACATTTTTCATAAATATTTTTAGTGGCTGGATAATATTTCATTGTAAGGGAATAACTTTGCCATGATTTATTTAACCATTCTCCTGTTTGGCATTTAGGTTTACAGATTTTTCTATATTCTATAAACATGTTTTTGTATAAATTTCTTGTCTACATTTCAAATGAACTCTTTAGCATGTAAACCAAAACTCTTTTGAATTAAGAGCGTAACCCCCAGCTCAAGATTGCTTGGGTTCTGTTTGGATCCATTATTTACTGCTATGTAATCTTGACTAAATTATTTAACCTCTCTGGGGCCTCAGCGTTTTCATCTGTAAAATGGGAATAATAAAAATTTATTTCTACTTTACAGGGCTGTTATAAGGATTAAATGAAGTAATAGATACACGCCCATATATTTATATTTAAAACAATGCTTGGCAAATGATAAACAATGTTAAGTATGTGCTGTTCCAGGCTATGTAACATAATGTTGAAATTCTTAGTCTTTCTGTATTAATGGACTATTGTAACTGCACTTTATTCAATTAAACTAGCCTGTGTTTCTTAATGACACAAAGATAAATCATTCCAGATGTTAGCAGATGTAGGTTACTGCTTCAAGTAAATTGTTCCCTCAGTGGAGCAGAGCTCATATATTGCTGACTACTTTGGCCAAGACTGCTCTTTACCGTCTGGTTAACTGTTAGGGTGTTTTGGTCCCCTTCCCTCAGCCAGCAGCAGGTAACCTCCCAAGTGACCATCTGCCAGCCCATTTTTTTACGTCTTAGGAAACTAAAGAAGTTAACTCTCTGCTTATTTAAAACACATACTGAGATTATATACTCTTTGGTTAATACGACGCGTATGTTGGGGAAAAAATTTGTGCAGTTAGAACCTGACCATTACTATTTTAAAAACACTGGGATTCTTAAAAATATTTGGGATTCTTGCTGACTCAGACTACACGCACACATATACACACCCGTTTTTTGTTTTTGTTTTTCTTTTTCACTTTTTACTGATCAAGGATTTAGGTATAGATAAATGGACATTTAAAAAGAGACATGAGGGTGGCTCAGTCTGTTGAGCGACCCACTCTTGATTTCAGCTCAGATTATGATCTCAGAGTTGTGAGATCGAGCCCCGTCTTGGTCTCTGCACTGGCATGGAGCCTGCTTAAGATTTTCTCCCTCTCCTTCTACCCCTCCCTCTCTTAAAAAAGAGAGAGAGAAATGAAAGTCTGTTTTTGGAGTCTTTTGCCATGATGATGGATGCCCACCAAATAGGGATCTATTGGTGCTGATGGGATGCACAGGTAAGATAAAAAGCAATTTCAGAATCAAAAGCTAACATCACTGGCTTGCTCTGGTTTTGCGTTCATCTGTCAAGTGTTTTGGGATCCCAAGGAGATTTATTTTTAAGATTTTTATTTATTTATTTGAGAGAGAGAGAGAGAGAGAGAGAGAGAGAGAACAATCAGGAGAGAGGAAGAGAGGGAGAAACAGATTCCCCGAGGAGCAAGGAGCCCGATTTGGGATTATGACCTGAGCCAAAGGCAGACACTTAACTAACTGAGCCACACAGGAGCCTCTCAAGGAGACTTTTTGTGGATCCTTCAGACTACAAAAGAAGAATATACTTCTCAGCTAGAGTACCCCTGGGTTCTGTTCAAAATTCTGATATTCTGTATCGTGTCTTAATGGGTTAATGCCTAGTTGTCAAACTATATGTCACAATTTTTGATCTCAGAAGATACTTCATATAAGCTCAGGTGTGATCTGCAGAGAATGAATTTAAGGCTGGGTGTTAGAGATCAAGGAAGGAAAGAAAATTAACATTTACTGGGGTATTCCTTATGTGCCAAGCACTTTGTATATATTCAGTAGGAGTGAGAAGGATTATATCCTATAAAATTATCTAATTTTAAGTTTGACTTTATAAAGATTTTGTTTATTCATGAGAGAGAGAGAGAGAGACGGGCAGAGACATAGGCAAAGGGAGAAGCAGGCTCCATTCATCATGCCCTGAGCTGAAGTCAGACTCTTAACCACTGAGCCACCCAGGCATCCCCTAAGTTTGACTTTATAATACCTAGTCCATTGTTCTTTTCTTCCCTCCCCACTTCTTTTCTTTTTGATGTGTGTGCCAAGCTGTGACAAGCTGTGACACAGTTCATGCCCCGAAGGACTCTGGTTTAGTCAGTAAGACAGACATGAAACTTGATAATATGTGCCTACTACTACTACTACCACTACTACATAGTACCTAATATTTATTACGCACTAAATGCTACACATGCAAGCACTCATAAAATTTGTTTTAAAAAGATACTATCCTTATCTTACAGATGAGAATGTTAAGGCTTGGAGAGGTTAAAAGACTCACTCCAAAATATAAAGTGGAGAAGTATCTGAGATTTGAGAACTGTTTTTAAAAAAAATTATTTTGGGAACCCTGGGTGGCGCAGCGGTATAGCGCCTGCCTTTGCCCCAGGACACGATCCTGGAGACCTGGGATCAAGTCCCACGTCGGGCTCCCGGTGCATGGAGCCTGCTTCTCCCTCTGCCTATGTCTCTGCCTCTCTCTCTCTCTGTGTGTGACTATCATAAATAAATACATAAAAATTAAAAAAAATAAAAAAATAAATTATTTTATTAAAATTTAATTAACTTGTAGTATATTATTAGTTTCAGAGGTGGTTTAGTGATTCATAAGTTACATGTAACATCCAGTGCTCATTACATCAAGTGCCCTCCTTAATGCCCATCATCCATCTCTCCGCTCCCCCCCCCCACCAGCAAACCTCAGTTTGTTAAAAAAAAGTCTCTTATGGTTTCTCTCTTTCTCTGATTTAATCTTGTTTTATTTTTCCCTCCCTTCACCTATGCTCCTCTGTTTTGTTTCTTAAATTCTACAAGAATGAAATCATATGATAATTTTCTCTGATTGACTTATTTCATTTAAATTCTCTTCTATCCTGTCTTTAGTTCTCTTGACTGTGACAGGCCTCAAATGCTACTGGAAGAGCTTAAAGCAATATAATGATTTATAACATACATCATATTTTGGGGCTTTTTTGTATACAGAAAAATATACTATTTTCTAAGTGTTATTTGGGCTCTTTTTTATATATTAGAATGATTTTGGATACAACGTAGGATAATTCACTGTGGAGTACGTTCCCAAAGAGATTTCTTCTCTGGCTCAGGTTCAGGATTATTCCACTATTTGTCAGACAGGTTCTTTCCTGAAACAAATGAAGATAAATTCACAGATCTCCGTTGTTTTTCCCTTTATGTCCCCTTTCCTTCACAAAACTTATTTCGTGAGTTTTTCACATTCATAACTGTTCCAAGAACCTTCTTCCAAAACTTCAGCTGGATCTGCTGTATCAGGTCTCTTGAATGTGGGTTTTTGCTGGGGAGTTCTCTTCTGATAAGAATTCTTTTGAACAGGGTAGGGATGGGATGAGATTCAGGGCTTTAGGCTGAGCTCTCATCCCCTTGACCTCTGCCCCTATTACAGAGTTTATACTGACTTGGTAGGGACTCCCTATGGAGCCAAGAGTTTAGGACTTGTTTACAATTGATGAAAAGATAGTTGCATTCAAAGGCTGTTGGTGGGTCCTTGGATGCTCACGGATCTCTGCCATTATCTCTAGTGGGTGCAGGGAATGCTGGAACATCTGGGTCTGGAGATTTGTAATGGATGACTAAGAAGGAATGAGAATAAACTAAAGCTAGATAGTTTGCTGAAATTGTTCTTTCTACAGAAGCTGTATATGCAGTAACATTTTTGAGAACAGAAAGATTTGCACAAATCTGTGCTTTGTTTCATTAAAAAAAGCAGAAAGTGGTTTAAGTTCAGTATATGATAATAAGAGGATGTGTGAGAATTCTTTCTTTTTTGATGTCTTACCAGAGAAAATTTGCTGTTAGGCAAATGTTTCAGGTAGTAGAGGGAAATGCTAGATTATTAAAGCCATCTTCTTCAGAGTTATGCTTAGTTTTACAAATTAGTATTTTCTCTGAAAATCTTGTGGTTTAAGTATGCTGGGGGGAGATTATAGCAACTCAGTCCCAACAGTCTTCATATACCTTTACCAGCCACACTTTGATCAACTAAGACCACTTTTTTTAGCCTCAGTACCTGAAGTTACATATCTTTTTTGGGGGGTGGGGGTGGGGGGTGTCCAGTATTTGTTGTAGATGTGAATCTGGGGGGAGGGGAGATAAGCATCTTCCTTTGAAGGGTGCTGACAGTCACTATGAACCAAAACCATACATCCTTTGTTGGTAAACATAGAAACAAACTTCATGAATAATAAGATTCAAAGTGAAAATACAGTGTTATTACATCTTTTTCATCTCAGACAAAATTCCACGTACCAAATGTAGTCTGGCCTATGGATGTATTTTTGTCTGAGTAACTACATACTCAAATAAATCATGTTGTCAACACTTAAAACCTGCAAGATTTTCATAAAAATTCGGAGTTTTGTCCTTCTTGATAAATTCAGCTTGGATTTCTTCACAACATCTGTTGGCTGGAATAGAATAGTGGCTGCCCTTCTTGATGTGAGCATGCACTTTCAGGTTTGTCACAGACCTAGATGGCCTCCTTCATCCAAGTATGTCTCCACATTTTGTAGGCTTTTGAGTTTGTAGCTCCTATACTAAAGAATGATAATTGTCAGTGCAGCTGAAGGTGTGGGAAAATAGGAACCATTATGACTATAATATATCAAAGCTGAAAATGTACAGGTTTACTTTTGCAGATTTAGTGATTTAAAAATTAAAAATTACATATGTAGCAATTCATGTCTCAGTCTTTATCCTATAAGAAATGACAGGTGTGCAAAATATATAGTCAAAGATACTCCTTTCAGCATTCATAATAGCAAAAAAATTGGAAAGAGTTTAACAGAGGACTGCTGGTTTCATAGACTGTGGTTATCCATGCAATGGAGTACTACTATAGAATTGCTAAAGAAAAGGCAGATTTTAGTCTGGAAGAAGGGTATACTGAACTGTTTGTTAACAGTATAATATCTTTGGGCAAATAGTATCACAGGGCAACTTTCATGATTTCTGTGTTTAAATTTAAAAAAAATAAAGCTCTTGTATTTTTATTTTTTAAGAGATTTTATTTATTCATTCATGAGAGACACAGAGAGAGAGGCAGCGACATAGGCAGAGTGAGAACCAGGCTCCCTGCAGGGGACTTGTGTGGGACTTGATCCTAGGACCCCAGGATTACGACCTGATGGAGGCAGTGCTCAACCACTGAGCCACCCAGGTGCCCCAAAACTCTTGTATTAAGAAAAAATTATACATACTTAATTTTTTGAATGAGAGAGTGAGCGTGTGTTGTGTGCATGGGTAGAGGAGGAGCAGAGGAAGAAGGAGAGAGAGAATCTTAAGCAGACTCCATGGCCCAGTGTCGAGCCTGACATAGGGCTTGATCTCATTACCCTGAGATCATAACCTGAGCCAGAATCAAGTGTTGGATGCTTAACCCCCTGAGCTACCCAGGTGCCCCAAAAGAGATGTATTTTTTAAAAAAAATCTCTGGCTCTCATTTCTTTTACCAAATTTGTAAGGCTATTCTATATTCTACCAAATTGAGCTACTCGCATTCTAGCTTTCCACCTTAGATCACAGGTTTTTACATTCAGAATTCTCTTATCTTGAAATTGCTCTAAGGAAAGGGAATTGGTATCCTCAAGTAGCAGGACCCATCTTGAAGCCTGAGAACAGGGTAGAAGCCTAGAGCAGTGTTTGCAGGTTTCTACAGTCTTGCAGTTCTCCTTCCATCCACAATCAAGCTGTCCACATTGGCCAGCTTTTCAAAATCAGGCTTGGCACTACCATACTATCGAGAATAAAAGGATCCTTAATAGCTTCTCATTTGAGTGTGTTGCCCTGGCAGTTGCAGGGTTACATTGCTGGAAATGACCTTAATGGAAGATAGCATGTTGCAGTAGAAAAAACATGAGTGAGAGTTTGCATCTTGGCTTTTGTCACTTCCTTGCTGAGTGACCATAGGTAACCTGTGAAGCTGTTTCTTTATCCATACAATGGTAATAATCCCTGTTAGGGGTTGTTTAAAAAAAAAAGTGAGATATATATGAATTCTCTAGCATCTAGCCATTCTTGCCAATCCTGTATGTTTCTTCTTTGCTGAAATACATGATGAAGGGTTTCTAACTTTTTTGGGTAATATTTAGTGAGCATTTACTCTATGCTAATGGTTTTAAAACATTATCTCATTCTTGTAATTTTTATGATGTTTTCAACTCTTGTTCCCTCCATTTTACAGATGAAGAAACTGACAGTTTAACACTTGGCCAAGGCCACAGAGCTGGTAACTGGCAGAGCTGGAGCTTGTGTGGTTACAGAAACAATATAATTTTTATCTTTTTAAAATAGTGGTATGATTTACATACAGTGAAATGCACAGATACTAAGTATAAGGTTCAAACACTTTTTACAAATGCATGCGCCTTTGTAATCCATGTTCTGTCAAGATACAGAACATTGCCATCTCTTCAGAAAATTGCCTTATGCTTTTTTTCTCTGTCATTTCCACTGTTCTACCCTAAGAAGCATTAACTTCTCAACTTTGTAATGATAGATTAGTTTAGCCTGTTCTAAAATGTCATAAGTGGAATCATACAACAGGTGCTCTTTTGTGTCTAGTGTTTTACAGCATAATGTTTGAGACCTAGCCATGTTGTTCCAGGCTTTAGTAGTTCATTTCTTTTTATTGCTACGTAGTATTCCGTTGACTGTATCACAGTTTATCTATACATGTGTTGATAACCTGTGCTGTTTCTAGTTTTTGGCTATTACGAATAAAGCAGCTGTGAAAACTCTTATATGAGGTTTTTGTGGATGTATCTCCATATATATATATATATTTTTAAAGATTTTATTTATTCATGAGAGACGCACAGAAAGAGGCAGAGACATAGGCAGAGAGAGAAGCAGTCTCCCTGCAGGGGAGCCTTATGTGGGATTCAATCCTAGGACCCCGGGATCATGACTTGAGTCCAAGGCAGATGCTCAGCCACTGAGCCACCCAGGCGTCCTGTGGATATATGTTTTTATTTCTCTTAGACACATATCTAGGAATTGTTGGGTTATACGGTAGATGGTATGTTAAGCTTTATGAAATTGCCACCAGTTTTCCAAATTGTTAATATATTATACAGCTCCAGTAGTGTAGGAGTTGCAGTTGTTCTACATCTTTGCAAGCATTTGGTGTTATCAGTTTTCAAATTTTAGTCATTCTAGTGAGTCTGTAATGGACTGATTGTTTTTTGTTTTGTTTTTAAATATTTATTTGAGAGAGAGAGCATAAGTTAGGGGAGAGGGGGAGAGAGAGAATCTTCAAGTGGACTCCCCACTGAGCGTGGAGCCCAATGTGGGCTTGATCCCATAATCCATGAGATCATGATCTTGATCCCATAATCTATGCATAATCCATGAGCTGAATCCAAGAGTCAGACACTTAACTGAGCCACCCAGGCGCCCAGTTAATTTGCATTTCCCTAATGATTAATTATGTAGATCACCTTTTTATGCTCTTATTGGCTGTTCATATATCACTTTTTATTCAGGGGTGCCTAGGTGACTTAGTTGGTAGTTGATTAGGTGTGTGCCTTGGGCTAGGGTCGTGGTCTCTAGGCACTGGGATTGCCCTGAGTCAGGCTCCCTGCTCAGAGAGGAATCTGCTTCTTCCTCTCCTTCTGCCCCTCCTTCCACTTGTGCACGCACACACTCGTGCTTTCTCTCCTTCAAATAAATAAAATCTTAAAAAAGAAAAAAAGTATCTGTTGAAAGTTTTTTGACTGTTAAAGTTCTATTCTCAATCCTGTTTTTGAGCTTTGTTTTGTTTTTTTAATTAGGATGCAAGTCCTTCATCAAAGAAGTGATGTGAATATTTTCTCCCAGTCTGTGGCTTTCTGTTTTATTAATATTTTTTTTAGCAGAAGTTTACATTTCTAGGAAGTCTAATTTATTAATTTTTACTTTTATGCTTAATGCTGTGTTCTAAGAAATCTTGGCCTAACCTGAGGTTGCAAAGGTGTTCTGTTCTCTATAAAAACTGTTTTTAGTTTTTATATTTATGTCTATAACTCCTCTCAAATTAAAATTTTTGTATGGTATGAGATAGAAGTCCAAGTCTTTCTTTATAAATAGTCATTTGTTTTAGCACCAATTGTTGAAAAGACTTTCTCATTGAATTTTTGATGCACTTGCTGAAAAATGAATTATTTATATGTATGAGTCTATTTATAGATTATATTATCTTCCATTAATCTATTTATCTTTTCCAGTACTGCAGTGTCTTGAATACCATAATAACTTTATAATCAGCCTTGAAATCAGGTAGTGTTAATGTTCCAACTCCATTTTCCCTTTAAAGTTGTTCAGGCTATTCTAGGGTGTTTGCTTTCTTTTTTCATTTCCCTATAGATTTTAGAATCAGCCTGTCAGTTTTTTCTTTTTTTAAACAAAGAAGTCTCCTGGAATTTTGATTGGATTATATTGATCCTATTAACTTCGGGAGAGTTGACATTTCAGAACTGAGTCTTCTGTGAATTTAGTGTATCTTTTGCACATATTTAGGACTTATTTGTTTTTTCTCATCAGGTTTTTGAAAGATCACTGTTGAGATGTAGTATATCTTTCTTTAAACTTACCCTAAATACCCTTTTTAAAAAAATGCTATTGTAAATGGTATTATTTTAAAATGTTGTTTTCCCATTGCTTATTGCTAGTATAGAAAAGCAGTTGATTTTTGTATATCGAATTTGTATCATATAACATTAAGTTTGTTTCCTAGTTCCAGTAAGTTTTAAAAATTCCTTGGGACTTTTTATATGTATATCTATGAATAAAGACAATTCTGCTTCTTCCTTTTTGATGTTTATGAGTTTTGTTTATTTTTATTACCTTATTGCATTGGTTCAGATTTCCAGTCTAATAGATAAAAGTGGTGAGAATAACATTCTTGTTTTGTTTTTGATATTAGGGGGAAAGATTCAGTATTTCACTATCAGGTATGTTAGCCATACTTAGATTCTTTTTCTTCTTTTTTTAAAGTTTAATAAAAATACACATAGCATTTGCAATTTTATTAACCAATTATTTATTTATTTATTTTTAAAGATTTTATTTATTCATGAGAGACAGAGAGAGAGAGAGAGAGAGGCAGAGACACAGGCAGAGGGAGAAGCAGGCTGCCTGATGTGTGGGACTCGATCCTGGGACTCTGGGACCACGCCCTGACCCTAAGACAGACGCTCAACCACTGAGCCACCCAGGCATCCCATTAACCAATTTTTTCAATGTACGGTTTAGTGCCATTAAGTATGTTCATACTGTTGTGCAGTCATCATCACGACCATCCACCCACAGAATGGATGTAACACTTTCATCTTATAACACTGAAACTCTGTACCCATTAATAATGGTTCTCCATTCCCCTAGCTTCTAGCAGCCACCATTCTACTTTCTGTCTCTTGTGAATTTGACTATTCTAGGTATTTTATATAAGTAAAATCATAGTATTTGTCTGGTTGTGTGTAGCTTCTTCTTTTCTTTTCTTTTTTTCTTTTCTTTTTTTAAGATTTTATTTATTTGTTTAAGAGAGAGTGCATGAGCCAGGAGGAAGGGGTAGAGGGAGAAGGAGGGGCAGACTATCTATCTGCTAGCCTGATGTGAGGCTTGATTCCAGGACCCTAAGATATGACTTGAGCCAAACCAAGGGCAGACGCTTTAACTGATTGAGGCACCCAGGTGCTTGTCTATCCATTCATCTGTTGATAGACACTTTGGGTCACATACACCTTTTGGCTATCATGAATAGAGCTGCTGCAAATATGAATGTGCAGATATTTCTTCAAGTCCTTATTTTCAATTCTTTTGGGTATATGCCCAACACTGGAGTTGCTGGATCATTTGGTAATTCTGTTTTTAATTTTCTGAAGAGCCAATATAATTTTTTACGGTGGCTGTATCATTTTACATTTCTCCTAGCAACGCACAAGAGTTCTAATTTTTCTACATCCTCACTATTTTCTGTGTTTTTGATAATAGCCATCCAAATGGGTATGAGGTGATACCTCATTGTGGTTTTGATTTGCATTTCCCTAATGAATGATGATGTTGAACATCTTTCGTGTGCTCACTGGCCATTTAAGCTTTTCCTTGTTTTCCTCTAAACGTTTTATACTTTTGGGTCTTACATTTAGGTCTTTGATCTGTTTCGAGGTTAAGTTTTGAGTATTGGTGTAAGGTCCACATTCGTTCTTTTACATGTGGGTATTCAATTTTGCTATCACTGTTTTTTCTTTTTGTTTCTTCCCCATTAGATGGTTTTGACAACCTTGTTGAAAGTTATTGACCATATATGTGAGAGATTTTTTAAATTAATTTTTTATTTTTTAAAAATGATTTTATTTATTCATGAGAGAGAGAGAGAGAGAGAAGGAGGGAAAGGGGAGAGGGGCAGAGACATAGGTAGAGGGAAAAGCAGGCCCCCCACAGGAAGCCCAATGCAGGACTCCATCTCTGGACCTGAGGTCACTTCCTGAGCCAAAGGTAGATGCGCAACCGCTAAGCCACCCGGGTGTCCCTATATGTGAGAGTTTATTTCAGGGCTCCATATCCTGTTCCATTTGTCTGTATGTCTACTTTTATGCCAGTACCACACTGTTTTGATTACAATAGCTTTGTAGTTAAGTTTTGAAATCAAGAAGCCATACATTTTTTGTAGATGCTATTTATCAGTATGAGGAAGTTCCTTGTATTCCTGTTTGCTAAGAGTCAAAGCCTGGGTTAAGAGATTCTTAACCTCAGGCCATACTACCTCCAAAAGATTTTTATTTAACTCATTATTTTGGATACATTCAATTTATTTTGTGTGAATCTATTTTTTGTGTAGCCATAAACCAACTAGTTAGTTTTCTAGGTTAGTTTGAGTAGTCTTTTATTTCAAACTTTAAGTCACTATCTAGTGGTGGTCTTCTGGAAGGAAGCACTTGTGGTAGTGCATTGAGATTTATTCCCACTTAGTCCACAAGGTGGCAACAGGCCCTAACTGAAGAACCAAGAACAAGGAATCAGACTGAAAAATAAAAGAAAGTGCTTATAAATTTCGTAATTAAACGACAAAAACCAAGATTTTCTGATAAGTAATACTGCTAAACCTTAGAATTTGAGAGAAAGAATGAACCTTTAGCTCATTCTAAAAGCATGCATGAAAACTCTAAAATATGTTGGAACCCATTTTGCCCCCTCCTTTTCCTTTCAGACTTCAAAATCGTGACTTATTCAGTGGCTATCCAGTTGTTTTACTTTGAATATTGGGGGGAGGGAGGAGTAAGGTGAGAGAGCCAACCATTAATGCAAAGAGATCTGAGTTTGGGGGTAGAGACAAGAAGGATATGCACTTATATCTGAGAGTTGAAAATCTACTTCTAAGAAAATGCAAGAAGAGGTATTAATGGCTCCATGTTGTCCTTTGAGTCCGAGACTCCTTTCCTTGGGCGAAAAAGAAAAAGGCCTTTTTTAATGAATGTTACAGTCTAATGTGTGGGCTTTTCTTATAAAAATGGAAATTGGGGGGAAAAATGGAAATTGGGAGAACAGAGATATTCCTGGTTAAGGAATTAAGATAATGATGAAAGAAGAAAGTCTGTTAAGGGGATATGAGATTCCAGGAAGTCATGGGCAGAATATATGGGGTTCAGATTATATGAGGTGAGTTTCTAATGCTCCTTAAGGTAGTTCAGAGAAAAAGTTTGGGAAGATTGCTAGGCTGGAAGTAATGTGACCTGATAACCTAGAGTAGCTTGCTTGGTTATAGCACTGATGACTCCTTTTTTGACCTCAGCCAACTTAGGCAGAACCACATTACCTACTTAACCTTACTGTTCCTGTTTTCTATTGGATATGGAATGTTATGCACAAATAAATTTGGGGTCAGGATGATAAATGTGCTTTAGCAATTGAGGTATGACTCCTATTTCAAACATGACATGTACACATCAAAGTCTAATTACTAGAAAATTTAAAGTAAGGATAGTGTTGATGCAGTTCCCATCATCATACACAACATGTATCAAACTGATTTGAAAATAACATTGCTAGGTGTGTCTAGCATCAGTCGGTTGAGTGCCTGACTCTCGGTTTCAGTTCAGGTCATCATCTCATGGGTTGAGAGATCAAGCCCTAAGGCAGGCTCTGCGCTGGGAAGGAGGTGGGAGTTTGCTTGAGATTATCTCCCTCTGCCCTTTTGTACAAGTGTGTTGAGTGCTGTCTCTCTCTCTCAAATAAATCTCTGAAAATGACATTGCTGAATGACCCATAGCTGAAGATTAAAAAGCAAGAATAGTAGCAATTGAAAACTACCACTAATTCCTTCAGCAGTGATATTGGAGTTCTGAGAACTGCAAGACTTCCAACTGATTTTATATGTGTAGTAGGGTTTTTGCAACATTGTCACCCATTTTGTAGCAGCCAGGCTTTTTAGTGGAATACTGAAGAGTCTTCTTAATTTTAGTTCATAAACAGAATTTTATTAACAGTTAACAAGTTACTTAAAATAGCCTTTTTTTTTTTCTTTTAGAGATTTCATTTATTTATTCATGAGAGACACACACACACACAGAGAAGCAGGCTCCATGCAGGGAGCCTGACATGGGACTCATCCCGGGTCTCTAGGATCACGCCCTGGGGTGAAGGCGGCACTAAACCGCTGAGCCACTGGGGCTGCCCTTAAAATAGCCTTTATTCATAAGTAGAAATGAAATTGAACATCAGCCATTCATATGGTAAATGAATGTTGGATTAATTCACCACAAGGATCCTGTAACTTCCTATCTTTAGAATCCTGGAGCTAAAAGATTGGGAAGGAAGAGGAGAAGGTAGAAAAATAGAGGCTAGCTAGAAGGAGGCTCAGTCCAATGGGCCTTTGGAGCTAGGTGTGGATTAGAATAAGAGTGTTCTTCTGAGAATTAAAGCAAAATCTGACCATTTTATGTGTATGAATATGTGTGGTCATTGTTGTATCCACAGATATTTATAATAATAGCTCTAATATTGTTGATAGAATTATTCCTCATAATGTGATCAGTCCTATTGACAATTACTATTTGTTATGTGAATCTAAAACCAAATGATTCTTCTGGGAATTGTTTTTCCTTATGTTGAATGGAGTAGATCTGTGTAATTGAGAAGGAAATAAAATCCTTTATGTAATGATTTTTGTGCTGGGACTTTTGTTGATTTGTTTGGCGTCTGGATTATTTAGCACCTTAGTTGTCCAGGAATCTGTCAACATAACTAAGATGCAGTAAAAGCCAAACCATAAATGTAACTTTTATCAAAATAACCTAAGCTGTGATATTTAGTCTCTATCTCTGTCCCTTTCCCCCTTTTTCTGTTAGAGGTTTTGTTTGACAAAAACTTAAAATGCTTTATAACCTTTCCTAAGAGTAATGATAATTTTGGCCCTTGATTATAATTCACTAATAAGATATTACATTCTCTTCACATAAATTTGATAAATGTGATTTTTGACCAGTTAGTTTCAACCTCTGACTTTTGTTTCTTTTTTTTTTTTTTCAAACAAATTGGTAAAAATATCAGTAAGCAAATAAATCTTATAAGCGACATTGGTAAATGTAAAACTGATCCTAGAAATGCAGGTGAAAGACGACAGGATCATTTTAAAAACTTCAGAATTACAATAGGACTAGAAACAAGTTTTAGAGGAATAGATATTGATTTGGGGAGTTGGTATGGCTGTTCACAAGTTAAGATTATAGTGCTGTCATGTGAAAAGAATACTATCCAGCAGGAATACTGTTGATTAGTCTTCTTAATATGGCTGGTGCCCTTCAGATCTTAAATATCAGTGAAATAATTTTTACCTAATGTTCATAGTGTACACATTTAGTCCATTTAATACTAAAAGAAACTACCTTTAGTGGGGCTTGTTGTGTGTCAAGTGATGTGACAAGGACTTTACTCTCACCTTTTATAATTCCTGTTACAAATTTATGAAGTAGGTAGTGGTTCTCAAGTGAGAAGCTGAGGGTAAAAGGTGAAGATCATACTACCTTTCATTACCTGTTCATCATAGCCAAAGAAAACTCCAGAGCTTCTAGAATAGGATCTAATCTTAGGGGTTTGTAAAGAATCTTGGTGTAGCAAACAAAACAAAACAAAACAAACAAACAAACAAAAAAACATGAGCTGAACACAAGGAGCTTTATAGATTCTAACTAGAGTGTGAGTGATGTGGATTTCTGGGAAATATAAGCTGGTAGCAAGAGAAACCGGAGGTGTTAACTGGAGTAGTTCAGTTGTGAGGAACAGAACACCCACCCCTCTCCCTTAAGCTACTTTGAAATGGGGACACTAGTGGAAAGTACAGGGTTTCTCTTGTGGCCTTTTGAATTTCATGAAGAATTAAGACCAGAATTTCTTTCCCATCTCTTTGTGGTCAAATGGAATCTTATTTTTCCTTTTCTGGTGCCTCTGGTTCATATTTCTTTTTTCCTTCAAACTGATATTCTTTGCATCTGTATCCACTATAGAAAATGGCTGCCTCTGCTCTGCCTTGTCATGTCTTTCCAGCACCCATGCCCTACACAGGCTAACTGAAGCATTTGTGTTCAAATTTTTTTTCCCCTTTTAAAAATTTGTTTGTTTACTTGGAGAACATGTGCAAGTGGGGAGGGGCAGAGAAGAGGGAGAGAAAAATCCAAGTAGACTCCTCACAGAGTGAGGAACCCGACACGGCTCCATCCCACAACCCGGAGATCAGATTTGAGCCAAAATCAAGAGTTGGATGCTTAACTGACTGTACCACCCAGGCACCCCTGTGTTCAAATTTTAAATGCTCAGGAAAGAAGATAAGCCCAGCTTGAGTTAGTGTCCATTTGTCCTGTCAGGGGCTATAGCCCATTGACTATTTAGTAGAAGGTACAAATATATTTTAAGGAGAATATGAATAGAATAGACAAATTGTCAGACATGATGGAGGTTTTCTAAATTCACCGTCAAGTCCAGCATTGAGGGACAGTGGCAGGGCAAATTCAGGGGCATGGTTGATTACTAATTATTTGTCAGCCCTGGGGTAGGAAGGCATGGGGAGGTGACAAATGAAGTGAAAATCCGGGCATTAGGTGATGCCTGAAGTTTGGCAAGTAGAATAGATAATTTCAGACTAACCAGTTATTGTCTGGGAGTACAAAGTATCTAAGACTCAGGACTTTGGGTCTTGAGATGGTAATGACCAGAGGGGCCGAGAGTTAAGCCCAGGCTAGTAAGCAAGGGACCCATGAGATGGACGCTTAGGCATGCCGATGGGTTTAACTGCGGTGGGCAGGGCCAGCTGTAACACTCAGTGTCCTTTGTGTAGGACCTATTTAATACCTATTTGGTGACAAGATTTGAGGCTGTCTATGTACTCTTGTCTTAACCATGATTGGCTTTAGGACTGTTGAGATTGTATATACATCTACAGAGTACTAGTGACTGCAATAGTTAGGGCTTTTGGGAGGTGGGAACTGAAAATAACTACCTGATATTCAAATTTTTGTATTATTGTCTTCTGGAATTGAAAATAATTGCAATATTCCGAGTAACTTTATTCCTTTGCTTTCCCCAGGGAAATTTTTTCTCTTACGTATTTTTTTGGAATTGAGTTGTATTTGAACAGTTTAGGTATTTCCTATTTCCTAATTTCCTAAATAATTTCCTAATTAGGAATTAGGCACGTGGGTCTAATTCCAGGAAAATAGATTGGATTTCAGACTGTTTGGCTTTACCAAGGTTAGGATTTTTTTTTTTAAGATTTTTTTATTTATTTATGATAGATAAAGAGAGAGAGAGGCAGAGACACAGGCAGAGGGAGAAGCAGGCTCCATGCCGGGAGCCTGATGCGGGACTCGATCCCGGGACTCCAGGATTGCACCCTGGGCCAAAGGCAGGAGCCAAACTGCTGAGCCACCCAGGGATCCCCAAGGTTAGGATTTTATTAGGAGATTTATAAAAACGTATCTGAGGAGGAGATTCATTTCTGGTATGAGTGAGTGAGCAGGTCAACAAATCCTGCCCCCCAAAAGCAACTATAAAGCTGGAAAAAACTGTCAGAAACAATTATAGGCTTTTAACAAGTTGAGAAATGTTTATTCATGAAAACCACTGAATTTTACATAAAACGCATTTGTGATCTTGCCCAGGATAGCTCCTGTTTTTTCAACTATGATAGTGTAGTAGTTCAACTAGGGTGGGTTGGTTGTGAAAATCAGCAGCTTTACTACTCCTGTGGGAGGGGACTCACTTGACTTGGAATATTATCAATTAAAAGTGATGATCTTGGTGGCAAGTGAAATAAGGAGAGCCAAGCAACTCTACTAGCCTAAGGTTACAGTCCTGTTTGGGGCAAACAGTGGAGCAGACTAGACAGGGCTTTAATAGAAAGATCTGGGAGGTAATGCAACTACAGGGAGTTGGATAAGCTCTCCTTATATCCTGGGTTGCTTGGAGGCTTCATGCACAGTTAGAAACCAGTGCAACCCAAGCCACCTACACATTTTGGCCATGCAAAGGAAGTGTGAGAAAGCCCAGCAAAAGGTAAAGTTTATAGTAGACGTGAAGGCCTAAAATGAGAATGTGCTCCCTATCCCAACCACAGGTCCATCAACAGAATAAAAGGGCTCAAGGTGAGCACCACCTCTGGCCAGTCAGTAAGTTATGCAGATAGAGGGGTAGTGCTTAGAAGCCAGGCTTCAAAATAAAAACAAGGGAAAAAATCCTGAGCCATCAGGCACCATACATTGTAGGAGAGAAAGATTTTACAAATTTATTCCTGAAAAGTTGGTAAAAACAAGAACAAAATCCCACCATCATCACAAAACCTTAATTGGGAAAAATTCAGAATCTACAATTATCAGTAGTACCTTACTTTAAATGTTTAGTATTCAACAGAAAAGTTAAAATTTAAGACATGCAAAATAACCTATACTCAGAGAGAAAAATCAGTCAGTAGAAACTGTCTTTAGTGATCTCAAATGCAGGATCTGGCACACACAGACTTCAAAGCCTCTATTAGAGATGTTTCAGTGAAATAAAGGGAATCCTTTTTATAAAGGATTAAAGGAAACATGATAATGACTCAATGAATAGAGAATCTCAAAGAGAAATTTTAAGAGAAAATGAAAGTGCTTGATTTGAAAATTATAACTGAAATGAAAAATTAACTAGGACGGACTCAACAGATTTAAGATGGCAGAAGAAAGATTATTGGTGAACTTGTCACCAATAGGCTGTTAGGTCAATAATTATAAAGAACAGAAAAAAGCTTGAACAATGAACAGAGCCTCTGAGATCTGTGGGACAACATCAGATCTACACCTAAGAGTATACATACATAAAAGGAGAGGAGTGAGAGAGCAGCAGAAAAGATTATTAGAAGAAATAGTGGCCAAAATTTGCTTTCCACATTTGAGGAGAAGCATTCATCTACAGATCCAAGAAGCTTGATAAACCCAAGCATGATAAACCCATATGAGAGTCAAATTGTTGTAAGACAAAGAGAAAAATCTTGAAAACAGCAAGAACAGAATGATTAATCACATACAAGGGAATAACACTAGAATTTATGGCTGCCTTCTCATCAGAAGCAAGGAAATCTGAAGAGAGTGGGATGACATAGTAAACACGTGGAGAAAAAAACATTAACCAAGATTTCTTTATCTAGCAAAACTCTTCTTCAGAAATAAAGGCAAAATAAAGACATTCTCACATAAAAAGGGGAGAGGATTTGTTGATAGCAGACCTGCCTTAAAATACTAATGGAAGTCCTTAAAGCTGAGAGGAAGTGACAGCAGATGGTCACTTGAATCTATAAGAAGAATGAAGAACATTGGAAATGGTAAGTATATAGGTAAATATAACTATTTTTCTTATTCTTTTAATTTTTAGGATTAAAGCAATAATTATAATACTATATTACTGAGTTTATGACACATATATAGTAAAAACAAAAGAGATGGAATAGGAGATATATTGGAGCAAATTTCTGTATTTCCTGGAGTTAAGTTAGATTGTGATAAGTAAAAGATACATATTGTGATATCTAGAGCAACCACAAAGAAAAGAACAAAAAATAATTGTGAAAAAGTCAATAGAGGGATTAAAATGGTGTATATATATATATATAGAAATATTTCACACACAAAAAGATAGCAATGGAGGAAAAGAGGTTAAAGACAAAGACATGAAACAAAACCAGTAAAATAGTATACATAAATCCAGCCATGTCAAAAATTATATCAAATGTGAATGGACTAACTGCCTATTCAAAAGGTGTAGGTATTGTCAATCTGGATAAAAAAGCAAGATGCAAATTTATGCTGTCAATAGAGACATACTCTAGATTTAAAGACACAAATAGGTTAAAAGTAAAAAGATGCTAAAAAATAGATCATACAAACAGTAACCATAGGAGAGCTGGAGTGACTATATTAATAACATATAAAATATAGTTTAAGAAATAACACTAGAGAAAGAGGGACATTTCATAAGGACAAAAGAGTCAATAAACGGAAATATAACAATTATAAAAATATACCTAACAGCACCAGAATATCTGAAACAAAAACAGGAATTAAGAGAAATAAACTCAATAATAATATAGATTTCAGTACCCCACTCTCAATAATTGATAGAACTAGACAAAATTAGCAAGATTATAGAAGACAACGCAGGCAACCAACTCATTTATTGAATACTCTATGCAGAATATACATTTTTTTTAATATACATTTTTTGAGTGTACATGGAATAGTTTAAGAATATTCTGGGCCATAAAATAAGTCTTAATTATTTTTACAGATTGAAATCCTACAAGATACGTTTTATGACCACAACAGAATTAGAGATCTATAACAGAAAGATATTTAGGATATCTCCAAATATTTGAAAGTAAACCAAATTACTTACAAATAACCCATAGGTCAAAGAAGAATCCTAAGGCAAATATAGACTAAATGGAGGCAAATGTTTGACTAAATGAAAAGGAAAATATTTCATTGAATGCAGCTAAAACAGTGCTTATATGAAATTTTATAGCTTTTAAATTTACAACTATATGAGGAAAGAAGAAAGGGTCTCAAGCATTAACCTAAGCTTCCACCTTGTACCACACTAGATAAAGATGGGGTGCCTGGGTGGTGCAGTTGGTTAAGCATCTGACTCTTGGTTTTGGCTCAGGTTGTGATCTCAGGAAGGTGAGATTGAGCCTGGCTGGCATAGGGCTTCACAGTCTACATGGAATCTGCTTAAGTTTTCCTCTCAATCTCCCTCTACCAAATAAATAAATCTTAAAGAAAAGAAACTAGATAAACCCCAAATCAAGATGATCATTTTGGGATTTTAAGAAAATATTAATATGGAATAATACAGAGGTCAGCAAACTATGACGTGGGACAGCTATTTTTTTTAAATAAAATCATTAAATAAAGAATTAAAAATAAAACTGTCTTTATACATAGATGATATAATGCCATATTTAAGTAATTCACAACAGACTAGAAACAAATAGAACTAATTGACTTTAGCAAGGAAATCACTCCAAAGAAACAAAAAAGATTGTAAGAGAAAATTATGAATAACTTTTTCTCAACAAATTAGACAACTTAAATGGAGTGGACAAATTCCTAGACACAAATGCCTAAGGCACAAATTACTAAAACTAACTCAAGAGGAAATACATAAATGAATAGATCTGTAACAACTAAAGAATTAAACCAGTAATTTAAAACCTTACTGCAAAGAGAAGCCCAGGCCCAGTGGCTTCACTGGCGAATTAACAATTAAAGAAACGTTTTCTGTATCTGTAACAATGAAAGAAAATGAATCAGTAATTAAAAATCTTGGGATCCCTGGGTGGCGCAGTGGTTTGGCGCTTGCCTTTGGCCCAGGGCACGATCCTGGAGACCCGGGATCGAATCCCACATCAGGCTCCTGGTGCATGGAGCCTGCTTCTCCCTCTGCCTATGTCTCTGCCTCTCTCTCTCTCTCTGTGACTATCATAAATAAAAAAAAAAAAAAAAAAAAAAATCTTACTGCGAAAGAACCCCAGGCTTAGTGGCTTCAATGGTGAATTCTGTCAAACATTTAAAGAAGCACTAAAACTAATCCTCCACAAACTTTTAGAAAGTTAGAAGAGGAAGGAACACGTGGCAACTCATTTTATGAGGACCCAATTCCCCTGATAACAAAGCCAGACAAAGATATAAGAAAACTGCAGAACAGTATCCTTTATGAACATAGACACAATAATCTTTAATAAAATATTAGCTAACTAAATTTAGCAACATAGAAAATGGATTATATACCATGATCAATTGGGTGTTATCCCAGGCATGCAAGATTGGATTAAAATGTATATACCAACATAAACATACCAAGGGTCAGCAGATGTTCTCTTAAAAGGCTAGTTGGTAAATATTTTAGGCTTTTGGACCATTACGGTTTCTGTTGAAACTACTCAGCTCTGCTGTTATACTACAAAAACAGCCGTAGACAAGATGTAAATTTAAATAAGTGGATGTGCCTATATTTCAGTAAAACTTTACCAAAATAGCTAGTTCACAGGTCATAGTTTGCTATCATATAATAAACCATGCTGATAAAAGGTGTCTTTTTAGATTTATTTATTCATGAGAGACAGAGAGAGAGGCAGAGACATAGGCAGAGGGAGAAGCAGGCTTCATGTGGGGAGCCCGATGTGGGACTTGATGTGGGACTCGACCCTGGACTCCAGGATCGTACCCTGAGCCGGAAGGCAGACACTTAACCGCTGAACCACCCAGGTGTCCCCTAATAAAAGTTTTTGTTTTTTTTTTTAAGTAGTTTTTACCCCACAGCTTGGTTAGACTCAGTCACTTCTTTTTTTTTTAAGATTTTATTTATTTATTCATGAGAGACACAGACAGAGGCACAGACAGAGGCAGAGGGAGAAGCAGGCTCCATGCAGGAAGCCTAATGTGGGACTTGATCCCCAGTCTCCAGGGTCACGCCCTAGTCCAAAGGCAGGCGCCAAACAGCTGAGCCACCCAGGGATTCCCCCCTAATAAAAAGTTTTTAAAGAAAATCCCACATGATCATCTCAGTAGACACAGAAAAAGCATTTGATGTAATCGAACACTCCTTCCTGACAAAATCTAACAACAAACCAGGAAGAGTAGGCAATTTCACCTTGATAAGGGGCATCTGTAAAATCCTAAAGCTAATGTAATACTTAATGGTGAAATATGAAGGCTCTTCTAAAATTGGGAACACGGCAAGTAAGAATATCCACTCTTTTTTTTTTTTTTTAAGATTTTATTTATTTATTCATGAGAGACACAGAGATAGGCAGAGACAGGCAGAGGGAGAAGCAGGCTCCATGTGGGAAGCCCGATGTGGGACTCGATCCCAGGACTCCAGGATCACGCCCCAAGCCAAAAGCAGAAGGTCAACCACTGAGCTACCCAGGCGTCCCAAGAATATCCACTCGTAAGTCCACTCTTAGTGCAATGGGGTGAGGGTGTGGGGGGAGGCATCTAAATTGGAAAGAGTTAAAAATGTTTTATACATAGACGACCTAATCCTCTATATATACCTAAGTAATTCACAAAAAAGCAAAAACAGATCTGAGTTTAAGCAAGGTTACAGGATACCAGATCAATACACAAAAAATTTTTTTTTTTTTTTGTATACTAGCAATAATCCAGAAATGAAAGTAAGGAAAAGAATTCGATTCATGATTGGCATCAAAAGAATAACATACATAGGAATAAATTTAACAAAAGAAGTAATAAGATTTGTACACGAAAAACTAAAATATTATTGAGAAGTTTTAAAAGAACTAAAAAAGTGGAGAGACATTCCATCTTCATGGACTACAAGTCTAAACGTTGTTAAAATGATAATTATCCTCAATTTGATGTATAGATTCAATGTAATCTCTCTACAAAAAAATTCCAACTGAATACTTTTTTTTTTTTAAGATTTTATTTATTTTTTCATTAGAGAGAGAGAGAGAGGTAGAGACACACAGGCAGAGGGAGAAGCAGGCTCCATGCAGGGAGCCCGATGTGGGACTTGATCCAGGGTCTCCAGGGTCACACCCTGGGCCAAAGGCAGGTGCCCAACCCCTGAGCCACCCGAGCTGCCCCAACTGAATACTTTAAAGAAATTTAAACCTAAAATTTCTGTGGAGATGCAAAGGTCCTGAAGTAGTCAATGAAATTTTGAGAAAGCATGATTTCAGAAACTACCATAAAGTAATTATAATCAAGACAGTGTGATATATTGGTTTAAGGATGGGTACTAGAACTGGGTTGAGGGTTCAGAAATATATCCTTACATATATGGTGAGTTGATTTTTGACACAGGTACTAAGACAATTCAGCAGGGTAGGGGGAGAGTAGTTTTTTCAGCAAATGATGCTGGGAAATTGGGTATCAGCATGCAGAAAAAAAAAAAAAGAACTCAGGCCTTTAATTTATACTAGACAAAAAATTAACTCAAAGTGGATCATACACATAAATTTAAAACTACGAAATTTCTTTTTTTTTTTTTTAAGATTTTATTTATTTATTCATAGACGCAGAGAGAGAGAGAGGCAGAGGGAGAAGCAGGCTCCATGCAGGGAGCCTGATGTGGGACTCGATCCCCGGTCTCCAGGATCGCACCCCAGGCTGCAGGCGGCGCCGAACCGCTGCGCCACCGGGGCTGCCCAAAACTACGAAATGTCTTGAAGAGTATCTGTGACTTTGGGTGTCCTCACGAGTGGCACAAGCTATTAAAGAAAAATTTGATAAGTTGGCTTCATTAAAATGTAAAAACTTTTGCATTTCAAAAGACATGATTAAAAAAGTGAAAAGACAAGCTCCAGAG
The DNA here is from genome assembly GCF_018345385.1 of Vulpes lagopus. Lineage (NCBI taxonomy): Eukaryota > Metazoa > Chordata > Mammalia > Carnivora > Canidae > Vulpes > Vulpes lagopus. The sequence goes on along the minus strand of NC_054835.1, from coordinate 2,944,648 downwards.
AGAAAGATTTGCATATCTGATAAAGGAGTGTCCAAAACATATAAAGAACAAGATCTTACAAATCAGAAGACAAACAAGCTGGTTTTAAAACTTATTTTTTTTAAATAAAAATTACTTTTTGTTGTAGGACTCTATTTACGTGCAATAACTAGGCAAATTCATAGAGAGAGTAGACTAGGGGAAGTGGTCAAAGTGTGGAATGGATAGTTATTTAATGGGTAAATTTTGAAAATATTCTGGAAGTGGATAGTGGTGGTGGTTGCACAGCCTTTTGAATTTAATGCCACTGAATTGTACACTCAAAAATGTTTAAAATGTTATTACAATAAAAATAAATGAAAAAAACCAAAAACATGAGTTAAAAGAACAGACATTTATTTTATCACATAAAAAAGATGTTTAACATCCTGTTAATTATTAGGGAAATCAAGTTAAATTCATAATGAATTTCTACTATATACCTTCTGGAGTGGCTATCGTCAAAAAAACTATAAAAACGTGTTGGTAAGGATGTATAGGAACTGGAAACCTTGTGCATTGCTATGAGAATATAAAATGGTATAGTCACTTTATTTTTTTATTTTCTATTTGATTTGACTTTTATTTCTCTGAATTCATATCTTGAGGTTTTACAAAGTAAATAATACAAAACTGCATAAGAATATTTTGGGCAGCTAGAAAACATCATCACTGGTAATATGCTTTACTTTCAATCCAAATACTAATATATGGAATATTTTTTCCAGCTTTATGTAGGTATCATTGACAAGTAACATTGTATAAATTTAAGGTGTCCAATGAGTTGACTCCGTATCCTTACATATTACAAAATGATTACCACTATAGCATTAGCTAACCTCTTCATCATGTCATGTAATGACCCTTTCTTTTTTGTGATGAATATTTTAGATCTGTCCTCTTGCCAACTTTAAAATATATTATACTTTAGTATTTTATAGCTTAATATTACTTTAGTCTTATTAACTATAATCACCATTCTGTCTTGCCAGAATTTGTCTGTCTTATAGGTATAGTCACTTTAGAAGTCAGTTTGGCAATATCATTAGGTTAAACATAGGGGCGCCTGGGTGGCTCAGTCGGTTAAGCATCTGACTCTTGATTTTGGCTCAAATTGTGATTTCAGTGTGTGAGATTGAGCCCTGTGTCATGCTCCACATTGGGTATGGAGCCTGCTTAAGATTCTCTCTCTCTCCCTCTGCCCTTCCCTCCCTACTCTCTTAAAAAAAAAAAAAAAGTTAAATAGAAACTTACCATATGATGCAGCAGTTTCATTCCTAGGTATCTACCCAAGAGACATATAAATGTATGTCTACACAAAAACTTGTATATGAACATTTATAGCAGCATTATTTATAATAGTCAAAATCTAGAAACAATCCAAATGTCCATTAGCTGGTAAAGGCATAAACAAAGTGTGGAATATCCATATAATGGAATGCTATTCAACAGTAAAAAAGAATGAACTACTAACATATGCTACAACAGGAATGCACTTCAAAAATATGCTAAGTGAAAGAAATCAGACTCAAAAGACTACATTTTACATGATTCTATTTATATGAAATATCTAGAAAAGGCTAATTTATAGAGACAGGATGCAAATCAATGGTTGGTCTAAAGGTAGGAGTGGAGATTGATTGGACACAGGCTCAAAGGGAGTTTTTCAGTGATACTGTTCTAAAATTGGATTGCAGTGATAGTTGCACAATTCTACAAATGAGTAATATAGAAGTCATTGTACATTTACAAGTGGATTCATTTTATGGTATACAAATTAAACCTAGATAAAACTGTAAAACTAAAAAGTACCTAAGATTAGTTGGAGACTTTTGGATAAACCAGTGTTTTGTGAGATTTTTGGAGAAAATGGTTTTAAGTGATGTCCTATTGATTTGTGTGATATCTCAGATTAGTCTTTCACTTGGAGACATATACCATCCCTGTTCCCAAAGCCTTACCCTGTGCCCTGCTTCATAAAAGTCCATCAGAAAGACCTTTCTCTTTGTTTGGGAGAACTGACTCAACTGTTTGGAATGTGGCTCTCATGGACTATTTAGGCAGATGATACAGAAAAATGCCTTCTTTCAGCACCAGGTTATAGATCAATCCCAGCTAGACATCTTGCAAATATGTGCTGCTGATTGAAAAGCAGGTGAGAATTTGAGGAATGAAGATCTTGTCTACTGAAAGAGGAGAGCCCGTGGAGTGGTACCATCACATACTAGGATGCTTTGGGTTATATTGCTATGTGCTATTCATAGTGCATTTTCACTGTTTTTTTTTTTTTTTAATACTGGTTTGGTAAATTCTTATTTTATTTTATTTATTTATTTTTTCATTTATTTGTGATAGTCACATCAGCCTCAGAGAATGAAAATGAAGGAAATTCCAGCCTACTTCTGTTCTCTCAGGCTGTATCTCAATAGGACCCAGCTGGATCTTGTGATCCTGTATCTTGGCAAGGAGCCTGGCATGGAGTAGACACTCAGTACATGTTTGTCAAATGAATTTCCTTACAATCTCTGGCACAGTTATATTTATAACTCAGGAAATGGTCTGCTCTTTGAACCAAGTACTGGATACCTTTAAACCATCTGTGCCATGATTACAGTTCCAACCCAGGTATAATTTTAATAACTACCAGGTTATCGGGTATGTCCTTGATTAGTATACTTGCTATAGAATACTTTTCTTCAGACTAAATCTACTGACAACATGTACAATCAGTCAAAATCACATCCCCCCTCTGCTCCTCTGCTCCTGTGTAAAACAGGAGAGTTTAAAAGAAGTGGTTTAGGATAAGGAGTCAGAAAACTTGAATTTAATGGGACACGTGAGTGGCTCAGAGGTTGAGCATCTGCCTTTGACTCAGGGCCTGATCCCAGCCCCAGGGTAGAATCCCACATCGGGCTCCCCGCAGGGAGCCTGCTTCTTCCTCAGCCTGTCTCTGTCTGTCTCTCCTGAATAAATAAATAAAATCTTAAAAAAAAATTTGAATTTAAATCCAACTCTGCCAAGTTGTGTGCTCTTAGACAAGTGAGTCACTCTGTAAGCCTTCCTTCTCTGTAAAATGGAGACTAAGGATACCTCTCTTATCTCACAGGATTATTTTGAGGCCTCAGCAAAAAAACCAAAACAAACAAAAAAAACAGTGAGGGATCCCTGGGTGGCGCAGCGGTTTGGCGCCTGCCTTTGGCCCAGGGCGCGATCCTGGAGACCCAGGATCGAGTCCCACATCGGGCTCCCGGTGCATGGAGCCTGCTTCTCCCTCTGCCTGTGTCTCTACCTCTCTCTCTCTGTGTCTCTCATGAATAAATAAATAAAATAAATCTTTGCTTTTAAAGAAAAGACATTTAAAAATAATTTTTCTTAATGGTTTAGTTTATGCTTATTGCTAAACACTTGGAAGACATAGATGAGTTCTAAATAATAAACATAAAAATCACTTTTAATTCTACAACTTAGAGATTTCAGTGATTAACATTTTTGCTTCCAGTCTGCTTTTTACTTCCTATCAGCCAGTGTTTGCTTGTGCATGTGTGTGTCTGTGCACATACACGCAATTTTAGTATTTTGTTGTGTCAGGCTCTGTGTGAAATAATTTACATGTGTTCTTCTCAAGTAGCCTTGTGAAGCAAATACTGTTACCATATCTCCTATTTACAGATGAAACAGATTTCAAGGTAAGTGACTTGTCCATGTTTACATAGTTGATAAGTCACGTAGCAGGAATTTTTACCCTTACTTAGCTCAAGCTCTTCACCACTCTTCACCACTACCTTTCCAGAAATCTATTTTCTTCTGTGACTGTCACTCCAAGATTGTTCTCTACAACACTTATCAGTAGCTGTTCTTTCATTCATTCTTTCATTCATTTATAAATATTTTATTTATATCTTTATTCATGAGAGACACAGAGAGAGGCAGAGACACATCTGTTCCCTCCACATCTCCTGGCTTCTGTTGCAGTCCAGGTGCATGGTTTGTGTTCGATAAAAGAAAATTCTTTTTCTTTCTGTACTTAGCTTATTCACTCTTAGCTTTATGCTTGTAAATCACAAATGTGCATCCTCTTTTCAAAAAATGAACTTCTCTTTTTTCCATTTTGAAATTGTTCATTAGTGCACTCCAGGCTCCTAATCTAGTTGAGAAAGGCACCATTTTTAACTCCTTGATATCTTTTCTGTTTAAGCTGATTCCTTGGAAGGTGAATCTGGTCTATTGATCTAGAAAGATGGCCACAATATTTTAAGTGAAAAAAGCTTCCAGTACAATATGTATAGTTTGGGCTATTTTCTCTAACTACAGATGTGTGTATTTTCAACATTTCTGGTATTTATATATGGGAGGGTATTTTTTTTTAAAGACTTTATTTATTCATAGAGACACACAGAGAGAGGCAGAGACACAGGCAGAGAGAGAAGCAGGCACCATGCAGAGAGCCTGACATGGGACTCGATCCAGGGTCTCCAGGATCACACCCTGGGCTGCAGGCGGTGCTAAACCGCTGCGCCACCGGGGCTGCCCTATATGGGAGGGTATTATACATGCAACAGGATGATGTGAGGGGGGCCAGTTAGTGGACCTTAATTTTCTCTCTTTTGAATGACTTTTTCAGTGATTACATAGTACCAAAAAAGAAAACAAATCTATTTGGAAAAACAGAAAATTACCAAAAACAAAAGAAAAATGCCTTTTGGAGATATCCTTTCTATTCTTTCCACTCCTGCAGCCTCAGTTTTAGTTCATTTCATTTGTGGAACATCTCTCTCTCTCTCTCTCTCTCTCTCTCTCTCTCCCCCTGTCTCTGACTCTGTCTCTTTTCACATTTCTCTTCCTTTCCTTCTGCTTCATATACTTGGTCAGTCTTCCCAAAGTCTTGCTTTCATTATCTCTTTTTGGAGCTCAGTGCTTAAAGTGGCTCCTTGTTGCACTAATTCTGAATATTTCTGCCTGGCTCACAAGGTCTTCTGTCATTTGTCCTTATACCTTTTCAGTGCTGTTCTTCATGACTCCCTAACACAATCTCTGAACTATTCTGCTTATGTTCCCTGTACATGCCACAGGTATTCTCCATTGTGAGTGTTTATTTACAGTCTTAGCTGCAAAAAAATACCCTTAAACACAGAATTGTTTCCCTTCCTGTAGCATTTAGTTTTATCCAAGAGAAACTACATAGGATTTTGGTGGCTGAAATGTGTTATTTTTTATTGGCATATTTAAAGACTATTGATTCTCTGTGTAAATAAGTAAGTGGCGTGCTTATGCTGCAGGTACATTTTTCAAAGAACATGTTGGACAGTCTTTTCTAATGTTTTCAGAAAATTTGAAAGTAATTGGTGGGTGAAAAATAATCACTAGAATGCTTGTTAGAATACAGATTCTAGGGCAGCCCCCGTAGCTCAGTGGTTTACCGCAGCCTTCAGTCCAGGGCGTGATCCTGGAGACTTGGGATTGAGTCCCACATCGGGCTCCCTGCATGGAGCCTGCTTCTCCCTTTGCCTGTGTCTCTGCCTCTCTCTCTGTGTGTGTCTCTCATGAATAAATAAATAAAATCTTTTTTTAAAAAAGAATACAGATTCTAGGACCCTATATCTGGTGTAATATAGAAATCTGCAATTTTTAAAGCAGCCAGTCTAAATGATTCTGATATACAACCAGATTGGGAAGCACTAGCCTGAACCCTTTGTTTTCCCTGAATTCTTGTCATTTTTTTTTAATTTTTCTCTTGCCTTTGATTTTTCTTTTTAGTTCTTGTCTGCTACACCTGTACTTCTGCACTTCTACTTCCTTTCTATCCCTGATTTTGGAAGGCTAACCTGATAAGTCACTTTTCCTACTGCTTTATTTAATTTGACTTTGCTGTGAGAATCTGTTTTTCTCTTAGACTTTTATTTTTTTTAATTTTTTTTATTTTTGATAGTCACACACAGAGAGAGAGAGAGGCAGAGACACAGGCAGAGGGAGAAGCAGGCTCCATGCACCGGGAGCCCGACGTGGGATTCGATCCCGGGTCTCCAGGATCACGCCCTGGGCCAAAGGCAGGCGCCAAACCGCTGCGCCACCCAGGGATCCCTTCTCTTAGACTTATGTGTATGATTAAATTATTGGTGACCAAAGCCTTTGTTTTCCTGTCATTATCATGAAAGATTTAGTGGCTCATCTCATTTTATGTTACAGAAGTCAGAAATGGTACTATATTTTACATTTTGTTTAGAAAAATGTGCATTTTCCATTTCACTTTGGTTATTTTCTTGTTTGAGGGACATGGTTTGCAAAAGTTGGAATGAATGGGCCTTATAGTTTGAGTCAAAAGAGATTAAGCATATCTGAATAATAATAACCAGGGCATTCATACTAAGGCATGGTATATAGTCATTTAAAAGAACCAGTACAAATATGACAAGATTGTTGCAGAAGGCTATTTATAATAGCTGTCTAGTATAGCTGAGTGAAAAAGATTGTACAGCAGTAAATATAAAATGAGCTCATGTTTGTTTAAGCCATCTCCCAAAAGCCCCAGAAAATTATAGATAGGTATTTATCAGTATGTGCATGGATAAGGTCTCTAAAGACTTAAAATGTCTAGTTTATGGTATTTATTATTTTAATGATAAATACTAGATAATATAAGTTTGATTATAACAGGTTCTTAAACTTATTTATTATATTTATAGGTGATTTCCATTAAGGAAATGGAAGATGATGAGGAAAGGGATGTTCAGTTTTTACTTTATATATTTCAGTGTTTGAATTTTAAATAGTATGTGATTTTTTTAGTTTAAAAAATTATGAAAACATTGGTTTTTTAATACTGTGTGATATCAAGCTATACAGTTTGTTCTTCCTATAAAATATCATTTCTTTTGGGCAGCCTGGATGGCTCTATTATGTTTGGTGCTGCCTTCAGCCCAGGGTGTGATCCTGGAGATCCAGGCTCGAGTCCCACATCAGGCACCCTGCATGGAGCCTGCTTTTCCCTCTGCCTGTGTCTCTGCCTCTGTGTGTGTGTGTGTATCTTGTATCTCTCGTGAATAAATAAAATCTTTAATATATATAAAATTTCTTTAACTCTAGAACATCTTCTAAAAATAAGAAAAAGAAAAGCACTAGGAATTTAGAGTGCTTACTTCATATTAAGAACAAAAGAGAGCAAGAGAGGCTTTAGCTGGTGTATTGGAGACAGCATCAGCTTCCACCCAGCACAGTAACTGATGCACTCAGGTGACTCAGCTTTTGCTTCCCTTAGGTTGTTTGGTCCGCAGTTTGCATTCATTGATCAGTGAGTTGATTCAGACTCAAACCCACCGACAGCAATGAATGTTGAGTGCAGCCATCAGTGTTTCCATCTTGGCCCTCCTGAATTCCTGGCTCTTCTTTCCACACGGGTTCTTTGAGGTCTGGGTCTGGTGTGTCTCTCGGTAACCAATGATTGAGGGTCCACATAATGATAGCTAACATTGATACTGGAGCTGAGAGAGTCTTAAAGACAAGAAACTATGGTTCAGAGAATGGAAGGAACTTGTGGAGAAGCTAATAGATAGCTCTGTGACCACACAGGCAGTTCTTGCATACCTGGTAGATGTAAACAAGAGTCAAGGGTCCTGACTCTTCCTCTCTGTTTTGGACTGAGAAATATGAGTGCTTTTCTAGGTAAATTAGCACAGGATATGTTTTGGGTTAAATAATAATAGTAGTTACGTATACTGAATATTTGCCGTGTGCTCGGAATGGTGCAGAGCACTTTAAGTATTAATCTCATTGAATATCAAAACTCCATGAGGCTAAGTGTTCTTATTATCTCCCATTTTATACATGAAAAAAATGGAAACTCAGGTACTTGCCTGTAGTCACATAGCTAGTTAGGGAGTTGAACCAAAATTCCTCCCAGATATCTGACTCCAGACCTGACTTTTTCTTGAATTTAACAAATATTTGAATAAGCATATGTGTGGATAGAAATAGGCAATAGTTGCTTTCAAACAGCTCGTATTCTAATAGGGTTGTCAAAACTTAACCATATTAACTGTAATTGGAGGTAGACTGTGATAAAGGCTGTGCAAGACGTTAGATAGTTGTATGCTACTTTGCTTATTAAATCCTTCTCTTGCCCTTAATTAAAGTTTTGAGGGGATGTGGGAGAAATGAGTGTAAAATACTTAATTGGATTTTGCTCAAGATCAATATATATTTTTAATCTTTCTCCTTGCTATATCCTATTTCTCACCAGAGTGGCATATTTCTAGGAGACATTTTTAAGTACATTAAGTATTACAGTGGAGTTCTCCTTATCTTGTTAAAATGAAACGCTTATTTGTTAAGAACACAACAAAAAGGAAGGAACGATGGGCAATAGAAATAGGGTGAGCTCTTAAAAAATTCACTGGACCACCTTTGGGGGATAGGCAGCAGGACTGGTTCTGGTGATCCTGTGTGACATATGAAGGTACAGCCTGCTCCTTTGCTTCAGGAAATGTAGTGTTGTTTGTAAGGACCCCAAGGTACAGTCAACGGTCGGTGGTTTTTTCAAATCCCAAACTCACCGACAGCGTTGAATGTTCCTTGGAGTCCTCTGAAGGCTGGGTTCTGGCCGTGGCAGCCCTTCTTCAGCCTGTACCCATGTTCCAGGAGCCAATGAGCAGTGAAACCACTGCTTATAGAGGCACTCATACTCTTTTCCAGACATTTCCAGGTTTCAACTTGAGAGTATTTAGATTATGAAATCAATTTGTGTACAGCAGAGAGCTAATGAACTTAATGAACTTGCGAGACTGTAGTTATTTATACAAGCAGTCTCCAGTGGATGGCTGAGAAAATGGCTTTGAGTGGTATTATTTTTTAATTCTGAAAATGTCAAGTGCCTCATTTTATAGTAGGTTCATTATTAAAGGACATGGATAAGAAAGAAATTAACACATATTGTGGACTCTATTATGTGCTGAGATTTGTGTATTTTTATCTCATGAAACTCAAAACAACCCATTTGTACTTCATGAAAAAACTGAGTCTTATATGAAATGATTTGCGCAGTTACATAGCCAGGAGTCACAGTTAAAAGCCAGAAATTGAATACTGGACTTTATGAATGTGCAGCTAACTGATCATATCACCTCTTCCTTGTTCACCACAAAACTTACTGTTCTATATCTGAGAGTAGCATCTTCAGTGAGAGCTATATTGAACAAGTAAACTCTTTCTCCTTGTTTGCCTGTATGAAGAGTAGGTGGGTCTGTAGGTGAAATATTTCATAAAGAAGATGAAAAAAATTGACCTTCGTAATTGGTAATCTCTCTGGCTGAGATCCTGGATCACTAAGTTACCACAGAGATTTAGTGGTAGTCTACAAGTTATTTTCCATATTGAAAAAACAAAAACAAAAACCCCATCACCTAGTAGAAAGCCTCTATTTCTCCTCTGTACGGTCACAGTAACTAAAATGTCAGGTGTCTTTGCCTTTGGTGTAAAGAGTATTGGTACATTATAGACATGCCATGCAGGTTATTTTTTATTGGCTACTGAAGTTGATTAAAAATCTGGAAAATGAATTAATTATATGAGTAGAGATGGAGGGTTTCAGAACGTAGGATTTTATTATGGGAGGGATTGAGGAGTGAGTGCTCAGTTGAAGAAAGGCTTGCAGAACTCCTGGCTGAATTAAGGTTAATCTTTAATCAGGAATAGTTATTGTCATTTGCTTTGAGTTTAAATATTAAAGGTTGACTCTCTTCAAATTCATTTTCAAAGGAGCCAAATGGTACACATTTAAAAAAAAATCAGGCACTGAAAATTTGGTTTGAATGTAAACTGTTTACATTCTATGTCAATTTAATTATTTCACCCTCTGTCACAACACTCCAGTTAGCCAGCTTTATTGAGTTCTCAGTGTTATGACAGTGAATTGTATACAAATGACAACAAAAAATCAAACAACTGTTACTGTGTAGTAGTTTAAAAACTCTTTAATGTGTTTAATTTAAACAGTTTTCCCCTTGGTCTGATAGTATGAAGAGATGTTGGTACCTTATACCATTTGGATGGATGTTCAGACTTTAAAAAAATACTGACTTCTGCTCCAAGCCATTAGATGTTTACATAATACCATTGCTTAAATTCATTGCATTCTAAGAAGAATGCTTTTCATAGACTTGAAAAACTAGAGCAGAGTGAAAGGCAGGTTTCTAGAATGACAGGGGTATTTCCCACTGTGTTTGAGATCATTAATTTTCATGGTAGGGCAGGCCACCATCATCCTCATCCTTTAATTTGCTTTAAGTCCTAAATTTTAGTTTTTATCACCAGGCAAATTTGAGGCATACACTGCATATTTTAAATGAATTTGCAGGGAATAAAGTCTAAGGGTTAAAAAAACATAAAGAGTTAAATTAGCCAAGAGTTATAGGAACTACAAATTTAATAAATTGGTCTATTTCATTCTTGATTTAGATTGGTTTTCAGTTTGTCAGAATTCACCATGCTATCTTTTACTGTTTCACTTACCTCTTTTCCTTTTCCAGAGATTCTACGAAATATTGAAACTCACATTGCTCCATGTTGGAGAAGTAATTGTTTTCATAGTCCTCTTGAGGCTTCTTGATATACTTGAAAGAAACAAGAAGCATAGACTCAATAAAAGATTATATTTGAGGGATTAGTAGCATGGGAGAGAAGAGGAGTCACTATCTCTGGTGGCTGTTTAGACACTTCTCAAAGCTGTAGACCAAGATTTCACCATCCAGTTTTGTCATTGGTGTAATGTTGCTACTTTTGCAGCTTGTCACCATCATGTGGTCACGTCTTTCCCTATGCTCTAACCTATAATGTAATCAGACAGTGATAACTGGACAGTGATGATCACTGGAAAAGTAGTTATTAAGCCTCATCAAGTTCTGTACTCAATTGCAGATACCAACTATTAATTAGAAAATCTGTGCTTATACAATTAGAATTTCTAAAAGAAATTGCCAGATGAGAAGTTAGTTACACAAATATTTGAATGAATTTAACATACTTTGCAACAGTTCCTAACCCCTCCCCACTTCCCCAGCAACCATTTGGTTTGGATCTGATCCCAGCACTATGACTACTAATTCTAGCCTTAAGTTAGGCTGAGAGAATGTGTTGTTTCACGGCAGTGCTTATTACAAAGCCTGCTGGATCCAGAGTGTTTACTTGGATATTAGGGAGGAGGAAAAAAGTACACTAAAGATTGCAGTTGTATATGGAATTTTTGGTCATTCTTATGTTTAGGCTGCTTGAGGTTTTACCAGATAATTGAGAGGTAGAAAGAAATTTAAACTCCGCAGCTTGGAATGTTTTGCCTTTTTTTTCCTTTAAGATGTTATTTCTTTATTTGAGAGAGTGAATGTCAGGGAGAGAGAGCGTGAGCAGGGGAGAAGGGCAGAGGGAGAAGAAGCAGAATCCCTGCTGAGCTGGGAGCCTGATGTAGGACTTCATCTCAGAACCATCTCAGGATCAGGACCTGAGCCGAAGACAGACACTTAATGGACTGAGCCACCCAGAACCCCAGTAGCATTTTACTTTTTGACGTGGCAACTTTGTATCAGGTTATTTCAGATATTTTAGATGAGTGGGAAAGACAGGAGGAGGTGGGCAGGCTAACTCACTGAAATAACAAATTGGCCTACTGCCAAAAGACAGTGTTTTTTTTCAAATGGGACATTTCTTTTCAAAATCTATTAAAATATTCTTAAGGTAATATATGTCACGTGTGACATATATTACCACCTGAATTTTCTATCCCCTAGTTACAATGACTTAATGTGTTAAGATTTTACTATTTTAGATTATTTTGCAAACCCACAGGAAGCAGAACTTAACATTTCCATGGTAAATTAATTCACAGGGTATCTGTAATCAGTGAACAACTCTTCTAAGTAACTCTGTACCAAGGATTGTTGTTCAGCCAAGCTGAAGGAGTGAATATATTAAGTGAGTTGGGAATGTAAAGTTATAAAAGAAATAGGAATCAAAATCATGCAGTAGTTCATATTCATGGGCATTAAGCTGGAAAGAATCTTAGATTTTATTGTGGTATGTGAAAAGCGTTGGCAAAGATTTTAAAAGTCCTTGAGAGCCAAGAGGCATGTGTTTTGCAATAACCAGTTAATGAAATAAACAAGAACAGTAATCAAAGGACTCAATGTTTCCTTTTTTATAATGACAAAACCCTGATGAACTTTCAATAATATAAGAATTTGTATTTCTTTCACTGTCCTGTTTGAGTTTATTGGGTCAAATTTAATCATATACTTTATATGCTTTAAAAACTTGATGTCTGTTCTTATAAAGTTTATTGTTTCGGGTAGATTATAATGTTAAGACATTGTAAGTTATAGGTAATTAGACATTCATTCTATAACTTTTTATTTTGAACTTTCAGGAAAAAATGCTTTTTATTATGTATGTGCATGTATGTTTGCTTGTAGGTAGGTATATAGGCTTCACACCCAGCATAGAGCCCAACGGGAGGGTTGAACTCAAAACCCTGAGATTAAGACTTGTGCTGATAACAAGTCCAGATGCTTAACCCACTGAGCCATCCAGGAGCCCCTAGGGAAAATGCTTTTTAAATGTTGGTTTCCTTGGCTATTTCCAGCAAATAGTTGAATCTTTGCAAATATGATGTCCTAAAAGTTTTATTTTTGGATGTATATTTTCTAGAAAAGCTATGTTTAGATCTACCTCATACTTTCATAAATGAAATAGGTTGAGTAAGCTATTAATACATGACATTACTTGTTTTAGAGTTATTTCTCCATTGCTGACCTGAAATTGGACAATCCTTATGTTTGGTTAGGAATGCTAATCATGGATAGGGGAAAAATCCTGAGATGAAAGAGTAGAAAATAAGTTTCAATCTATAGTTTTGTAACTTTAAAAGCTATCAGGAGTCTTAGAGGTCATTTAGTAGTGATTTCCAAGTCTGACTTTGCATCAGAATTAAAAGTGTGATGGTGGGAAAAGTGGATTGCTAATAATGCAGATTTCTAGACTTTGCCCTAAGCTAAATAAATCAGATCCTCTGGGAATGGGTTTTATAGTTTTCAGAAGCCCCCAGGGGATTGTGATTTGCCATTTCATGGACATTTGGGAATCTCTGATTTAGATTTCTCTTTAACATATGAGGAAATGAATTTATTATTATTATTTTTTAAAGATTTTGTTTATTTGAGAGATAAGCAAGAGAGAGCATTAGGGGGAAGGGCAGAGGGAGAGGGAGAAGCAGACACCCTGCTGAGCAGGAAGCCCAAGGTGGGGCTCCTCCATCCCTGGACCCTGGGATCATGACCTGAGCCAAAGGCAGACACTTAACTGACTGAGCCACCCAGGCGCCCTGAAGAAATGGATTGATTGATTGATTGATTTTAAGAAATGGATTTAGAATGGAAATGAAGGCCTAGCAGTCATACAGTGGGTCAGAATCAAAATCCTTGATTTTGTGTGTGTGTTGGGGCGGGGTTGGTGGTGGTGGTGCATGCACGGGCATGGCTGTTTACTTATACAATACTGCCTCTCCAAATGAAAAGGCTTGCTTTTTGCAGAATTTTCCTGCTATCCTGTTGGCCATCTGAAAAGTACTTCAAGTCTATCTGCCTGGCAGGTCAAACATCTTAGCCTTAGGGATGCACCCAGAACTATTGCAAATGGACCATTGACTTGAATTTAGCATCCTGGCCTGAAGTATTTGACTAAGTAAGTGATGCTGAGTGGTGTTGGCATAAAAACTGTCCGTGGTATGAAATGAGGAATAGCTGTAAGTGATCAAAAGTCTGTGAAGGCCCTTCAGGCTCTGACATTTATCAGCTGCTGCTACGCTTTAACACTGTTCTCTAATCAAAGGTGACTACCACTAGATGGAAGAGGTTTACAGAACCTTTGGCTGTTCTCAGGGGAAGAATTTATTTTAATTGCCAGTGAGAAGGTAGGAATGATTTCAGTAAAGATCAAGAACCTCCAAATCCAGTTCAGCTTGGGCTCCTGGCCAAGTGTCCATCTTCTGGAGGGAGTTGGTGTCAGCTGCTGTCTTATGACTTGAGGTATTTCAAAAAAACCAAAGGCATTACAGAAGCCTTTCCTGAGTTGGCAGGCAGCAAGGGCACCAGGAATCAAGGCCTGACACATGTCATCAGCCTGGAAAAAGTGGAGTTTGGACACTAATGATGGCTCTTGTCAAGGCTTAGTGTGATAAAGCCAGGAGGACTCAGCTTGGGGGTTTGTTTGCATAGAAGAGAAGTTATAGCTTCTCACCTGCCAAGAGTTTTCACTGCCCCAGCTGTATGTCAGTGACAAATCCTTCACCCTTGACTCCTGTCACTTCTTTTTAATTGTTGATGGTAGAGATGCTGGATGGGTAAGGAAGAGGAGGAGTCTGGTTATATCTAGCACATTTCCTTATTTGCCTGTCTTCTTGCCATTCTCTGTGTAGAACTAAATTTATGTGGCCATACTCCAGGCTAGTGTTTTGTTCTCTGTATATCTGACGGTGTACTGGGCCAGAGTCTCAGGTCCTTTATTTCTATAAATGCCATTGCTGATGACCACACAAATGTTTTGATTGGCAGTTATGAGAAAGCTTTTTTGCTGATATAGCTCTTTGTTAGAAGTGTTAATTTTCAAATCCCAGCCTTGCCATGTAATAGCTGTGTGATTTTTGGCAAGTAGTTTAACCTCTGTTTCTCATCTGCAAAATGGAGGTAAGTAATTAATTGTATTTATACCCCTGGGTTGTTGTGGGAACTAATTGAAAGCAGGAGTGTAAAAATACGTGACATGTAACATTCAAATTTCAGTTATTATTGTAATTATTTGGTTGAACTTCCTGCCTACTAGGAAGAATGCAATAAGAGTTCTCTAACCCATTGTCTTAGTGACTAAAGGAATCCTGATGCAGAGTAAAGGTAAAATTAACATCAGGAGAATCCAGGAGAGCCTGGATGGCTCAGTGGTTTAGCGCCACCTTCAGCCTAGGGTGTGATCCTGGAGACCCAGGATCGAGTCCCACGTCAGGCTCCCTGCATAGAGCCTGCTTCTCCCTCTGCCTGTGTTTCTGCCTCTCTCTGTGTGTCTCAGGAATAAATAAATCAATCAGGAGATCCAGATTCAAGTCTTGACTCTGCTATATATTACTTCAATTTCCATACTGTATCATAAAAATTTATACCAACTAAAACAAACAATCGGGCAGCCCCGGTGGCACAGCGGTTTGGTGCTGCTTGCAGCCTGGGGTGTGATTCTGGAGACCCGGGATCGAGTCCCACATCGGGCTCACTGCATAGAGCCTGCTTCTCCCTCTGTCTGTGTCTCTGCCCCTCTCTCTATGAATAAATAAATAAAATATTTAAAATAAATAAATAAATAAATCAAGATCTCTGAGATCTTGTGTCACACACAAAAAACTGACATTCATAAAAATTATTGTGGTTCCCAAGAGCTTTTGCTTATAAGGGATATACCTATTACCTTTCATTGTATTAGAAATTAAGTTGAGGGACGCCTGGGTAGCTCAGCAGTTAAGCATCTGCCTTTGACTCAGGGCGTGATCCTGGAGTCCCGGGATCGAGTCCCACATCGGGCTCCCTGCATGGAACCTGTCTCTCCCTCTGCCTATGTCTATGCCTCTCTCTCTGTGTGTGTCATGAATAGATAAATAAAAATCTTAAAAATTAAGTTGAGAAATTTAAAAATATTTATTAATTCATTTAAAGTAAAAATAATAAACCTATTATATAGCAACATTAATAACATCTTAAAATAAAAATAACTAAAAATATCTATAGCTTCCTTAAAAAAACCTACTTAGAAACGTGACATTATTTTTTTTTTTTTTTTTTTTTTTTTTTTTATGATAGTCACAGAGAGAGAGAGAGGCAGAGACACAGGCAGAGAGAGAAGCAGGCTCCATGCACTGGGAGCCCGATGTGGGATTCGATCCTGGGTCTCCAGGATCGCGCCCTGGGCCAAAGGCAGGCGCCAAACCGCTGCGCCACCCAGGGATCCCCTGTGACATTATTTTTGTAAGTCTCTTTAATATCTAGTTTTGCAAAGGACAACTGAATTTTCATATCTGCATATATCTGTATCTGCATTCTATCTGTTTCAATATATTATTTTGGCTCAAATATATGAAGAAAATCTGGCCTCTATACATATATATGGGAAAAGGAGAATTTTTATAGTTTGGATAATTGTGTATTTTCTTCTTGATGTTACATCAGATCTCAATAGTTGGTAGTTTCTTAAAGGTTAGTTGCACTGCGGAATGTGAAACCGTATCAATGAGCTTTCATTTTTTTTTTTAAAGATTTATTTATTTATTTATGAGAGAGAGAGAGAGAGAGAGAGGCACAGAGACACAGGAGGAGGGAGAAGCAGGCTCCATGTCGGGAGCCTGACGTGGGACTCGATCCCAGGACTCCAGGATCGCGCCCTGGGCCAAAGGCAGGCACCAAACCGCTGAGCCACCCAGGGATCCCCTCAATGAGCTTTCATACTTTATTCCATTAAAATCTCCTAATCTGTCTTATACTTTGCTTAAGTCTTTTACCCATGAATGATTTTGTAACCTCATGCTTTGGTCATTTGGAAAATACTGGTTTAACAAGTTACCTAGATTTTCTAAATATGGGCACATTTCATCATATAAAATCCAGTAAATCAATTTTCTTAATATTACCACTAATCTCGGAAATACCTTCTGGGTAGCTGTGAGGCTCACAGTGGCAAATACAAATTTTCCAAAATTTTAATTTTTGTTTAAAGGCTTAAATTTTATCCCTGGCAACAAATACTGCCGGTTGTTTTTCTCAAAATGACTTGCTTGCTTTGTTCATTTTCAAGATCATAATTGTCAAACATCCAAGTTTGAATGACCATAATTTTCTGTTGCTTTTTTCAAGTAAAATGGTGGCCCATGAAAAAATTTGCTAGTTGATGTCACAACTCAAACAGTAACTTCAAGTGCATTTCCTGCAAACAGAGTATGGAGTGCTTTAAGTGTATTTTCCATTTTGTCACAAAATATTAAAAAGTTGCAGAGTCAAGCATTGAGATTTAAAATCAGTAAATCTTATTGCTTCATCAAGGACATTCTTAAGTTAAAATGGCTTTTTTTTGGTAGTGTGTGGTGGTGGTGAATAGAATAATGACTGTCAATACATTTTGATTAGTGCTAAAGCCAGCAGTTTAACCCAATGTTCGCTTTGCATCATCATTGTAAATGTCAACATAGTGAAAACGGCAAATTATGTCCTTTTATAATTAGTACAAAAATAGTTTTGACCTTGCAGGCTCTCTAAAGGGTTTTGAGGACATCTGTAGATTACACTCTGAGAATCACGGTTATGGAGTCCAATTAAGAAACTCTAGATGGAGGGACGCATGGGTGGCTCAGCAGTTGAGCGTCTGCCTTTGGCTCAGGGCGTGATCTTGGAGTTCTGTGATTAAGTCCCACATCCGGCTTCTGGCATGGAGCCTGCTTCTCCCTCTGCCTGTGTCTCTGCCTCTCTCTCTCTCTGTCTCTCATGAATAAATAAATAAAATATTAAAAAAAAAAACTCTAGATGGAGCGCCTGGGTGACTCGGTCAGTTAAGTGACTGACTGGATTTTTGCTCAGGTCATGATCTCAGGGTTGTGAGATCAAGCCCTAAGTTGGGCTCTGTGTTGGGCATGGAGCCTGCTTAAGATTCTCTCTCTCTCTCTACCCTTTTTTCCACCCTTCCCCACCCCCCACGGTGTCTGTCTTCCATCTCCCTTCTCTAAAAACCCCAAAACAAAAACTCTAGGCAAATGGTTGAAACTTCCCTAATCCCTTCAGGGTTAAGACTGTGGTGGGCTATAGGAAAGATGTTCCCTGGGATCTTGTTTAGGTTTAGCATGGTTTAAGAGGCTGTTTGCATATACTGGAAGCTCAGTGAAAGTTGCTCAGTCAATGCAGATTGCCTAAATATTGCGTTTAGGAACTTTTTTCTTCTATACCTTATGAATTCAGTTTTTTATGTTCTCATTAAAAATACCATGCATTTTCTGAGTCTTACTGATTCCTCTGTTAAGGATTCTACAATATTACTGCTATGTATGTTTTATTCTCCTTGTGGGGGGATAAGAAGTAAATCACATGGCATTTGTTCTTTTTTATGATCTTTGGAAAATAAAAGCAGTTAAACTTTAAAATAAAATAAAATAGGGGATCCCTGGGTGGCGCAGCGGTTTGGCGCCTGCCTTTGGCCCAGGGCGCGATCCTGGAGACCCGGGATCGAATCCCACGTCGGGCTCCCGGTGCATGGAGCCTGCTTCTCCCTCTGCCTGTGTCTCTGCCTCTCTCTCTATCTCTCTGTGACTATCATAAATAAATAAAAATTAAAAAAAAAAATAAATAAAATAAAATAAAATAAAATAAAATAAAAGTTAAAATAAAAGCATACCATGGTGTATAGACACAGAGGCACTATTAGTCTGACATAGGATTAAGCTTTTATTTTTTATTTTTATTTTTTTAAGATTTTATTTATTCATAGAGACACAGAAAGAGAATGAGAGGCAGAGACACAGGCAGAGGGAGAAGCAGGCTCCATGCAGGGAGCCCGACGTGGGACTCGATCCAGGGTCTCCAGGATCACGCCCTGGGCTGCAGGCGGCGCTAAACCACTGTGCCACCGGGGCTGCCCTGATTAAGCTTTTAGTAAACGTTTGTAATAACTACCCTCTCTTGAGCATCCTTTCAGTGTAGGCACTGTGACTTGTATGTGTAAATACACATATTTATATTTAAATCTATGTATATTTGGGCAGCCCTGGTGGCGCAGCAGTTTGGCTCTGCCTGCAGCCCGGGGTTTGATCCTGGGGACCCTGGATCGAGTCCCACATCAGGCTCCCTGCATGGAGCCTGCTTCTCCCTCTGCCTGTGCCTCTGCCCCTCTCTCTCTCTCTGTGTCTCTATGAATAAATAAATAAAATAAATCTATGTATATTTAATATATGTATAAATCATGTGAGTATATATTATATATACTTAAGTGTATGTATTTATGTGTAAGTAGATTAAAATATTTATTTGTTTATAGATATGTATATATAGATAGTATATATAAGTTTTACATAAATACATAATCATCCACATTTAATTTTCTCAGAAGTCTGCCAGGTATTTGGTATAATCCTCACTTTCTGTATGACGAATGAGACTCTAATAGGAGATGTGATTTGCTCAGAGGAGTGAGAACAACATGGGCTAGATTGAGTAGAATTAATTATTATCCCAATGCTAGATTCTTTGTAACGCCTTCCCAGATTTCTCCCCTACATCTATTCCTTCCTCCTTGGTTCTATAGCATGTCTCATGATGTACCTTATTTTAGAATTGTGTGCAAAGCTTTTCTACTTTAATATAAACTCAGTGAAAATAGCCATTTTGTTTAGATATACAATATATCAGGCACTTGATAAGTGTTTATATTAAACTGTAAGTGCATATCCCTTGCTTTTTCATTGTATACCTGAAGAGTATATAAATGATATAATTTAAGTATACTGATTTTTATTTTTTTATTTTAATTTTTTAAGTATACTGATGCAGGATTTCCTTTTGAGATGTGAATAACCCTGTAATCTATCTATTCTAAAAGTTTCATTGTGTATCTGTTTTGAGGGGGTGTGTGTCAAATGTTTTCAACTCCTAAGTTAGAAAAATCAATGAAAAATGTGAACATTTTGTTCATATTATTGTTGATTAAGTAGTACCCTTTTGACTCCTTAGAGATGACTCTACAAGAGGATGGGGGGAGGTGCTTACTTGAGTTGATATATTTATTTTTTAGATCAAAGCACATGGAAGAAAGTTGTAAAAGTCTATCTCCTTTTTTTAAAGATAGGAGTCAGTTTGCAGCTTAAAAAATCAATTTGGAAATCAAAGCATCCTCTAAGATGTCAGTTGCTGTAAAATCAGTAACTGGCAGGTGATTATTTCTGTCTTCAAAATAAACAATGATCAGAAGCAGTTATAATAATTGCTCTATTTTTGTATAGTGTCTATAAAAAGATTATTTGAAGAGTAACATCTGTATAAAGGACTAACCATAAATGCTTAGCTAGCATCCTGAGTGGAAACTTGAAATTTAGGTGTAGGAAGGAGAGTGGTGGTCATTTCTTGGTAAGCCCACATGAATTTGGGTACTTTTGCTTCCTGATAATGCCCTCAGCATATCTTTTGTTTCTAGGAAGTTCTTAAGGCTAGAGCTCTTCCCTTTGGGGCTTTCTTACCACCTTCTCAAAGTTTTGTTTCTGCAGTGGTGTCTTAACTAGGTTATATGAAAGCAGACTCATGAAAGGAATTTATCCCAAAGCTTACTTCTTAATTCTTTCAGAGATATTTGGTTCACAAATGAATTTGTGAAAGTTTTGTTTTGGCTGTTAGTAATAGAATCTTTATTTGTGCTGCTTCAGGATATGGAGGTGAGGAGAGGGCATTTCTGTCAGATCACAGCTTAGTCCATGTAGGTTTGAAGGGATAAGAACTGCTGAGGAGGTGAGAAAAGTAACACCCTTTCTTTGTGTAATCTTAATTAATGCTCCCAACAATCCTTCTGATAAGATAGTTGTTATTGCATTTGTCACTATACGTAGATATTCTATTCCACTCCACTCCACTGTTTTCCATGTACAGAAATAATTTATAGTCCTATGTTGTCCAGTCACATGAACATGTTAATTGAACAGTGGTATATATTGTTGAATATATCAGATCAACTAGGTTGTGTTGTTTGATTCAAATACTAAATTCTACAGTTAACGTTAATCCATGAAAAAGCTGCTGATTAGGACACTTTTCAAATTCATTATGTATACTGGGGCTAAGACTGTAGGAATGTGGCTCATTTAGGGGAACTGTCAGCTTTCAGGCATGAGAGCATGGCCTTAAAATGGTTGTAAACTCTAAAGAAAGTGTCTTTGGAGTGGGGTTTATTCAGACACTGACAGGCAATAAAAATGAACATATTAAGGGTTTATTTTAGATTTTCAGTTGAATATTATCTTAAATATGGTTTAGATGCGTATACTGATTACAATATTTATTGTTTACAAAAAATTAGTGCTTTTTTTTTTTTTTTTTAGTTTAAATCAACGTGAAGTCTACTTTTCCCATTGGTCTCTTCTGTGCTACCATTCTCCGCTTTCCTGCTCCTTTAAGAACATTGGGAGGGCTTATTTGTAGTCTAAATATGTGGACTTTTTTTTTACTGTGTTTTTTAGGTGTTTTGCTTATTTTTACTATTACTACTGGTATTAAGAGTCTTCTATAAACTACTTTTTAATAGGGTGTGTAATCGAAATAGACGCTGGCAATTTATTCAGGAAAACAGAAAAGTAAAGGCTATATCTGATTATTAGTGGTAAAGGAAAACCTAACAAAATAATGCTATGTGAGTTCAGAATAATAGACACTTTCAGGGGAGAAAGGTCACATGAAGGAATCTTGTGAGCTGCTATATAAATATTCCCTAATTTGTTTTGAGTGCTGGGTATATGTTATGCATATATATGTAAAAATTCATCAGACTTAAACTTGATTGTTTACCTTACCATATATATATGAATTATACCTCAAAAAATAAAATAGTGTCATCATATCTTAAGTATATGTGGCAAAATCTTGATTATGACTATGAGTGAGGATTCATCTTACTATTATTAGTTTTAATGAAAACAGTGATAAAAATGAAAGAAAATCCTGTCATTATAAACATGTCAAATTATACCTAACTTATGAGTGTTAAAGGTTTTTTTTCTCTTTTCTTCTTTAACCTGTTATTTTAAAGGTGTGGGATTTCGTCCTTGGATGTTACTGGAGAAGTTTAGAGAATGAAGTCTTGTTTTTCTGATATCACTTGTTTAAAGAGGACAAACCCAATCTTGATCTTGAAATCAACTTATATATAATGTTTTTCCATTCTTGAATTTTACTAGAGAAGAGCTAGACCACTTAGCTCTTTTACGTGTATGGTAGTTCTAATTAAATACCAATTTAATTTATTTTTATTTATTTATTATTATTATTTTTAAAAGATTTTATTTATTTATTCATGAGAGAGACACAGAGCCAAAGGGAGAAGCCGGCTCCATGCAGGGAGCCCAATGTGAGACTTGATCCTAGGACTCTGGGATCACACCCTGAGCCAAAGGCAGACACCCACTGAGCCACCCAGGCATCCCTAAACACCAATTTTATTTTATTTTTAAACTTTTCTTTTTTTAAGATTTTATTTGCTTATTCATGAGAGACATAGAGAGAGAGAGAGAGAGAGAGAGAGAGAGAGGCAGAAACACAGGCAGAGGGAGAAGAAGGCTCCATGCAGGGAGCCCGACGCGGGACTCAATCCCAGGTCCCCAGGATCAGGCCCTGGACTGAAGGCGGTGCTAAACCGCTGAGCCACCCGGGCTGCCCCCTAAACACCTATTTTATTTTATTTTATTTTATTTTAATTTAATTTAATTTAATTTTTTTATTTAATTTAATTTTTTCAATTTCTTTTTTCTTTTTTTTTAAATTTTATTTATTTATTCATGAGAGACACAGAGAGAGAGAGAGAGAGAGAGAAAGAAAGAGAGAGGCAGGCATAGACACAGGCAGAGGGAGAAGCAGGCTCCATTCCATGCAGGGAGCCTGATGTGGGACTCGATCCCAGGTCTCCAGGACCACACTTGGGACTGAAGGTGGCGCTAAGCCACTGAGCCACCTGGGCTGCCCTAAACACCAATTTTAAAGGTTCTGTCATTCATAAGCCTACCTAATACTTACTGAGTATTAGTTGATATTGCGAGAACTATCTTGTAGAGTAATATTATTTCATTTTGCATTTGAGGACCCAAAGAATCTGAGGTCAAGTAACTTATACAAGTTCTCATGGATGAAGTTAAGGAGGGCTTCCCATTCTTGGCCTGCAAAAGATACCTAAGCTGCCAATTGCAGTATAAGTATGAAGATAATTATCATTCTTTGTAACTGACTCTTTATTGCCACAAATAGATCATTCTATTTTAAGAGACATTCATGTACTGTTTTAGAAGTCTTTTTAGAGCTTGTATTGAATGGTCTTTAAAATCTCAGAATTATTTCTAACACTTTGTTAATAACTTAGCAATATAATATGGCTTTGTCCTTTAAAACAAAATCTGGAGTAAATATTTTCATTTTCTTGTTGTATGAAAAAAGGCTATTTATACGTCATCTTTTTTAAAAAGGCAAGAAATTCTCTCTCCAAACCACATTAGAACCCTTGCCAACTTGGTACAGGGCCCTTACCAGAGTAATGATGTAAGAATTTGAAAGAGTACATAGTGCAGCTGCCAAAACTCACACTGTTTAGTATCAACACCGTCTGTCTGCAAGAGTCCGCAGCTCAGTATTTTTTTCTGTATGCACCAAAGTATTATCACATATATTTATCTCTTTGGGGTGGGGAAATAAAGAGTTATTGTTTGATAAACTTAGTGGTTTTGAGGTAATGATGCTCTTTTGCCTCTCATGTACTTCATGAGAGGTACTTAATGAGGGAGTGCATCTGTACTCCCCAGACTAACTCCCAAGTATTTATTCTCTTGGGTAGATTCTTCCAAAATGTGACACAGAGGGGCAATACACATCTTGCCTAGTTTATATTTTGCAAGGAAACCCTTCCTTTGCATGATTCTCTATTCAGGAAGACCCATGTGCTACATTCCATCCATTTGCCAAGTCTTGGACTCTTATCTAAAAATACAGTATTTGAGTATGCAATTACACATGCACATAGTGGCAGCACATACTTTTTCCTGGCCTCTCCTAGAGAAAGCTCAAAGCCAGAGGAGCAAATCCAGATGTACTTCTGTCTGGCATCCTCAGTTCTGAATTTTAGATGGCAAGTCTTCATTTGGAAGTGTACCAAGCTTACTCAGCACTTGCTTTTGCTAACCATCACATTTTTATGACCAAAGATTCTGGAGTTTGCCTCCTTTGCTGAGCAGAAAGAATACCATATCAAAGCTGCCTATGGGGATCCCTGGGTGGTGCAGTAGTTTAGCGCCTGCCTGCCTTTGGCCCAGGGCGCGATCCTGGAGACCCAGGATCGAATCCCACGTCGGGCTTCCGGTGCATGGAGCCTGCTTCTCCCTCTGCCTGTGTCTCTGCCTCTCTCTCTCTCACTGTGTGCCTATCATAAAAAAAAAAAAAAAGCTACCTATGAAGTGACTGCCCGTCATTTGAGAGAAATATTTGTTGCTTCAGCAGGCACGCAGAAGAGGCTAGCCCTGCTATGGGAATAATTCTGAGATGAGAGCAGGTGCAACTGCAGCTGCAGCTTCTTAACCAAATCTGGCCTCATTTAATTTTTAAATAGTCTCAAACATTTGGCATCAACATAAGTGAACCATTATGAGCTCTCTGGCACCTAACATAGTACCTTGCGCAAGAGGGGAGGTGCTCACTGACTATATCTAATAACCATTTATTGAACACCTTTCATGTGTACCAGGTTATGTACTAAAGGCTGGTGATGAATAAGATCTTTTTTCAAAACACCTGTAGCCTCGTAGGCATAGACTCTTAAATAGATAAATTACAGTTCATCAATTTTATTGTTGATGCTGTTTAGTATTTTGTTTGTTTGTTTGTTTGTTTATTTATTTATTTATTTATTTATTTATTTAATTTTGTTCACTTCGTAAGTTAGCTACAGAAACCAATCCATAGGATTGACTTCATGACCTTCTAAGAATAAGTATAGAATTTCCCTTCTAATTCTAAAGTATGCTTACTTGCTTGCATTTTTCCCTTTAGATACCTCTCCTGACTTGTCCAGGGATGAAGATTTGTGGGGTATGAAAAGAAAATGCTAGTATAATACAGAAAGACATTTTTTTTTCTTTTTTTTTTTTCTTAAGATTTTTAAATTTATTTCTTCATGAGAGACACAGAGACAGAGGCAGAGACATAGGCAGAGGGAGAAGCAGGCACCCGCAGGGAGCCTGATGCAGGACTTGATCCTGGAACCCCAGGATCATGCCCTAAGCCAAAAGACACTCAACCACTGACCCTTCGTATCCCAGAAAGACATTTTTTTTAAGATTTTATTTATTTATTCATGAGATACACAGAGAGAGAAGGCAGAGACATAAGCAGAGGGAGAAGCAGGCTCCTCACAGGGAGCCCGATGTGGGACTCGATCCTGGAACTCCAGGATTAGACCCTGAGCCCAAGGCAGATGCTCAACCGCTGAGCCACCCAGGCATCCCCAGAAAGACATTTCTAAGAAGGCTTACAAATTGGTTATTCTGTTCTACGTGATGTTTCCTTTGTATAAAAATGATGTGCAGTTGCATCAGTCCTTCTAGTTGTGTTGGTTATCAGGCTGCTCTAAGTAAGACTAGGAAAAATGATTTCTTTCTTTCTGTGGAAAGTAGCCTGCCTTCATCTGAATTTTTGCATAATTAGGGCTGAACCAGAAACCACTTTTTTTTCCATAATTATTTCTGGATAGATGAGGTCATGTTTATTTAGTAATGATGAAGTTCGTCTGTTTTAACTTCTTTTTCTTTTAGCCTCCCCCCCCCAACACACACACACAATTTTTGAGGTTAAGAGTATTTCCGTTGGGCTTCTCTTAACCATAAAAAGAATATTAAATTACTTTCATCCAAACTAAATTTCTCACTTCATGATGGACACCAGTCCCAGACAAAACGTGTACTATTAAAATAAGAAAAGGTAATATGTATATAGTACTTATGTTCCAGATTTTATTTTTAGGGCTTTGTATATAAAGTACTTAAAATTAAAAAAAGGGTTGTCTAATCTTCATGACAACCCAGTAAGATAGGTACTTACTATTTTTCCCATTTTACAGATGAAAACAGAAAGGTGGGGCATGCCTCGGTGACTCTATTGGTTAAGCATCTGACTCTTGATCTCAGCTCAGGTCATGAGTTCAAACCCTGCACTGGGTTCCACCCTGGGTATGGAGCATGGAGCCTACTTAAGAAAGAAAGAAAGAAAGGAAGGAAGGAAATAAAGAAAGGAAAAGGAAAGAAAATAGGAAGGTATAGTGAGGTAAATACCTTGCCCAATATCATAGCTAATAAGTAGCAGAGTTAGAAGTTGAATTCAGGAGTTCCAAACCCATTGTGTTCTTAATCAGTGCACTGTGTCACTTCATACTCAGCTTGACACTGAATGATACAGAATTCCCTAAAAGTAGAGGAGGATAATATCTACATATCTACCATCTGATTTCTTCCTGTATAGCTAGGCATTATACATGTCATTTTACTTCTTTTTAATCTTATGGATGTGTGTATTGGTTCCATTTTATAGGTAATATCCGTTCACATTTATGGAGTACTTCCTATGGATCAGGCATTGTGATAAGTAGTTTACTTGTGTTACCATTAATTGTTCACAGTAGTTCTGTAGGTAATTACTATTATTCTCAAAGGTGGAGAAGGTCACTTGGCTTGGAGTCAGATAGCTAAGGAAGACAGAGTTAGGATCTGAATATAGGTTTGCCTGACTCCAGACCCCAAGCTCTTCACCATCATGTAATATTTGGTGAGAAGCAGTACTGAGGTAGATATTCTAGTGATGAGGTAAATCTCAGAGGACAAAGCCCAGCTCCCAATCTTGTTTCTCATCCTTAATCCTCATATAGTTTGCTGATTAGTTGTGACCCTTGCTTTTCTTACTTTTTCATGTTGTCATCATACAGAAACTTGATATATGTATCAGAGATGGCCTTCTTGTCTGAAAACAGATGATTCTTGTCTAATTGATGTTTATTTAAGCCTTTGATTTTTTCTTTAATTCCATTTGCTGGGACTCAACACTCTACAGATTTCTATCTTAACAGAGATTTCTGAAAGTTATAGTGGGGAAATTTTTTTTTTTATATAGAGGGGAGATTTTAAACATCTCTGAGGTTCTAGCTTTGAAATACTGTATCTTTATCTTGCCTCCTTAGGATTGTAAATCTATTTTCCTTGCCACCTAAGATATGATTGGTGTTGAACATTTTCATTTTAAATTATTCTTTTATGTGGAACCTTTATGTTCTCACTTCTTACTCCCTCTCTCAGGAGTAGAGTTGTGAGGTTTCATTTTTTATTCTGTGTACTACTTCTTACATTTTAAGTGATTTTTCAATAATATTTTAGGGCAAGCTTTAAAAAAACCTATGACATAGATGGAGGAAAATGTTAAGTAGCATGACAAGTAATAAGGAAAGATATTTGGGGCCATGCAGAATGTTGTTGCCCTACAGATCAGATTGTATTTAGCCATATTCATTTTACCGTTTGGTAAAATAGCAAGAGACATTGTTCAGAGGTTGAATAGAGCAAAGAGTTAAACCAAACCAAATATAACAAAAAAATCTTAGTCTCCCCTTTGCATTTTTAAAAAAAATTGTGGTAAAAAACACATAAAATTTACCATCTTAACCTTTTTAAAATGTACAGTTCAGTAGTGTCAGGTATATTTATAATGTTAATCAATAGCATGTAAGAACTTTGTCATCTTGGGGGCACCTGGGTGGCTCAGTTGGTTAAGGGTCTACCTTTGGCTTGGGTCATGATCCTGAGTCTCGAGATCAAGCCCCCATATTGGGCTCCCTGCCCAGCAGAGAGTCTGCTTTTCCCTTTCCT
Source organism: Vulpes lagopus (assembly GCF_018345385.1). Classification (NCBI taxonomy): domain Eukaryota; kingdom Metazoa; phylum Chordata; class Mammalia; order Carnivora; family Canidae; genus Vulpes; species Vulpes lagopus. Next base: position 2,916,942 of record NC_054835.1, on the reverse strand, counting down.
GCTGCCCTTCCCCTGCTCATGTTCTCTCTCCCACTCACTCTCAAATAAATAAATAAAATCTGAAAAAGAAAGGAGGAGGAGGAGGAGGGGGAGGAGGAGGGGGAGGGGGAGGAGGAGGAGGAGGAGGAGGAGGAGGACTTTTTCATCTTGGAAAATGGAAACCCTGTACCCATTAAACAACTCCCCATTTTCCCTTCTTCCAGCCCCTGGTCACCATTATTCCACTTTCTGTTTCTATGAATTTGACTACTTTAGATAACCCATATAAGTGGAATCATACAGTATTTGTCTTTTTGTGACTGGCTTATTTCACTTAGCATAATGTCCTCCAGGTTCATCCATGTTATAGCAAGTGACGTCTATGTTGCCACCACTGTGGTCAAAACCATCATCTTTTTAATTTGAATGACTGCAACAGCCCACATGGCCCCCTTGCCTCTAGTCTCACCCACCTCGAATTCATCTTCCACCCAGTAGCTAAATGCAAATTTGACTTTACTTGAGAACTTGATGCCCTGACTCTTTAGAATGCTTTAACCTGACATGGCTTTTACTGTTTGGCCCTAATAAGCTATTTCCTAAGCTACATCATTTCCTAATAGGTCCCAAACTAGATACACTCTCTGCTTCATCCATTCTGATTTTTTTCCTTGGTCATGCTGTTTTATATTCTCAGACAGTATTTATTGACAGTGAATCATGAATGAATCATGACTTTTACTGAAACTTACTATGCTTGTCTGCTGCCTCTGCATGGAACTAACTTGGAGACTTAATGTCAGAATGTAATAATTTAGCAATAAAATACAGACTTCCAGTTCTTTTTTTTTTAATATATATTTTTAAAGATTTTATTTATTTATGAGAGATACAGAGAGAGAGAGAGAGAGAGAGAGAGAGAGAGAGAAGCGCAGAGACACAGGCAGAGTTGGAGAAGCAGGCTCCATGCAGGGAGCCTGACGTGGGACTCGATCCTGGGACTCCAGGATCAGGCCCTGGGCCGAAGGCAGGCGCTAAACCGCTGAGCCACCTGGGCTGCCCAGAGACTTCCAGTTCTTAGAGCTTTTCTCAACTAAAAATAATCTGATCTGAAAACAAGATACTTAAGAAATATGCTGACCAAATTCCCGTGAAAGGGAAAAAAATGATAGGGAATTTTTTTTTTTTAAGTCTTCATTTCACTTGGTCCTTTAATAAAGAATACATTAAGGTCTCTCTCTTTCTCTCTCACTGTAATTTATTTTTATTTTTATTTTTTTAAATTTTATTTATTTATGATAGTCATACAGAGAGAAAGAGAGAGAGGCAGAGACACAGGCAGAGGGAGAAGCAGGCTTCATGCGCCGGGAGCCTGATGTGGGATTCGATCCCGGGTCTCCAGGATCGCGCCCTGGGCCAAAGGCAGGCGCCAAACCGCTGCGCCACCCAGGGATCCCCTCTCACTGTAATTTAATTAAGTGTTTATTGAGGGCCTGCTATGTACTTAACCTATGAGTCAACAAAGTAAGAGTCTGCCAGAGAAGTTTGGACATCTTGAGCAGCTATACATATTTCAGTAATTACCCAGTTCAGATAACTTTTTTGGTTTCTCAAGCAGCAGCATTTCCTGACTGTTTGATGGAAAGTAATTAGTGTTTGGAGTTCACATACCCGTCATAAAACCAAGTATGTTGTATGTTCTTTTTTTTTTTTTTTTTTTTAAAGCTATTTAGGTTGAGGACAAACTAGCACATTAGACTCTCAAATGGGACTGTAGTTAACCCTCTTTATACAAGTTGAGTGAATTACTGCATAGGGTTGGAATGAGTTTCACAGCTTGATCTTGACAAAGGAAATCTCTCCCTGCCTTATCCAGACTTCTCTGTTCCCCTAGAGCTCCAGCCACATTGCATATATGGTTTCTTGAATATATGATTTGGTCTCTTCTGGCAGTACTCTTGCCCTTACTATTTCTTGTGCCTGAAAAGCTCCTTATCTTTTTCTTTTCTATAAATTCTATCTATCTTTCAGGTCTCATCTCAGGTGTTCCTCCTCCAAGTTGTCTTCCCCTTACCAGGTTAACTGCTTTTACTTTGGACTTCCTTAATCCTGGGCTTTTCTTTATATAGCACTTAGAACACTATATGTAGAACACCATATGTTATATGTGTAAGGTTTGTCCCTACTACGAGACTGTGATCTCCTTATGAGGTTTAAGGCATTTTTGTGCTTGGCTTGCTGCCACATACGTGCTCAGTGATTCTTTGAATGAATTATATTGTTATCGAATGAGACTAATCCCAAACCTACTAAGAACCCAAGTGATTTCTAATTATGTTTTGGTCACTGCAGTCCTTGTTCCTATATAGGCCTTATCTACCCAGCAAACTTAGACATCTGTCTGACTCATAGAGAGAGAAAAAAAACCTCTCTAAAGGGAAGAGAACTAACAATAATTGAATACTACTCTGTGTTGGGCACTTTGTCATTTAAAACTCTCATTTAGGGGAACGCTTGGGTGGCTCAGCAGTTTAGCACCTGCCTTCAGCCCAGGGCATGATCCTGGAGTCCTGAGATCCGGTCTTATGTCTGGCTTCGTGTGGAGCCTGCTTCTCCCTCTGTGTCTCTCTCTCTGTCTCTCATGAATAAATAAAATAAAATCTTAAAAAATAAATAAATAAAACTCTCATTTAAGAACTGCTGGGTGGCTCAGTTAATTGAGCATCTGCCTTTGGCTCAGGTCATGATCCTAGGATTTTTTTTTTTTTTTTTAAAGAAAAGGAAAGGTAATTATAAATGTTTAAGAACTACTTTATTTTTTTAATAATAAATTTATTTTTTATTGGTGTTCAATTTGCCAACATACAGAATAACACCCAGTGCTCATCCCGTCAAGTGCCCCCCTCAGTGCCCGTCACCCATTCACCCTCACCCCCCAGAACTACTTTAATTAATTTAAAATTTTTTATGTATTTGAGAGATTGAGAGTGAGCACATTGGGCGGGGGGGGGAGGCGGAAAAGCAAGCTTCCAGCTGAGCAGAGACCTGAGCCCCCCCCAACTCAGGGCTTGATCCCAGGACCCTGGGATTATGACCTGAGCCAAAAGCGAATGCTTAACTGACTGAGCTACCCAGGCACCCCTAGGAACTATTTTAAGGCAGAATGAATGCTTTAATATAACATTAATGATAATATTGCTCTACCATTTACTAAGGGCTTTCATATTCACATGTGATAATGTAGAGATGCATTTTTTTTTTTAAGATATTATAAATTCTAGGCCCCTGGGTGGCTCAGTCAGTTAGGTGTCTGCCATTGGCTCGGGTCATGATCCCAAGGTACTGGGATCGAGTACCCCATCTGGCTCTCAGGAAGTTTACTTCTTCCTCTACCCCTCCCCCCTACTTGTGCTCCCACTCTCTCTCAAATAAATAAAATCTTTTAAAAAATTATAAATTCTTACAAATAGCATTATAATATTGGCACAGAGCATTGGCACAGTGGAAACTGTAGTCTCTTAATAAATACTGTATTTCTCCAAATCAGACTAAATTGTTCATACTTAAGTAACTTTTTAAAAGAAATCATAGTTTTTCTACTTTTTCTGAAGCATTTAAGCCTAATAAATAATATCTAGCTATTTTTAGAAGTTCCATGCATAATTTAGACTGTATACACTTGGTCACATCCAGAAATCTATTTTCATCGTTTGCGAAATTACACTGTCCGTGTTCTTGTGATCTTGGAAATTAGTTCTTTTCAAAGTCAGAGAAAAAATTTTATCTAGTCTCTGACAGGAAAAAATTTAAAGGAAGGAAAAAGTACCACCAAACCATGGAAAATCAGACTACTGTAGCAAAATGAACAGGTCCCTAAGAGGCAGTTATCTGCATTCAAACCTGGACTCTATTGTTTCCTAGCACTTTTTTTTTTAATTTTTATTTATTTATGATAATCACAGAGAGAGAGAGAGGCAGAGACACAGGCAGAGGGAGAAGCAGGCTCCATGCACCGGGAGCCTGATATGGGATTCGATCCCGGGTCTCCAGGATCACGCCCTGGGCCAAAGGCAGGCGCCAAACCGCTGCGCCACCCAGGGATCCCTGTTTCCTAGCACTTTTGACAACGGACAAATAATTTCTTTCCAGCTTCACTATCTTCATCAATAAAATAAAGGCTAGTGCTGATAATAGTATCAGATTTTTGGGGGTGGTTTCAATTATAAAATGTCATGTTTAGAAAAGTATTACCTAGGGCCTGACACTTAGTAGGCCCTTGATAAAACGTTACTTGCTATTATTTGGGAGATGGTGTATTTCTGAAACATATAAGGTATATGCAAGTATCAAAGTCTTTTAGCAGATGCAGAGGTTTATCAGAAGTCTGACCTTTTGGGATACTTGGATGGCTTAGTAGTGAAGATCTGCCTTCAGCTCAGGTTCTGATCCTGGGGTCCAGGGATCGAGTCCCACATCAGGCTCCCCGCAGGAAGCCTGCTTCTCCTTTTACCTGTGTCTCTGTGCCTCCCCCCCCCGCCCCCCCATGTCTCTCGTGAATAAATAAATTTTTTTAAAAAGTCTGACCTCTTACATTGAGCTGATCAGTTTTTATTTCTGGAGGATGAAGTTACTGTGACAGTTTCTTTCCTATGTGGTACAGTTATGTGCAGGAAACTGGGAGCATTATTTTCTGTTAAGGAGAAATCCTTCTTGTAAGACTCAAGTTAAGCAGGATTTCCAGGGGAAGTTACAAAGAAATTAAAAATGATAGTTTTGTTATTTTGTGGAAAGTGAAGGTTTTTTTCTTCTGTCAGTATTTGAATTCCTCTTGACTGTAGGTACTTGGGTAAACATCACTATGTGCTGGTGTGAAGCCAAGTGAGTAGAATCTATTCAATTGGATAATATGACTTTGGTTGTTTTGTTTTGTTTTGTTTTTCCCTCTCAAAGAATTTTGATTTTTAAATTGATCACTCAGTACAGTGTCATTTTCTTTTTTAGTCATGGCCTGAGATATATGATATTTCAACAGTTAGGGCAAATGTTACATTTTTCTCTTTAAGATTTTATTTACTTATTCATGAGAGACAGAGAGAGAGAGAGTCAGAAGAGAGAGAGAGAGTCCGAAACATAGAGGGAGAAGCAGGCTTCATGCAGGGAGCCAGATGTGGGACTCAATTCTGGGACTCTGGGATCACACCCTGGGCCAAAGGCAGACACTCAACCACTGAGCCACCCAGGCGTCCCCAAATGTTACATTTTAAAGGGCCAGATTGTGAAGGATTCTAAAGGCAAGCTTTTTTGAGGAAAGAACTCTTACTAACAACTGCATTAAAGTACCTGAAACAAAGTTGTCATTCCATAAAGATTTTTTGAATAAATTATATTCTTGGTGATCTTCTTGTCTTGGTAAGAATTTATAGAATTTTCTGTTACATTTGGGACATGAAAAATATATTTCCATATTTATATTTTTGCTCCTAAAATATGAAAATAATTTCAGTATGAAAACAATGGTTTTTTTGTCCATCTCAATTTATCAATACATTTTTCCATTTCATTTTTATCTCAAAGGTGGAACTGATTCTTGATTCGTGGCATTGTTTTCCAGTAACAAAACACATCCATGAGATTGAGCATTTTTTTGTTTTGTTTTGAATTGATTTGTTTTTGTGTGTGTGACTTTTGGAACCTGATGATAAACTTCCCTGTGTCCTGTTGGAAGGTTTTTAAGATTTCTGTCAGTTGCTCAGCATGTTTAGGGATTTCTATTTCATTTACTATGGAGAGCCTTCTAGTTTCTTCCCCTATTTGAAGTTTTCCTTTAAAACTCTCTTCTCAGGAGGCCTGGGTGGCTCAGCGGTTGAGTGCCTGCCTTTGGCTCAGGGCATGATCCTGGAGTTCCGGGATCAAGTCCCACATCAGGCTTCCTGCATGGAGCCTGCTTCTCCCTCTGCCTATGTCTCTGCCTCTCTCTGTGTGTCTCTGTCATGAATAAATAAATGAATCTTTAAAAAAAAATAAAAATAAAACTCTTCTCTTGGGGCGCCTGGGTGGTTCAGTCGGTTAAGCAGCTGACTTCAGCTTGGGTCATGATCTCAAGGTCTTGAGATCAAGCTCTGAATTGGGCTCCTTGCTCAGTGGGGAGTCTGCTGGAGATTCATTCTCTCTCTCTCTCTCTCTCTCTCTCTCCCACTCCCTTTACCCCTTCCGCCACTCAAGCATGCACTTTCTCTCACTCAAAATAAATTATAAATCTTAAAAAACCTTTCTTTTCATCATTGAACAAACTTTATTGTATTTGGGTGGCAGCTAACTATGTATAGCACATTCTCAGTATTTGTGAGCTCAGGGTGAGACAAGTGGTATCAGTCTCTGTTGGCAAGAGTGTAAATTAGACCAAAAAAAAAATCAGAAATGTGGATGGTGATATTTGTATAAATATGTTTGCTACAGGGACGCCTGAGTGGCTCAGCAGTTTAGTGCCTGCCTTTGGCCCAGGGCGTGATCCTGGCATCCCAGGATCACGTCCCACATCAGGCTTCCTGCATGGAGCCTGCTTCTCCCTCTGCCTGTGTCTCTGCCTCTTTTTTTTTCTCTCTCTCTCTGCGTCTCTCATGAGTAAATAAATAAAATCTTTAAAAAAAAAACCAAAACATTTTTTTTTTTTAAGATTTTGTTTATTCATGAGAGACACAGAGAGACAGAGACACAGGCAGTGGGAGAAGCAGATTCCATGCAAGGAGCCCGATGTGGGGTTCAATCCCGGGACTCCCAAGATCATGCACTGGGCCGAAGGCAGACACTAAACTGCTGAGCCACTCAGGGATCCCTTAGAAAAAAAAAATGTTTGCTACAGGATTTATGATAAAGAATAAGGGATCCCTGGGTGGCGCAGTGGTTTGGCGCTTGCCTTTGGCCCAGGGCGCGATACTGGAGACCCGGGATCGAATCCCACATCAGGCTCCCAGTGCATGGAGCCTGCTTCTCCCTCTGCCTATGTCTCTGCCTCTCTCTCTCTCTCTCTCTGTGTGACTATCATAAATAAATAAAAATTAAAAAAAAAAAAAAAGAATAAGTGGAAGCTACCTGGATATCTAAAAAGTCATTTTATTTTATTTTTAAAAGTATTTATTTATTTATTCATGAGAGAGAGAGAGAGAGAGAGAGACAGGCAGAGGGAGAAGCAGGCTCCATGCCGGGATCCCAATGTGGGACCTTATCCTGGGACTCTGGGATCACGCCCTGAGCCAAAGGCAGACGCTTAACCACTGAGCCACCCAGGCTTCTCTACAAAGTCATTTTAATGACTTCATACAAATACTTACATGTGAACAAATCAGAATCAGAAAACTATAGAGAATTGATTTCATTTCATATGAGCTATATCAATATATTAATAAGGATTTTCTGGGATCCCTGGGTGGCGCAGCGGTTTGGAGCCTGCCTTTGGCCCGGGGCACGATCCTGGAGACCCAGGATCGAATCCCATGTCGGGCTCCCGGTGCATGGAGCCTGCTTCTCCCTCTGCCTATGTCTCTGCCTCTCTCTCTCTCTCTGTGTGACTATCATAAATAAATAAAAATTAAAAAAAAATTTAATAAGGATTTTCTCTGTGGGTAGAATTGTGGATGACAAGTTTTCATTTCCTTTTTCTTTATTATGTAGATTTTTTTTTTTTTTTTTTTTAATTTTTATTTATTTATAGTCACACACAGAGAGAGAGAGAGAGGCAGAGAGTCACAGGCAGAGGGAGAAGCAGGCTCCATGCACCGGGAGCCCGACGTGGGATTCGATCCCGGGTCTCCAGGATCGCGCCCTGGGCCAAAGGCAGGCGCCAAACCGCTGCACCACCCAGGGATCCCTATTATGTAGATTTTTATATAGATCACATGTATAATGACAGAAAAACTACTAGTGTCTTTAAAAAATCACTAATATGTTAAATAACTACAAAATAAGACTAGAAGGCATTTACTAAATATTGACAATGGTTTTCTGTAGATAGATTATGAATCACTTTTAGGTTCATAGTTTTTATGCTTCCCAGTCTACCTGCAGTAAACATACTGTTTTTATAAGATGAAAAATAAGTTATTTTATAAAGTATATCACTGCAGTCAGCTAGGAATTTGCCTTCAGAGAAGTTTCTTTATGAGACTTTTGTAATAATCTTTAGAGGAAAGACATGCTTTCTTTGCCTTTTTTGATGGCTGTGGTAAACTTGAGATCGTGATTTTTTTTTTTTTTAAGATTTTATTTATTTATTTGACAGAGAGCATAAGCACGGGGGAGCAGCATGCAGAGGAGAGGCAGGAGCAGACTCTCAGCTGATCAGGGAGCTTGTCACAAGGCTTGATCCTAGGACTCTGGGATCATGATCTCAGCTGAAGGCAGATGCTTAACCTACTGACCCACTCAGACACCCCAAGATTCTGAGTCTTTTTTTTTTTTTTTTAGATTCTGAGTCTTTTAAATATGTTTCTTCTATACAATTTCTGATTAAATTAGCTGAAGTAGTAATACTACTAGTGATAAAGTGTCTTACCCTTTGAAATCTGTGACCCTCATTTCACTATAGATATAGTGAATCAACTTCACTATATGCCAGCTTCAAAGTATTTTTCTTCTATACTTTTGCTATCTTGTGTTTAGCATATGCAGCCAGGAGCTCTTTAATAATCAGAAGTAGTATTTCATCTATAAATGGCTTATTCTGCTTAGCTGTTAACAAAGATTTTAGATACATTTAAGCCTTTGAAACCTGTTATTTTAAAAAACTAGGGTTATTCTCAAAAAGATGAATATTAAAGCAGGATGAATAATAGTAATATCTATTTGTAAAACTGTAGCTACTATTTGTCAAGCATCTGTGGTGTTTTAGGCACTAAATCAGACACTGACAAACATAACTTTCACAACAGCTCTGTGAAAGTTGTATTACTTTCCCCTTTTTCCCCTGTAGAGGGAGGTACCTGTGGTTCAGAGAGAGATTTGTCTAGGGTCGCACAGTCAGCAAGTGCTCAAGCTGAGACTAGATTCAAGTCTGTGACTACAGTGCCCAAGGATAGGACTTTTGTCTTGTTTCCTAGTGTGTATCTAGTTCCTAGGACAGGAGTTGTCATGTACTAACCACTCAACATATATCCTTCAAATGAATGAGCTGTATACCTAGAAGCTTCTAAGTGAGTGGCCAAGCAAAAGAAATTGTTCTTTTCTAGTAATACAGAATTTATATAGAGAAATGAACTTGACAAAATATAATGCTATTAGCCAAGTGGAGGTACTTATACCAAAATCTGGGTCATAATAACAGATGATAAGATTTGGATCCTCTTTTTTAATATAGCTTTCCTAATTTGTTTTGAGTACATCTACCAGATCTCTTTTTCACATGACTTTGTTTTGATATTGAACAAAGAAAAAGCAAAATACATGCTTTTACATACATACATGTTTTAAAATACATACACACATGATACCAAATCTTTACCAATGAAAAAAATGTAGGTAGAAACTCAGGTTCTGTAAATAACAAGAGACTAGATTGGGAATTTCCGGATTGGAACTCTGGGAACCTCAGGTTTTGTGGAAATAACATTCTACCATTGTGGTATGTGGATATACTTTATTTCATTGGAAACAGCAACTTCTTTTTATAGGTCTGTGACAGTGAATACTAAATTCCAATTAGAAGAAAGGTTAATATTTAGGTTCCTTGTAAGCATAAGTGGTTCTAGTTTTTAAGATGAATGATTACAGAAGCCTAGTTGTGACTCTAGCCTTATCTTCTCTTCATATTTATTGTGCATGTCTCAAATATTCTTGGTTGCTAAACACTAGCTGAGTCATGGGTTGAGTACTCTGAGTACACTAGCTATGTAATCATGATGGTCAAAGCACGTGCCATTGAAGGAATATTAGGGAAAGGGGTGAAGGCAATATATATCATATTTAATGCTCCAGTGTATCATGATTTCCTGGAATGTCTTGCCTATACCCTTTTACTGTCTCCCCTGCAGAAATTATCTTGTTCTTAATCATCCATTAAAAGGAGACAGTTTTTGCATGAGATATGGTTTACCACAGATCTGAGTAATGGTCATTTTAAACCAGCCTGTGTGTTTCAAGGTATTTCATTTCCTTAATGGTTTAAAAACCATTAGGATCTTGTAGTTTAATGTAACTCTTCACTTGAATCAAACAGAGCTGAGAGTGCATTCTTCCTGTTCTTATGGACTGTGTTAGTTCAGCTTCAACAGATGGCTGGGCACTTTCCCAAAAATCACTGGATTCATTCTCAAAGTTTCTTAGATCCCTGCCACTTTTTAAATGATAGAGCTTCTAGCCATGGTCTTCTTAGTTTATAGTCAGCCTCACAAGGGCAGCTAATATATCTATTTTGTTCATCACTCAACCTAGGTCTAACACTGTGTATGATACATATTGGGAGGTTAATATTTGTTGGATGAATGACTAGAAAAAGAAGGCTCTGTTGATCAGCATTTAGTAAGAACTCAAAAACACTGCCTGCTAAAGAACTTTCCCTTTGGTTACTTTTTGTTATTTCTTTGTGTATGTTAATGGCGTCCATGGAAAGCTTTGCAGTCCAATTTATCTTATCTATCTTTATTTAGCTATCTTTCTTGTCTGTCTTATCTATCTGCTTTAAGCAATCTTATAAAACCTTTTATGGTAACGAGGCTTTGCTAGACTGAATTTGAGCGGCTTAACAATAACCCACAGCCCGCGGACCAGCTTAGACTGAATTTGAATACACTCTTGTAAGTATAAATTTCTCACCTCTAAGTACTATCTATCCATTAGCCTCTAGTATGAATTTTTTTTTTTAATTTTTAAAAGATTTTATTTATTTATTCATGAGAGAGACACAGAGGCAGAGACATAGGCAGAGGGAGAAGCAGGTTCCCTTGGGGAGCCTGATGCGGGACTCCATCCCAGGATCCTAGGATCATAGGATCCCAGGATCATGACCTGAGCAAAAGGCAGACTCTCAACCACTGAGCCACCCAGGTACTCCTGGTTTGGTGTTTTTTTGTTTTTGTTTTTTTTTTTTTTTCCCCACTACTCATAACAAGGACTTAGAGATGACTTTTTAAAAGTCACCTAGCTTGATAATGGCTCAGGTGAGATTTGATATCCTCTATCTAATCCAGCCCATTTCTGGGAGGTAAATCTACCTTTTCAGATGTCTTAACTATACCTCACTATCTCCCTTATAGTTCTTGTTCTTGTTTTTCTTCTCCTTCTTCTTAATCTACTACTCTGTACTCTAAAGGTTATGTGTCATGTCCAACATTTTTATTTGGCATTAAGAAACACCTACTGTTTCTAGTTCAACTGGATTATTTTCAACTTTAAAATGAGTCTACAGATGTAGTAGGATTACCCAGGAAATCTTTTTATGCCTTTGATTTTAAAAAGATATGTATTTTCTTTCCCTTACCTGCAGGAGACTGTTTTCTCAATGAGAGGCAGTAGTTTAGAACTTCCATATTTTTGTTTTAATCACCAAGAAGGATGAGTGGAAATCTTATTTCAAAAAGAAGTATTATTTCTTAATTTAAGAAAATGTTTCTTATGTATTTAATATCATCAAATTAGTATCAATATTAAATTATATCTTATAATATTAAAATCTGAGGTTCCAGATAGTTATCTTGTATTTATTCAACCATTTTATTATTTATGTTTCTTTTTTAAAAAAGATTTGTTTATTTTAGAGAGAATGCAGGGGCGGGGAGAGGCAGAGGTAGAGGGGGAGAGAGAGACTATTAAGCAAACTCTGCACTAAACCTGGAACCAATGCAGGGCACAATCTCACAAACCTGAGATTATGACCTGAGCCGAAACCTACAGTTGGATGCTTAACTGAGACATTATTATTAGTAATATTATTATATTATATGTAATATAATATAATATTATATTATAATTAGTAATTATTATTTTAATAAGGTAATATTAGTAAGCCCCTAATATTTGTTTCTGGGACTTGAAATTCTTTGTGCAGTGTTAACAGCTTTTATCTTCATGCTTATTTTAATTAAAATTTATTTTTAAAAATATTTTGTTTATTCATGAGAGATACAGAGAGATAGAGAGGCAGAGACACAGGCAGAGGGAAAAGCAGGCTCCATGCAGGGAGCCCAGTGTGGATCCCAGGACTCCAGAATCATGCCCTGAGCCAAAGGCAGACGCATAATCGCTAAGCTACCTGGGCATCCTATATTCTAATTAAAATTTAAACCGATAATGGCCTGTGCTATAAATCAGCCTAGAGCCCTTCTACTTCCATTCATGTTTGGGAAGAGCCAGACAATGAACTGGATCTTAGGACCTTACTATGTGTTCACAGAATTGACATTTTTATGAGTGGTTTCCATGTGCCAGGATGTTCAAGATATTTTATGTATGATCCTTGAGCTTTAAAACGATTGGCAGGAAGGGTTTAATATTCATATCTTATCCATGAAGAGTCTGAGACAAAGAGAGGAATTGACTTATTTAGGATCCTGTAGTAAATAAGTATCAGAGCTAGGATTCCGACCTACCCATGTTCACTTGACATGATTCTTGCATCTTAGCAGGCATAGGATATATTGAGAATGACATCAGAATTTAGGAACTTCATATCCATGTTTGTCATGTCCAATTTATTTGATGGTAGATTTGAAAGGCAAGACATGGTCATGATGGAATCACTTGGATTTTTTTTTTTTTTAAACCACAAAAGCCTTGGAGAGACACCACTCATTACATCTGGTCTTGACCAGATACCTAGTTCACAATAATTAGAGGCAATAAGGCATCGGATGTTTTACCAGTTCATTATTATTATACTGAGTTATTTAAATATTCTTTGAAGGGGATCCCTGGATGGTTCAGACTTAAGCATCTGCCTTTGGCCCAGGGGGTAGTCCTGGAGTCCTGGGATCGAGTGCCATATCAGGCTCCCTGCATGGAGCCTGCTTCTCTCTCTGCCTGTGTCTCTGCCTCTCTGTCTCTGTGTCTCTCATGAATAAATAAATAAAATCTTTTTAAAAAAATATTCCTTGAAAAAAAGCCTCAGTTTAATACTTGAAAAAAAGATTTCTATCTACAGTTTTTCTCTGTGCTTTAGTCATTTCAGCAAGGGAGAATGAGGTTATCATTGCATTTCTAAAATAACCTTTTCCATTTCCTGTCTTGTTTTTTTAAAATATTTTAGACACACACGAAAGAGAGGAGGCAGAGACCTAGGCAGAGGGAGAAGCAGGCTTCTCACAGGAAGCCCCATGTGGGACTCGATCCCCAGGCCCCTGTACCCTGAGCCAAAGGCAGACACTTAACTGCTGAGCCACCCATGCATCCCCTTTTTCCATTTTCTTGAATAGACATCCCAGGTTCCCTATTTGGAAGCCATTTTTTAATATTCACCTAACAATGTATGCATCCCTTGGTAGAGTTTACTTTTTAGCTATAGAATACTCCTTCTATATAAAACCTAAGCCTAGGTAAATACAAGACTCTGAACACACAGGGACCATGCTTGTTATTTGAGCCAAGTAAGACATGAGATTGTTGTAGTAAAAAAGCCAGGATACATGGAGCAGCATTGTCATATTTTGGCTGGGGAAAGCTGTCTGGCATACAAATATTTCCATTTTATTCCAGTTGATTTACTGAGTGGCCAGCGTATTTTAGGATACCTGTTTATAATAGTTTGCTTCGTGTGTTTAATAGTATCTGTCTATCTATAGGGAGTCACATTATGAAGATTTAGGGGGGGAATATAATAATAAATAATAGGTACCCTTTTTAAAATTCCCACTACATGCCTAGCACCTTACTCTGGATGCTCTATGTACTTCATTGTGAGTCCTTCCATATATCATGCAGGTTGGCTATTTATCCATTTTGTAGAGAAGGATACTAAATCTCAGAGAGGTGGATTAATTTGCCTAATATTTTCTAGCTAGTAGGGTAGATACTGGTAATCAAACCCAGATCTGACTGACTTCAAGCCCCTTGTTCTTTGCTGTTTCATTTGTCCATGGCAGTAATGTAAAGGAGACCATGGAATTATTTGCTTCATATGTTTAGGAAGAACTTTTTGCCCTTAATTTTTATTTTTTGTTTTTAAGTATACTCCAAGCTGTCCAATATGGGGCTTGAACTCACAACCCTGAGATCAAGACCTGAGCTGAGGGATCCCTGGGTGGCGCAGCGGTTTGGCGCCTGCCTTTGGCCCAGGGCGCGATCCTGGAGACCCGGTGCATGGAGCCTGCTTCTCCCTCTGCCTGTGTCTCTGCCTCTCTCTCTCTCTCTCTCTCTCTCTCTCTCTGTGACTATCATACATTTAAAAAAAAAAAAAAAAAAAAAAAGACCTGAGCTGATATCAAGGGTTAGATGCTTAACTGACTGAGCCACTTAGGTGCCCTCTAGGAAGAACTTTTTATTAATAAGTACTATTCTGGAACATTTTAATTACTTTGGCCACTCTTGTCTGCCTCTACTGCCTTAATGTTCTTCATAACCTCTTTATTATGGACCAAGAAAAAAAGAAACCTTTGGTTTCAAAATGCTTTTTTAGACATACCTCAAGTATCATGGTGCTGGCTGCCTTGTTATACTTGTCATTATATTTTTTACTTAGAAATAAATTTCTTTCATGTCCAGCTGGATATATAGTTGAAGATAGGTGTTGTGGATTGAGCATAGTCTAGATCGTTGCTGTCCAGTAGTACTTTTTGATAGAAATATCCTGTATCTGTGTTGTCCAGTATGTAGTTACACGGGGCTGTTGAGTGTATGAAACGTGGCTAGTGTGACTGAAGAAATGAATTTTTGGGGGCAGCCCGGGTGGCTCAGCGGTTTAGCGCCACCTGCAGCCCAGGGCGTGATCTTGGAGACCCAGGATCAAGTCCCACGTCGGGCTTCCTGCATGGAGCCTGCTTCTCCCTCTGCCTGTGTCTCTGCCCCCCCCCCCCGAATAAATAAATAAATCTTTTTTAAAAATGAATATTTTATTTAATTTTGATTAATTTTAATTCAAATAAAAATAGCCCATAGAGCTGGTGGCTAATGTATTGGACAGCAACACAGCTTGAGGTTGTAACTAATGCTTGTGTTTAGTGGGTAATGATAGAATTTGAAGAGATCCAGTAATTGGTAGTTTAAAAGTTGCTGATTTGTTTTCCAGCAGCATTAAATTTAGCAGGCGTTCGTCTTAAAGCCATGGGACCAAACAGAGTAGAATAATTTGTGTTTCCAAAGCACCTTTTGATCATTCATGATCTCATTTAATGAATATTTCCGGTATGATATCATTTAGGATTTGGATCTGCTAATGGATCGCAGAAGAAAGCTAGAAGAGCAAAACCATTTACAACTTCCTTGTGTAGGGTCTCCTGTTGAAATGGACACCATTCTGGTGTGTGGTGCTCAGGTTGCACCATGAGGGTCTGGACAGGAGCCTGTGCTCATTGATTAAGATTAGAGAATTAGGTCTCTCCCCTCACCTAGAATTCCATTAATTTTATTTTTTGATTCTAAAGAGAGAGAAGTAGAGGCAATTTCTAAATTTAGCCAGAGAACTACAATAATTTGATAACCAACAAAAGAAAATAAAGTTTTCCATTCTAATATGCCAAAATAAGTCCTTAGGGCATTGATTTTAGTTCTTTGTTTTGCAAAATCCAACTCAGAACTCAGAAATGTTCTGTGTAAGATTAGTTTTTAAATTGATATATATCTTCTGAAGAAACTTTTTATTAAATTACAGATTTCATATATTTTAAAGAAAAATTTGCTTCCCTGGAGTCTTGGAACATTTGGTTTCATTTTGGTCTTGTGAAATAATTTGTAAAAGATACTATTTTTATTATATGTCAGTTGTGTCACTAAGCATATTTTTTCTCTGACATTTTATTTGTAAAATATTCTTCTCCTTTCTATCAAAGCTTACAACTAATAAACTTTGGATGCTTTTGATTTTTCTAACTGTGCCAGGGCATTGAATGAAGTTCCCTATAGTGAGAAAAGAGAGCACATGGGACTCGTGACTTTATGTACTCCAACAATAGAGCTTTTATGACATTGGAGGTGGTTAAAAAAGCTAGAAGTAGGTCTTAAACATGGCATCTCTGTGTTGCCTTTTTTTTTTTTTTTTTTGTATTCTCAGAGCTGCCAGGAGTGCATCGGGCCTGTAATTTCCTGTTCTCTGAATCCCCCATCTTTCTGCAGCTCCAAGCTTTGTGTCCCACAGCCTGTGACTCTGTGCTAACAAATCGCTATTGTCCAGTGGGGCGAATGGTGGCTGGAACTAAAGAATTGCTGTCTGGTTTCTATTCAAATCCAGGTAGTGAGATATATGAATGGACTTTTCGAATCGTCATGTGAATAATGTCTGCTCGGCATGAAGGCTCAGAGCCACATTGGAAAGATTAACTCCTAGGCTGACCACTAACATCCTTTGTGGTAGGAGGTAGAAACATTCCCAAGTATCATTTTATTCACACTTAATTTTCCATTTTATCCTCTAAAAGCAGGGTTAACCATTCAGTTATTTGGCTACTTTTCTCCCAAGTTTTAGTGTTTCTGTTGATAATATGGAAGTTTAGGGAAATGCTAAGTTGTTTTTCACCTAGAACACTGTATTATTTTCTGTTAAAAGTTTTCTACCTTACATTAATTACGGCATAAAGTTCTCTTTATAGTATTCATACAAAAATGAGAAAGAAAGAGCTGTTTTTTCTAGGAAACCAACCCTTTAAAATGCTTTTTAACCAATGAAGGGAAAAAAAAAAAAATATATATATATATATTTAGTGCATTTTACTTATCTGCATTTTCCCCCAAAAGTCCAAATTTATACAAAGAAAAAGAAACAACTTCAAATGCAGCATATTAACCAAACAAGCCTTATTCAAATTAGGAACCAGTTTTAACATTTATAAGTATAGCAGAATCAGGATTTTTTAAAAATCAGATTTGGAAGCCAGACTCTAAGTTATAATTCTCATTTATCCTTTGAATGTTATTATTTTATCTTTGTCTTGTATACCTGAAAAAATGTCGATAGGATAGATAGAAGGGCCCTGCTTTTTTTGCACTCCTTCCATATCGCAGGTACTATGGAACGGAGAGCCTTTTATGTTTCTTTTTGTCTTAAACTCAGACAGCTTTGTAAGCAGTAGTGTGTAGATTACAAGAGTTAGACAAAAGCAGGCGCGACTGAGAAGAGTTGGGGGGGAGCTTGGGGCACTTCCTGTCACTCAACACATTCCAGATCACTAAAAAATTTCCACACCCTCTGCATTCCCTCTTGCCCACCCCAGATCCCAGTATTTTCTGATTCCATATGTTGTGGTATTTATCACACTTCTATCATTGGGCTCTGGCAAGACTGCTTCAGAGGAGATGCATTCCTTCAGATTGCACAAAGCATAGCTGGGAAAATGGCTGGCAGTTTCAGAATCTAGTCACGATCGCATGCATGAACACCTCACACATCCATGCCCCTTTCCCCCCCTTCCTGCCCCTGCAGCTGGCTGACCTGTCTCACCCACTGCTGGCCTATCGAACGGCCAGGACTGTCTGGTTTGGCTCATGCCTTTGTCCATGTCTGGCTTAGTTCCTCTCTGTCTACGCTTGCCACTACCCCCACCGCCCCAGGCAGCGCAAGTGTTTGGCCACACAAAACTACAGATAGAAAAGGTGGTAAAAACTTCAAACTTTTTTCTCCAACAGTTTATTCTTTTGTGAATTTCTGCCTTTTTTAAACTACTCTGTTTTAAGAAAACAAATATGAAATTAATTATCTAAGGCAAAGAATGCAAAACAACCTTTGTGTTCCTTATAATAACTGACTTCATAACTCTCCAGCTGCGTTATGGGGTGTGTATAAAAAGCTTCTGTTCTGAGAACAAAGGAGCACGTGCAGAAATGAGTCTAAAAAACTCCACTGACAGTATTTCACTACACAAATTACTTAAAAGATTTTAGTTAAGCTTCTCAACAGATTCAATGTTAAAATGGTTTTTAGTTTAAAAAAAAATGAAAGTGCTTACCCAGTAAAAGAACCGAAGTAGTCCTGAACTGTTACGTAAGACTTTTTACAGTTGGATCTTTGTCAAAAGGGGGTAGGGGTGATGGGAGAAAGCAGCAACAACAATCAAAAAAGTTCGAGCTGCTGTGGCTAGAGGACAACTTCTGTGTTTCCAGATAGGATTCTTGCTGTAGAAATGGAACTTCCAGCCAGCACAGCATCCTGTCCCGGTAGAGAAATGAGTTTGTCAGTAAAAAAATTAAATACTGGAACCCAGGCTAGACGAGGTATTGAACTGCGCCAGATTTCCTTGCAGCCCTGTCTGCTCAGCTCGCATTGAACTATATATGACCCAGATGATGGACAGAAGCACATTCAGTCATGTGCACTCTGGAAGAAAGCGGATTTGCTGGTCCCTGGCAGTGCAGGGGTTTGTCTTCTGATTGGGCTGTGCCCTGATCAGTGAAATGTGAAGCCCTCACCATTCAGAGGCCGTAATTCAGGACTGGCAGTTTGAGTGTCTGGCTGCCTCTAGTTACTGAGAGAGACTTTGAAGGTGTTGCTTTTGTTTGGTGGCATTACCTACCCAGAGGTTGCTTTACACCTATGTACTAGTGTCAGGAGCAATGCTAGTCTTTCTGAAATGCAAGAAGGCAGCCAACTTTGCCTGAACCCTGTCATCTTATTGTTGATGAACTTGGCTCTAACTTAAACCAATTATTTGCTGATAGAAGTGTGATCCTGACCAAGGGCTCGTGTCCACACCACACCCTGGCCTTTATTCTAGGGTTTGGTAAGGTAAAAATAAAGGTGGCATTTGACTTCCTAGATGATATAAATTGGTCTTACTGAAAATTGGATGGATGGATAGCAGAGAAGTTAAGTTTTGGGTTTTGGAGTCTTTGAACATACTATACTAGGAAGGAGCTTTATCTCCTATGATCCTCTTTGTGAAGCTGTCACTCTTATTCCAGTCCTTAGTCACATAGGGGACTGCTGGAGGGAAGCTACCAAAGTGTAGACCCACCTGGGCTGCAGCATAGCCTTTAATCATGCAAGATAGCCAGAATCTACTCTCTTTCTGAACTAGGGTCATTGGGATTTTTTTCCCATCTTTCTGGGCCACTAGGAAACCAGGTCATTATACAGTACTGTCAGTTGTGACATTCTCGTTTAGTATATAAAAGTTGCTTTGTTTAATGAAAATTAACACTTTTTTTTTTTTTTAAATTTCAGGCAATAAAGTATTATGAGACCATTGGTACTTATATATGAAATCCACTCCACATGGGCCAGTTAGGAATGAATTTATATAATCCTAATCTGACTTTTGGACATACAAATACTTTGATGTATTTTTTTGTTTCTTACACTTGTAGAAATAAACCTGTAGTCACTGTATAGCAGCTATGTATTCTGTAAATTTTGAGTTTAGATGTTTGGGTAGTTGTGATTTCTTAGATGTTGACTACATTACATAGGGTCCTATGTTTGAGGATTGCCCCAGATTTCTTGTCATGTGTTAACCTGGGGAAAGCTGGCTTGAAATGCTACTAAATATAAGAATGATCAAAGTGGGGGGGATCCCTGGGTGGCTCAGCAGTTTGGCGCCTGCCTTAGGCCCAGGGCATGTTCCTGGAGTCCGGGGATTGAGTCCTGCATTGGGCTCCCTGCATGGAGCCTGCTTCTCCCTCTGCCTGTGTCTCTGCCTCTCTCTCTCTCTCTCTCTCTCTCTCTCTGTGACTATCATACATTTAAAAAAAAAAAAAAAAAAAAAAGACCTGAGCTGATATCAAGGGTTAGATGCTTAACTGACTGAGCCACTTAGGTGCCCTCTAGGAAGAACTTTTTATTAATAAGTACTATTCTGGAACATTTTAATTACTTTGGCCACTCTTGTCTGCTCTACTGCCTTAATGTTCTTCATAACCTCTTTATTATGGACCAAGAAAAAAAGAAACCTTTGGTTCAAAATGCTTTTTTAGACATACCTCAAGTATCATGGTGCTGGCTGCCTTGTTATACTTGTCATTATATTTTTTACTTAGAAATAAATTTCTTTCATGTCCAGCTGGATATATAGTTGAAGATAGGTGTTGTGGATTGAGCATAGTCTAGATCGTTGCTGTCCAGTAGTACTTTTTGATAGAAATATCCTGTATCTGTGTTGTCCAGTATGTAGTTACACGGGGCTGTTGAGTGTATGAAACGTGGCTAGTGTGACTGAAGAAATGAATTTTGGGGGGCAGCCCGGGTGGCTCAGCGGTTTAGCGCCACCTGCAGCCCAGGGCGTGATCTTGGAGACCCAGGATCAAGTCCCACGTCGGGCTTCCTGCATGGAGCCTGCTTCTCCCTCTGCCTGTGTCTCTGCCCCCCCCCCCCCGAATAAATAAATAAATCTTTTTTAAAAATGAATATTTTATTTAATTTTGATTAATTTTAATTCAAATAAAAATAGCCCATAGAGCTGGTGGCTAATGTATTGGACAGCAACACAGCTTGAGGTTGTAACTAATGCTTGTGTTTAGTGGGTAATGATAGAATTTGAAGAGATCCAGTAATTGGTAGTTTAAAAGTTGCTGATTTGTTTTCCAGCAGCATTAAATTTAGCAGGCGTTCGTCTTAAAGCCATGGGACCAAACAGAGTAGAATAATTTGTGTTTCCAAAGCACCTTTTGATCATTCATGATCTCATTTAATGAATATTTCCGGTATGATATCATTTAGGATTTGGATCTGCTAATGGATCGCAGAAGAAAGCTAGAAGAACAAAACCATTTACAACTTCCTTGTGTAGGGTCTCCTGTTGAAATGGACACCATTCTGGTGTGTGGTGCTCAGGTTGCACCATGAGGGTCTGGACAGGAGCCTGTGCTCATTGATTAAGATTAGAGAATTAGGTCTCTCCCCTCACCTAGAATTCCATTAATTTTATTTTTTGATTCTAAAGAGAGAGAAGTAGAGGCAATTTCTAAATTTAGCCAGAGAACTACAATAATTTGATAACCAACAAAAGAAAATGAAGTTTTCCATTCTAATATGCCAAAATAAGTCCTTAGGGCATTGATTTTAGTTCTTTGTTTTGCAAAATCCAACTCAGAACTCAGAAATGTTCTGTGTAAGATTAGTTTTTAAATTGATAGATATCTTCTGAAGAAACTTTTTATTAAATTACAGATTTCATATATTTTAAAGAAAAATTTGCTTCCCTGGAGTCTTGGAACATTTGGTTTCATTTTGGTCTTGTGAAATAATTTGTAAAAGATACTATTTTTATTATATGTCAGTTGTGTCACTAAGCATATTTTTTCTCTGACATTTTATTTGTAAAATATTCTTCTCCTTTCTATCAAAGCTTACAACTAATAAACTTTGGATGCTTTTGATTTTTCTAACTGTGCCAGGGCATTGAATGAAGTTCCCTATAGTGAGAAAAGAGAGCACATGGGACTCGTGACTTTATGTACTCCAACAATAGAGCTTTTATGACATTGGAGGTGGTTAAAAAAGCTAGAAGTAGGTCTTAAACATGGCATCTCTGTGTTGCCTTTTTTTTTTTTTTTTTTTGTATTCTCAGAGCTGCCAGGAGTGCATCGGGCCTGTAATTTCCTGTTCTCTGAATCCCCCATCTTTCTGCAGCTCCAAGCTTTGTGTCCCACAGCCTGTGACTCTGTGCTAACAAATCGCTATTGTCCAGTGGGGCGAATGGTGGCTGGAACTAAAGAATTGCTGTCTGGTTTCTATTCAAATCCAGGTAGTGAGATATATGAATGGACTTTTCGAATCGTCATGTGAATAATGTCTGCTCGGCATGAAGGCTCAGAGCCACATTGGAAAGATTAACTCCTAGGCTGACCACTAACATCCTTTGTGGTAGGAGGTAGAAACATTCCCAAGTATCATTTTATTCACACTTAATTTTCCATTTTATCCTCTAAAAGCAGGGTTAACCATTCAGTTATTTGGCTACTTTTCTCCCAAGTTTTAGTGTTTCTGTTGATAATATGGAAGTTTAGGGAAATGCTAAGTTGTTTTTCACCTAGAACACTGTATTATTTTCTGTTAAAAGTTTTCTACCTTACATTAATTACGGCATAAAGTTCTCTTTATAGTATTCATACAAAAATGAGAAAGAAAGAGCTGTTTTTTCTAGGAAACCAACCCTTTAAAATGCTTTTTAACCAATGAAGGGAAAAAAAAAAAAATATATATATATATATTTAGTGCATTTTACTTATCTGCATTTTCCCCCAAAAGTCCAAATTTATACAAAGAAAAAGAAACAACTTCAAATGCAGCATATTAACCAAACAAGCCTTATTCAAATTAGGAACCAGTTTTAACATTTATAAGTATAGCAGAATCAGGATTTTTTAAAAATCAGATTTGGAAGCCAGACTCTAAGTTATAATTCTCATTTATCCTTTGAATGTTATTATTTTATCTTTGTCTTGTATACCTGAAAAAATGTCGATAGGATAGATAGAAGGGCCCTGCTTTTTTTGCACTCCTTCCATATCGCAGGTACTATGGAACGGAGAGCCTTTTATGTTTCTTTTTGTCTTAAACTCAGACAGCTTTGTAAGCAGTAGTGTGTAGATTACAAGAGTTAGACAAAAGCAGGCGCGACTGAGAAGAGTTGGGGGGGAGCTTGGGGCACTTCCTGTCACTCAACACATTCCAGATCACTAAAAAATTTCCACACCCTCTGCATTCCCTCTTGCCCACCCCAGATCCCAGTATTTTCTGATTCCATATGTTGTGGTATTTATCACACTTCTATCATTGGGCTCTGGCAAGACTGCTTCAGAGGAGATGCATTCCTTCAGATTGCACAAAGCATAGCTGGGAAAATGGCTGGCAGTTTCAGAATCTAGTCACGATCGCATGCATGAACACCTCACACATCCATGCCCCTTTCCCCCCCCTTCCTGCCCCTGCAGCTGGCTGACCTGTCTCACCCACTGCTGGCCTATCGAACGGCCAGGACTGTCTGGTTTGGCTCATGCCTTTGTCCATGTCTGGCTTAGTTCCTCTCTGTCTACGCTTGCCACTACCCCCACCGCCCCAGGCAGCGCAAGTGTTTGGCCACACAAAACTACAGATAGAAAAGGTGGTAAAAACTTCAAACTTTTTTCTCCAACAGTTTATTCTTTTGTGAATTTCTGCCTTTTTTAAACTACTCTGTTTTAAGAAAACAAATATGAAATTAATTATCTAAGGCAAAGAATGCAAAACAACCTTTGTGTTCCTTATAATAACTGACTTCATAACTCTCCAGCTGCGTTATGGGGTGTGTATAAAAAGCTTCTGTTCTGAGAACAAAGGAGCACGTGCAGAAATGAGTCTAAAAAACTCCACTGACAGTATTTCACTACACAAATTACTTAAAAGATTTTAGTTAAGCTTCTCAACAGATTCAATGTTAAAATGGTTTTTAGTTTAAAAAAAATGAAAGTGCTTACCCAGTAAAAGAACCGAAGTAGTCCTGAACTGTTACGTAAGACTTTTTACAGTTGGATCTTTGTCAAAAGGGGGTAGGGGTGATGGGAGAAAGCAGCAACAACAATCAAAAAAGTTCGAGCTGCTGTGGCTAGAGGACAACTTCTGTGTTTCCAGATAGGATTCTTGCTGTAGAAATGGAACTTCCAGCCAGCACAGCATCCTGTCCCGGTAGAGAAATGAGTTTGTCAGTAAAAAAATTAAATACTGGAACCCAGGCTAGACGAGGTATTGAACTGCGCCAGATTTCCTTGCAGCCCTGTCTGCTCAGCTCGCATTGAACTATATATGACCCAGATGATGGACAGAAGCACATTCAGTCATGTGCACTCTGGAAGAAAGCGGATTTGCTGGTCCCTGGCAGTGCAGGGGTTTGTCTTCTGATTGGGCTGTGCCCTGATCAGTGAAATGTGAAGCCCTCACCATTCAGAGGCCGTAATTCAGGACTGGCAGTTTGAGTGTCTGGCTGCCTCTAGTTACTGAGAGAGACTTTGAAGGTGTTGCTTTTGTTTGGTGGCATTACCTACCCAGAGGTTGCTTTACACCTATGTACTAGTGTCAGGAGCAATGCTAGTCTTTCTGAAATGCAAGAAGGCAGCCAACTTTGCCTGAACCCTGTCATCTTATTGTTGATGAACTTGGCTCTAACTTAAACCAATTATTTGCTGATAGAAGTGTGATCCTGACCAAGGGCTCGTGTCCACACCACACCCTGGCCTTTATTCTAGGGTTTGGTAAGGTAAAAATAAAGGTGGCATTTGACTTCCTAGATGATATAAATTGGTCTTACTGAAAATTGGATGGATGGATAGCAGAGAAGTTAAGTTTTGGGTTTTGGAGTCTTTGAACATACTATACTAGGAAGGAGCTTTATCTCCTATGATCCTCTTTGTGAAGCTGTCACTCTTATTCCAGTCCTTAGTCACATAGGGGACTGCTGGAGGGAAGCTACCAAAGTGTAGACCCACCTGGGCTGCAGCATAGCCTTTAATCATGCAAGATAGCCAGAATCTACTCTCTTTCTGAACTAGGGTCATTGGGATTTTTTTCCCATCTTTCTGGGCCACTAGGAAACCAGGTCATTATACAGTACTGTCAGTTGTGACATTCTCGTTTAGTATATAAAAGTTGCTTTGTTTAATGAAAATTAACACTTTTTTTTTTTTTTTAAATTTCAGGCAATAAAGTATTATGAGACCATTGGTACTTATATATGAAATCCACTCCACATGGGCCAGTTAGGAATGAATTTATATAATCCTAATCTGACTTTTGGACATACAAATACTTTGATGTATTTTTTTGTTTCTTACACTTGTAGAAATAAACCTGTAGTCACTGTATAGCAGCTATGTATTCTGTAAATTTTGAGTTTAGATGTTTGGGTAGTTGTGATTTCTTAGATGTTGACTACATTACATAGGGTCCTATGTTTGAGGATTGCCCCAGATTTCTTGTCATGTGTTAACCTGGGGAAAGCTGGCTTGAAATGCTACTAAATATAAGAATGATCAAAGTGGGGGGGATCCCTGGGTGGCTCAGCAGTTTGGCGCCTGCCTTAGGCCCAGGGCATGTTCCTGGAGTCCGGGGATTGAGTCCTGCATTGGGCTCCCTGCAGGGAGCCTGCTTCTCCCTCTGCCTGTGTCTCTGCCTCTCTCTGTGTCTCTCATGAATAAATAAATAAAATCTTTAAAAAAAAAAAAAAAGAATGATCAAAGTCAGAGAACGGGGTGCATGCTCTCTCTCTTTCTATAACTCATAGGAAAATTATTTTTTAAATTGTAAAATATACATAACATTTACCATTTTAACTGTTTTTAACTTTATAGTTGTATAGTATTAAGTATATTCACATTGTTGTACCATTATCATCATCTGTCACCAGAACTTTTTCATCTTTTTCCCCAATTGAAACTTTTTTTTTTTTTAATTTTTTATTTATTTATGATAGGCACACAGTGAGAGAGAGAGAGGCAGAGAGACAGGCAGAGGGAGAAGCAGGCTCCATGCACCGGGAGCCTGATGTGGGTCTCCAGGATCGCGCCCTGGGCCAAAGGCAGGCGCCAAACCGCTGCGCCACCCGGGGATCCCTGAAACTCTTTATATAACACTTAACTTCCTCCTTCCCCCCAGCTCCTGGCAACCATGTTTCTACTTTCCGTCTCTATGGATTTGACTACTCAAAATACTTCATATAAGCAGAATCATACAGTCTTTTTGTGACTGCCTTACTTCACTTTGCATAATGTCTACTATGCTCATCCATGTTATTGCAGGTGTCAGAATTTCCTTCCTCTTAAAGGCTGAATAATATTCCACTGTATGTATGTATGTGTGTGTGTGTATATATATATATATTGTGTGTGTATACACACACACACACACACACACATATATCACATTTTATTTATCCTTTCATCTGTCAATGGACACTAGTTGCTTCTACCTTTTGGCTGTTAAGGCATTTTGACCATTCTTCTTACAGTCTTGTGAGGGCATCTTTACAGAGCTGCTCTGACCCATCTTAGAAGCCATTCCATTTTATAAATTGGAAGGGTTTTGATATACCTATCAACTCTAGACACAGACCAGGCCCTAATACTAGGTTTGCAAGAGAGGAGCAGATTCATTTCAGCCTTCCTGGATGAGATAATACATACTACCCTCCTACTAGTTCTTTTATACTTACTTTTTATGGGTTTATCTTTCCTGTTACACTATTGGTTCGTGGGCAGGGATTGCAGCTAATTCTTGAATTGTGCCTGTGCCCCAGTATAGACACAAAATAACAAAGTAGACATTACTATTAGTTGGAAAAAAGATAAATGAATGAAATAATAATAAATGTTAATTTTTACTGGGTTTTATTATGTACCGGACACTGTGACAGGTATTTTATATACATGAGCTTATTTGATCTTCAAAATAACCCTGTGGTACAAGCCCCATTACCTTCATTTAACAGATAAGGGAGCTTGCCTAAGGTCTCACAGCATATAAAAGATATAATGAGGATTTGAACCCTTGTCTCTTTCAGCTCCAGATCCATAATGCTAGGGGCAGATTTCATAGGTGATGATCAGTGGGGTTTAGCCTAAGCATTGATTCCAAGTCAAATATTCTTTCACTGGGTATCAGAAGCTACAGCCTTATGTAGATGTAATTCATGAGTAATTCATGATACTCAGAGGAAAGCTCAACATACTAGTAACTTGGACCTTTTATAGATTTTTAGCCGAACAACTCCTTGTTGAACTCGATTCACAGATATTCCTTTGTATGC
This sequence comes from Vulpes lagopus, assembly GCF_018345385.1. NCBI lineage: Eukaryota > Metazoa > Chordata > Mammalia > Carnivora > Canidae > Vulpes > Vulpes lagopus. The sequence goes on along the minus strand of NC_054835.1, from coordinate 2,890,126 downwards.
AGATTCTTTCTTATGTTATTTTGAAAGTGCCATTAAATAGAATGCACTAGAATGAATTTATCCAAGTTCTTCATTTTTCATTTGGCAGATAGGTATCCATATACCATATGTTTATGGTGTATATGTGTTATATGTATGTAGGTGAGTAGAATCTAGGTGCTAAAGAGAGCTCAAGAACAAAACAAAACATTCTTATGGAACTTATATTCTAGTGAGAAAACAAAAAATAGGTTAAAGTAAAATGAAGTAAAAGCATGCTGTGAAGAAAATAATCTGAAACTGACCAGTTAAAAGGAACTTTCTCAGTATTTTTAAATAAGGTTGTATCCAGAGGTTCTGATTCTAATAAGGTTATTTGCTAATATTTGGCCCACTTTTTTTCAACTTCTCAAATACTCTGAAAAATATAGAAGATAACATTCCCCACCTTATAGTCTCATTTTATAGGTCAGTCGCTTTCAGGTTTTATTTACTATTACCCACTGTAAGAAAGATTTTATGTTGCAATTTATTATACACATGTTTGTGTGTATATATCTACATATCAATAAATATGTACCTGAAACCAATTTCATGAAATAGTACTTGTCTTTATTACATATAGTGTAATAAAGATATTTTTCTTTTATTTTTTTACTTTAAAAGAAATGTTACTTGCAAGCCACTAACTTGGTTTTACAACCCACAGAAGGGGCAACCTGAACTTTGAAAAATAGTATATAGATGAGCAAACTGAAACTCTGAGAAGTTATGATTTGTCCAGTGTCACATAGCAAGCAAGTGGCAAAGCTAGGACTTGAATCAAAGCTTGATTCCAAAGCCCTTATTTGTCCTACTACATTATATAGCTTCCCTAGTGATGCTAACCTTTAATGAAACTGAACAACAACAACAAACCACAAATAACCTTTAATAATGATTACATAAAATGTAAATTTCCCAAAACAGAGGCTACAGGAAGGAGCAAAAATGGTCTTCCTTTGATCTGATCTGTCCATATGTTGGAAAGAATACAGTTGATAGTACTCATTAGTTATGCTGGGAACCCATAGATTCCCAAAGCATTTGTATCTCATTATGCAGTCTAGCCCTGAGCTAACCATGGTTCTTAAAATAATAGCTATGGTAAGACCTAGCTTCTGAATGTGAGAGTATGGCTTTCAAAAGTGGCGTGTTACAGTGTGACTTGGAGTCAGGACTCATATATGGGAAAAGATATCTAGAGTTTGAGTTCAACCCTGCTCTCTCTGACCTGGCTGTGGTACTGGTTAATTTTGTGGAAAGGAAAAATCGTGCCCTCCTTTCTCCCTAGAGCACAAGGCTGTATCGAAGGGAGAAGGAAAGGAAATTAATGACTTCTGTCTACTATGAGCCATGCACTGTACTCTAGGCACTTCTGACATGGGTTTTTAATTCTCACAACAGTTTTGTGAGGGGAATGCTATGTTCCCTATTTTGCAGAGAAGAAATGATTTTATTTTATTTTTTTAGTTTTTAAAAAAATTTATTCATGAGAGACACAGAGAGGGAGAGAGGCAGAGACGCAGGCAGAGGGAGAAGCAGGCTCCATGCAGGAAGCTGGATGTGGGACTCAATCCTAGGACTCCAGGATCACGCCCTGGGCCAAAGGCAGGTGCTAAACTGCTGAGTCACCCAGGGATCCCCAGAAGAAATGATTCTTAAGAATCCCAGTCAGGTAGTAACTGAGGCTGGTACCGGAACTCTACTATACCTGAACTTTAAAAATCATACCCTTCACCTTAGAGCTAAGTTAGAGCTCCAAGCGAATGAGACCATGTAGACAAGATATTCCAAGACTTTGGAAATGAAGAGTTATGTCATAAGATGGAAGTCTATGAAAACTAATAGTGTAGGAATAGAGCTGCTTTCTTACTCCTGTGCAATGTGGGGTTTACCTTGCTAGCTTTTAGTCTTCATGCAGGGGCTTTTCAATGAAAAACAGTTGTTTAATCTTCTGGTTTCCATTATTAACCAGCAGAGTTGTTTTCTTCTCCTTTTTTTGCCATGACTTAGACATTGTTTTGTTTTTCCTTTTTGGGCTTAAATTAGATTGGCTCTTCAAAGCTTCTGGATCTCCTTATTTCTTGAGTAGGCAAAAATAGTCAGGTGCTAGTGTCTGCTAGGGAAAAGGATAAAGTAACATAACATGGGCAGGATTGGATTTCAGGCACAGGCCATAAACCACTTCTCCAATGGCTGCAGGAATATGCTCATTTTTTTGTGAAAAAGAGACTGTGACCCACTGTTAATCATTTGACTGTATAATTAAAGCCAAGGGTTTTGGATAATTTCCTCAGATATATATATATCTGAAGGCCCATTTTTTTCTCTTCCATTTTGTCTTCCCACAGATCACATTAGGGTAAAGATGGCAAAGTAGATAAGGCAAAAAGAGGCAAGAACCACCATGGGCCAAACCCCATGGTAGGTGCTTTGTAAAACTGTTACTTTGAATTCTTACAATGTTCTTATTAAATTGGTATTGCCATTTACTCTTTAAAAAAAAAAAGATTTTTTAAAAAGAATTTTAATTTATTTATTCATGAGAGACACACAGAGAGAGGCAGAGACATGGGCAGAGGGAGAAGCAGGCTCCCTGGAGGAGCACGATGCAGGACTTGATCTTAGGACCCTGGGATCACGACCTGAGCCAAAGACAGACCAGAGCCTATCCCAGGACCCCAAGATCATGACCTGAGCCAAGCATATGCTTAGTCCACTGAGCTACCCAGGTACCCTAACCCCCGACCCCCACCCCTCGCTGCCCATTTTCTCTTTTATATAAATGAGGAAACTGAAGTTTGGAGAGGATAAGTAACTTTTTCAAGATTCAGAAGGTAGAACCAGTAATCTAAATCAGATTTTTTTATGGGTTTTGTTTTTCTGGCTCCAGAACCCTCTCTCTTTTCTCTCTTTCTTTCTTTTTTAAAATATTTTATTTATTTATTTGACAGCACAAGCAGGGGAAGAAGCAGGCTTCAGGAGATGTAGGGCTGATGTAGGGCTCATGACCCCCCCCATCCCAGGATCCCGGGCTCATGACCTTAGCCAAAGGCAGAGGCTTAAACTAATCAACTGAGCTACCCAGGTGCTCAAAGCTCTTGCTTTTTCTTATCTATTTACTGTCTTCACTAAAGCACTTCCATTTTCTCTCAGGGGCATTGCCAGGGTTCAGAGAATGTTGGTAGTGATTTTATCTCCTAGAACAGACTCTTTCAGAGTGGGGTTATGGTAACTTTATCATTTAAAATCCAGGCCATCACGGTGTGCCTGAGTGGTTCAGTTGGTTAAGCATCCAACTTTTGATTTCAGCTCAAGTCATAATCTCAGGGTTGTGATCTCAGAGGTGTGAACCTGAGATCAAGCCCTGCCTTGGGCTGCGTGTTGTATAAGCAGGTATATAGCCTGCTTAAGAGGTATATGCTTAAGCAGATGTATAGCCTGCTTAAGATTCTCATTCTCTGTCTCCCTCTACCTCTCCCTCCTCTAAAAAAATTCAGGCCATCAAAATCTTCAGGAGCTGATTATAACATGAACCACTGAGACCACTTTGGTCTGACTTCCCATTTGTATTGCCTTCTACTAGGCCTCCCTGAGCAGCTCTGTTAACCTTTTATATAAAGATCTTGTCCAGGAGATACATAACACCAAAATAAACACACTTTGTAAAAGGTTACATGTTCACCATTCCCATTAAAATCACAAGTGCCCATTGAGTAAGATGGCAGAGATTAATTTAAGCAATTTTTAGGGAGTCTTTTTTAACTTACACATTTCTGAATAGTTTTCTTCTTGGTAAAAATTGTAACCTCATTTTTCTCTAGGCTTGTAAAGGCAATTAACTAATACTTGAAAACTTAGAAAATTGGTATTTTTTTTTCTTTCATAAGTATTTAGTACATTTTATTCTTTAGAGCAGTTTTGGATTCATTTCAAAATTGAATGTAAAGTACAGAGTTCTTATATACCCTCTGTCCCCAATGTGCATAACCTTACCCATGTCAACATCAAGCACCAGAGTGCTACAGTTGTTAGAACTGACAAACCTGGGATCCCTGGGTGGCTCAGCAGTTTGGCGCCTGCCTTGGGCCCAGGGTGTGATCTTGGAGACCTGGGATGGAGTCCCACATCGGGCTCCCAGCATGGAGCCTGCTTCTTCTCCCTCTGCCTCTGTCTCTGCCTCACTCTCTATCTGTGTCTCTCATGAGTAAATGAATAAAATCTTAAAAAAAATGAACTGACAAACCTATACTGACTGACACATCATTATCACCCAAAATCCATAGTTTACTTTAGGGTTCACTCTTGGTGTTGTACATTCTGTGGATTTTGACAGATATTTGATGACATGTGTTACCATTGCAGTATTGTGCAAAATTGTTTCATTGCCTTAAAAATGCTCTGTGTTCTGCCTTTTCATTCCTCCCTCCCTCCTAACAACTGGCAACCACTAATATTTTTACTGACTCCATAGTTTTGTCTTTTCCAAATGCCATACATTTGGAATCATACAGTAAGTGTGTGACTTTTTTTGATTGGCTTCTTTCATTTACTGATAAGCATTTAAGTTTTTTTCCATGTCTTTTTATGGCTTGATAGCTTATTTATTTTTAGCAATGGATAATATTCCATTGTCTAGATATACCAGCTTATCCATTTACCTACTAAAAACCATCTTGATTACTTCCAAGTTTTGGCAGTTATGAATAAAACTGCTGTGAGATCCCTGGGTGGCTTCCAGGGCACTAATCCCAGAGGTTTAATGCCTGCCTTTGGCCCAGGGCGTGATCCTGGAGTCCCGGGATCAAGTCCCACATCAGGCTCCTCACAGGGAGCCTGTTTCTCCCTCTGCCTGTGTCTCTGCCTCTCTCTCTCTGTCTCTCATATGTTATGTATATATGTATAAATATATATATGTATAAATACATATAAATATATATATTATGTTGGTCTGTTTTTGGACTTTCTCTTCTGTTCCATTATCTATTTGTCTATTTTTTTCCCAGTATCACACTGTCTTAATTACTGGATCTTTGCAGTAATTCTTGAAATCAGATAGTGCTGTCTTCTGACTTTGTTCTTCTTCAATATTGGTAGTGTTGGCTATTCTGGGTCTTTTGCATTTCTTTATCAACTTTAGAATCAGTTTGTCAATACCCACAAAATACTTTGCTGGGTTTTTTTTCTTTAAGATTTCTTTACCTATTTTTTAAAGATTTTATTTATTTATTCATGAGAGACACACAGAGAGAGAGAGAGAGAGGCAGAGACACAGGCAGAGGAAGAAGCAGACTCCATGCAGGGAGTCCGATATGGGACTCAGTCCTGGGACTCGAGGATTATGCCCTGGGCTGAAAGCAGGCATTAAACCGCTGAGCCACCCAGGGATCCTCTTCTTTACCTATTTTAGAGAGAAAGAGTGGAGGAAGGAGCAGAGGGAGAAAATCCCCAAGCCGACTTTCCCCAAGCAGACTTTCCTGCTAAGTGCAGAGCCTGATGCAGGGCTCAGACCTTCATGAGATCATGACCTGAGCCCAAACCAAGAATTGGACGCTCAACCGACTGAGCCACCCTGGCACCCCTTTATGGGGTTTTGGTTGGGATTATGTTAATTTATGAATCAAGGTGGGAAGAACTGGCATCTTCACAATATTGACCCCTGTTATCTGTAAATAAAATCTTAAAAAAAAAGAGAGAGAAAATAAAAACAAGTTTTTATTTCACCTTCACTATTCATTTTCCAATGTTCTTCCTTTCTTTACATAGATCTGAGTTTCTGACCTGTATTTTCTTTCTCTCTGAAGAGCTTTTAACATTTCTTGCTGGGCAGGTCTACAGGCAACAAATCAGCTCCTTTTTGTTCGTCTGAGAAAGTCTTTATTTTTCTTTCACTTTTGAAGGGTAATTTTACAGGATAGAGAATTCTAGGTTGAGGGATTTATTTCTCTCAGCACTTTTAAGCATCTCACTCTATTCCCTTCTTGCTTGCATGGCTCTGAGGTTAATTCATTTTTTTAAAGATTTTATTTATTTATTCATGAGAGACAGAGAGAGGCAGAGACACAGGCAGAGGGAGAGGCAGGCTCCATGCAGGGAGCCCAGTGTGGACTCTTCTGGGAGTCCAGGATCACACCTGAGCCAAAGGCAGGCACTCAACCACTGAGCTATCCAGGCATTCCTCTGAGGTTAATTCAGATGTAATTCTTATTTTTATTTGTTCATCAATAAGATGTTTCTTCCCGGGGATCCCAGGGTGGCTCAGCGGTTTAGCGCCTGCCTTTGGCCCAGGGCGGGATCGAGTCCCTAGTCGAGCTCCCTGCATGGAGCCTGCTTCTCCCTCTGCCTGTGTCTCTGCCTCTCTCTCTGTGCCTATGATGAATAAATAAAATCTTTAAAAAAAAAAAAAAAAAAAAAAGATGTTTCTTCCCTCTGGCTTCACTCAAGATTTTTTCTTTATCTTTAATTTTTGAAGTTTGAATATAATATCCCTAGGGGGGTTTTTGTTTGTTTGTTTTTGCACTTATCCTGCTTGGTGTTGTCTGAGCTTCTTAGATCTGTAGTTTGGTACCTGACATTAATTTGTGGAAATTCTCAGTCATTACTGCTTTAAATATTGCTTCTGTTCCTTTCTCTCTTTTCCTTCTAGTAGTCCCACTGCATTTATGTTCTACCTTTTGTTGTTGTCCCACAGTTCTTGGATATTCTTTTTTGTTTGTTTGCTTCAGTCTTTTTCTCTTTGATTTTCAGTTTTGGAAGTTTCTATTATCATAACTTAAAACTTTCTTTTTTTCTTTTTAATGATAGTCACAGAGAGAGGGGGGGGGGGCAGAGACATAGGCAGAGGGAGAAGCAGGCTCCATGCACCGGGAGCCCGATGTGGGATTCGATCCCGGGTCTCCAGGATCGCGCCCTGGGCCAAAGGCAGGCGCCAAACCGCTGCGCCACCCAGGGATCCCAACTTAAAACTTTCTTTAGCCATTCCTAGTCAGCGTAATGCTGCACAGCTACAAGGATCACATTTTCTGAATCCCAAATTGTGACAACAGATCTCCTATAAGGATTTTTTTAAAGATTTATTTATTTATTCATGAGAGACACAGAGAGAGGCGAGGGGGAGGGAGAGAGAGAGAGGCAGAGACATAGGCAGAAGGAGAAGCAGGCTCCTCACAGGGAACCCGATCTGGGACTTGATCCCGGATCCTGGGTTCAGGCCCTGAGCTAAAGGCAGACGCTCAACTGCTGAGCCACCTAGGCATCCCTTTTTTTTTTTTTTTTTAAATTTTAAATAGACTTTTTTGAGAGCAATTTTAGGGTTTTAGGTTTATAGCAAAACTGAGCAGTACAGTGAATTCCCATAAACCCTTTCCCACAACCTCTTCTCATTAATATTCCACACACTGGTGTAATACATTTGTTATAGTCAGTGACCCTACATTGACCCAATATTACCACCCAAAATTCATAGTTTATATTAGGATTCACTCTTGATGTTTTTACATTCTGTGGGTTTTGACAAATGTATCATGATTCAAGTGAACTTTTTATTTTAAGAGATTTATTTTGAATTCCTGAATATTGGAATTTAGAAAGCATTGGTTTGTGGAGACCACAGAACAGAATATTTTTGGAAAATCCTGAGTACAGTTATTGTATGTGTAGATGCCTCAGATGAGCTCCAATGCCTATCTGTTTTGGCTGGTGTTTTGAGAGGCTTTGATACAGACTCCATAGCAGGTGAGGAGCACGGATATAGTCTTGTTTGCTCAGGTGGCTTGGCAAAAGCTGCAGGAACTGCACGGGGGGCTGGGAATGACCTGGGGACTATAGAGTTAGATCTGGCTTCTCCTAAAGGTATCATGCAGCTGGAATGTGAACACGCATCAGTTTGAATTCCATTTCTTTTTCTTTCACTAGTGTCTTAAAATATGTGGCACATATTAAAAGCTCAGAAATTGGTTTAATCTTCAAAATTATTGGTACATAACCTATTTTTCAGTTGTCTAGCAAAAGGATGGAAAACTAAAAGAGAGTCCAATCTGTACAAATCTATAGTGATTTTTTGTCTTACTTTTTTTTTTCCCTTTGGAAGAATTACAGTGTAATTCTTTCTGAAGATAGAATATCTTTTTTTCTGATCTTAAAGGCAATATATAGTCATTGTCAAACATGTCTTTTAAGTTTATCCTGAGAGCTTTGCAGTTCAGGCATGTGATTAGTACTCACTTTGGAACTATTAGATAAAACTAGAGACATAGAGTGATTTTGATATTTGATACATAGACCTGCACTGACCCTTCTCATTGACTACAGACCAGAATTCTTTTTTTGAGAGAGAGAGAAAGAGCACACATGTGCACACACAGACTTGTGTGAGGTGGAGGCTTGGGGGGCAGAGGGAGAGGGAGAGAATCTTAAATAGGCTCCATGCCCAGTGTGGAGCCTGATGTGGGGCTCAGTCTTTCAACCTGAGATCATGACATGAGCCAAAATCAAGGGTGGACGCTTAATGCACTGAGCCACCCAGGTGCCCCTGGGCCAGAATTCTTAATGCCTTTCAGATATTTGCGTGCCCCTCTGGTTCCTCAAACCTGCATGTTCTCCTTTTGTTCTTTTTTTTTTTTTAAGATTTTATTTATGTATTCATGATAGTCACACAGAGAGAGAGAGAGAGAGAGAGAGGCAGAGACACAGGCAGAGGGAGAAGCAGGCTCCATGCAGGGAGCCCGACGTGGGATTCAATCCCGGGTCTCCAGGATTGCGCCCTGGGCCTAAGGCAGGCGCCAAACTGCTGCGCCACCCAGGGATCCCCCTCTCCTTTTGTTCTTATTTCTTTTGGTGGCATAAATCACATTGAATTAAAGCTGTGGTCACCTCTGCTACCACCTTTTTCATGGCCTCCATATCCAGTCAGCCAGCCAATTTGGTCATCTCAGTCTTTGTCTTTTATATGTATGCTTTCATCCTTATGTGACCACCTTCTCCTCCTTTCCTTCCCTGCAACCATTTTTTAAAGCTTATATTTACTTACCACTTTACGTATCAGAAACTATGACAAATAGTTCTCTACTGGAATTTGTTTGGTAGTGTCTGGAGACATTTTACTTAAGATACTGTGTGTATATTGTATTTGTGCATTTAAAAAAAAATGGGTAATTGCTTTACACACTGAAAGGGCTAAATGTGAGATCTGGTTCTATTGGTAACTAGCTGTGAGACCTTGAGCAAGTAACCTAACTTCATTAAGTCTATTGCTTCACCTGTAAAATTATTTTTACAGGTTTTTGGAATTCACAGGTTTTTGGAATTCAGTGATAGCTTACACGTAAAGTGCTTAACACAGAGCCTGGCACAATGTTGAGTGGGCAATGAATGCTAGTCCGTTATTAGACCCTATTATTGTTATTTCACTACTTCTTTAATTCACACCTCTGTATCTCTAATAATATGTGCTCTGGAGTCACAATTCTTGCATTTAAATCCTGGCTCTACCGCTTCCTAGTTGTGTAAACTTAAACTACCTAGGCATTGTGTGCTTCACTTTCAATATCTATAATAAAGTAAAACTTGCACCATAGGGCTCATTTCAGTATGAAATGATAATATAAATAAAACACCTAGACTAGGTCTGGCCCATGATTAATGCTCGCTTATGTTAGCTCATTATTACCACTCTTCTAACATTTAATACTTCTTTCCAGTGTTACACTCATTTGTATACTTGTAGCTCCCTTATCTGAAAGTTAGTTCCTTGAAGAGAAGGATTATAAAATATTCACTTCTCCGGCCAGAACAGTATTTTAAACTTAGCTGTAACGTCATTATATTTTACTTGATAAAGGACTTTCAGAGACATCACTTCATTTGGGCCTCACAAAAACTCAGTGAGTTAGGTAGACAGAATGCTAGCTAAGTATGTACATAACTAGGAAAGAAAAGGGGAGGCTTGGGGCCTCTCATGCTCTAAGCATCGAGTCCTTCCTTTATGTTATTCTATGTAATTTTCTTTTTTTTTTTTTATTTATTTATTTATTTATTTATGATAGTCACAGAGAGAGAGAGAGAGGCAGAGACACAGGCGGAGGGAGAAGCAGGCTCCATGCACCGGGAGCCTGATGTGGGATTCGATCCCAGGTCTCCAGGATCGCGCCCTGGGCCAAAGGCAGGCGCTAAACCGCTGCGCCACCCAGGGATCCCCCTTCTATGTAATTTTCATAGCTATCCTGAAAGGTAGTGTTTATTAATACATTGTAAAGGAAGTTAATGTCTCAGTAATGTGACTAAAAACTCAACCAGCTAATAAGCTTCAGAGCCAGGACGTGTTTCCACAAAGCCTTGTTTTTCATTACTGAATTTTCATGGCCAGGTGTCAAATTTGGTGGTATCTAAACCACAATCTCATTCGGATCCCTTCTCTGTTTTGGGAAGCCTAGCTACCTTGCCTCCTGAAAGCTATTGATGTTGAAAGCTGAAGTAATGTCAGGAGAGAGAAAACCTTCAGACAACGACCATTGGAAAAATTAATCTTAATTATCCCTGTGTTTTAAAGACCATTAAAAAAGAGTAGATGAATGTACTCAGTTTGATGCCAATGATTTCAAGGGCTCCTTGAACATTTTTATACCACTCGGTTTGCTGTAGAACCACCTGAGAGTGTTCTGAAATTTATACATTATAACCTGTAATATGTTGGAAAGAGCCCTAAGTTGTTTGAAGTCAGAAGACCTAGAGTTGGATCCCTTTTTGCTGAGATTTTGTGTAGTCTTTGAATCCAAACAGATCTGATTTGAGAAAGTTAACCTCTCTTGAGCCTTTCTTTTATATGTGTACAATTAGGAAAAAAATACCCATATAGAAGAGTTTTGAACATTAAATGCAGTGAACTATAAGACATATAAGACACCATACCTACTACATAGTAGTTATATAATTAAGTAAGCCATAATAATAATAAATATATGTTATTAACTACACGAAGAAGTTTAACTGTTTAGCTTGGTTTATATGACCTTTCCTGGTCTGGCCTTCCTCAGCATCCTGTAATCTCTTCTCCAGCCACTCACTACTGTGTCTTAAACTCTAGCTGCACAAAATTACTCATGTTTTCAAAACAACCAGTGCTTGTATGCTGCTATTTCTTTGTACATGCTACTGCTTTTGCCTAGAATGTACTTTCTACTCCCTCCCCCTTCTCTATTAGAAGTCTACTTCTTCAAAACTAAGCTCAGTGCCACTTCTGATTGTTAAGTTTCTTTTTTTTTTTTTAATTTTTATTTATTTATGATAGTCACAGAGAGATAGAGAGAGAGGCAGAGACACAAGCAGGCTCCATGCACCAGGAGCCCGACGTGGGGTTCGATCCCAGGTCTCCAGGATCGCGCCCTGGGCCAAAGGCAGGCGCCAAACCGCCTGCGCCACCCAGGGATCCCGATTGTTAAGTTTCTACCGGATGTCTCCTCACTCCTACGAATTTATCACTACTTCTTGTTAGTTCCCATTAGCACCTTGTTTGTGCTTTTCTTGTGACACTGTAGATCATTTCTAGGTCTGTCTCCCCCATTGTCTCTGGAAGACAGTGACCTTATCTTAGTATTTTTTTAGAATTCTGAGGTAGCAGAGTGTATGACTATATCCCACTTGGGGCTTCCCTTTCAGTTTGAATTCTAAAGGTAAAAAATGTGATGGTGCTTCTCTTTGTTTTAAAACTCTCCGAGGTGTAGGCAGTCCACATAGAGGTTAATCTCATTGCTCAGATTTGGATATCACCATGTGTGCAATTTCTTTAATCCTCCTCTAGCTATCAAAATGGATTTAGCAGTTGGCATCCTCTTTTTTCTGTCTGGGGCAATTGGAGCTTTGTAGAATTTGGCCTAGGGGATCAGTGACCTTGCCTCCCTGATTTAGGATGATCCTGGGGCATAGGACTGGATGTCATTGAGGACCTCGCATGGCCTCAGTGTGGGCAGTGACAGTACTGGGGGTCCTGCTTATGTTTATTCAGGAGACTGGGTATTACTTTCAGTCCCTGATTTAATTTTCTGTGACACACTGAGTCTATGTTTTAGCCTACAGAACACTTACAGCTGTGTCCTAATTCTCCCCACCTTGCCCCTTCCCTACCTTGTGATCTTCATATCACTACCTTTTAAGGCATTGCTATTCTTGGCTGATAGTCTTGCATTGAAAGTCATCATAGCACAGCGGAAAAGACAGCTCTGAATCACCCATGTAAATGGCAAAAATCACCACTTGAAAGGAGCTGAGAGCAAGGACAGGTTGGGATCAGTGGTAGGCAAGGCCATCTGTTCTTGGGACTCACTGGTGCTTCTCTGCCAAGTGGGAGAGAGATCTTAATGAATAGGAACAGAGTTGCATAATTTATATAATGACCAGTCTGAAGAACAATAATTATAATGATAACAACAACCATTTTCTGAGGGCCTCCTCAGGATGCTAGGTACTAGAGGCACCGAAATAGATTGGATAAGATACTGGTTCTAAAGAAATTTGCAATCTAGTAGAGGAGATAGATTCATAATATTAGTTGTCATATTACAGCAAAATCAGCTTAGTAATTTTGAGAAGTATAGGATGCTATGAACACCAGGGAAAAATGTGTCTGAGACTTATGAAGCAGAAAAGTCTAGGCCATTTTTTAGAAAGATATCCTGTGTTTGACTTTTTTTGTGGGTAGTTTGGTCTTTTCCCACCCTCATAATGTGCATAGTTTGAACCCCCCCCCCCCCCCCCCCCCCCCCCCCCCCCGCCCAGCCAAGGTAGGCCTCTTCATTGTTAAACATACCTCTTGCCCTTATCATAGTTATCACACTTATCACAATTAACATTAAATATTTCTTTACAGAAATATTGTGCCTTCTACTAACCTGTAAAGGTAGAGACCATGCCAGTCTTATTTGCGTTGAATACCTATCATGAGGATTGTAGGTACCTAATAAATATTTGTTGAATGAGTGATTGAATCATCATGCTCATCAAGTCCTTGGATTTTCTCAACAATGTATAGTGTGTCTGAGGTTTAGGAAAGAACAAGCCTATAATTTTGAGGGAGAAACATCCCACACCAGGTTAATTTTCCTCAAAGTGACATTGTTAGGTGGCCAAATCTGGTTCTTTTGCAGGGAAATCCCTTAGGTTCTGAGCCACAGTGCAAAATAGATGACTCTGACACTAGGCTTTCTTTCTCTTGCATTTTCTGCTTTGTCAGTTTTTGACTAATGATGCAGTATTCCCTGAAAAAATCCACAGGAAACAAACAAAAGAAATAAGTGCTAAAAATGGCTGACATAGTATTTTGATTCCCAATATCTCACCCAATAGCTCCTTACTCAAACTCAGTGATTGTTTTTCTTTGAAACTGACAACTTTGCAAAGGCATTGGAGTAAGCTAGGTATTTCTCTAGGTTTACTCAGCATATACTGAGTACCAGATATGAAGCTGAAACTTTTTACATTCTTTCTACTGAATTTCAGGGATTAGGGTTTGGAATTGACCTGGGCAGGATCTGCCCTTGCCTTGAGGAGATGCAGGTGAGACTTTTGTCAGGTGTGTAGCTGTCATCAGCTCACCATTCTATCCCTCATATCTAGAAAGGTGCCAGTTGTATAATAGCAGGTATTTAATTCAATAAGTATTTGAGTGAATACATTTGTAGCTTACGTAGCACACAGGCCGTTACCTTGACCTCTGTCCAGTTTTTTCAGGCAAATATCACTTTTCTCTCTTCTCACCAGACACTTTCCACCCCTTCTCATGGTAATTGTCCTTGTGCTTCTTTAACAGTCAACAGAAAAGATATTGGAATTTCTTCTATTTAGTTTTTGGGTTTGTTGAATTCTTTGTTAGGTGGAAAGTTTGGTTATGAAATTGATACTGAAACAGCTCAAAACAGCTTAGCTGGAAAGGGGTGTTCTGTCTTCTGGTCAGCATTTTGGAAATTTTGAGGCTCAGAAAATCCTAGAGCATCATATCTGAAAGATAGCCTTATATGGCTATCTCCTACAACTTTCTCATTATGCAGATGAGAAAACTGAGGCCCTGGAGAGGCATACTGTGCCTAAGATTATCAGGGACCCAGTCCTGATCATATTGCCTTTCGTTTTTGTTTCTGTTTTTAAGACTAACTATGGAGGGGAGAATTCACAAAACAAAAGTTTTTAAAATGGGCTTGTGTTGAAGCAGTAATTCCAGATGATTTGTGACCCTTCTGTCATAAGCCTATTAAAATCAGTACTTTGCAAATTTGGGAGATTTCACAGTCCTCACCAGTCTTCAGAATTCCAAACGCTTGTCCTATCCTAGTCCAGAAGGAAAGCAGCTGAAATTTAAACAAATTTCAGTTTTTCATCTTTACAGGAGTAAGTGCCAGTAGAGTTGCAGTGATCTTTGGGGAGAGATTCTTGGCCCCATTTTCCTTACAATGTATGCATCTGACAGCTGGCCCATCAGTCTATTTTTAGACATAATCTGTGGGATTACAGAGTGCTTTCATTTCTTTTAAAGCTGTGCTTAGAAACGCAAGCTGTGTGGAAAATGGTTGTGCTATGGAACAATTTGGAGACTATTTAGTATATAGATTTTTGAAAAATTTTTTTTGTTTGATCAACTAATGTAGACTCCTATCCAGATATTTCATCCTAATGTCAACTTCCAGTTGTAACTGTATTCTAACTAATTCAAAAGAAATAAATGCTAAAATACAGAAATACTAGAAATGGAAATAAGTTTTGTTACTTCATTCATTCATTCGTTCATTCGTTCGTTCAGTAGGCTCCATGCATTGTATGCAGCCCAATGTGCAGGGCTTGAACTCACAACCCTGAGATCCAGACCTGAGCTGAGATCAAGACATGGACGCCTAACTGACTGAACCACCCAGGTGCCCCAAGTTTTTACTACTTTAGATAATATAACTAATTTTCATTTTCCTCTTTCTGGGTCATAGGAGGAAAAATAGACATATACTTTATAGGGCTTTAAAAACAATAAGCATTCATTAAGCACCTACGGCCATTTATTGAATACATCTGTATCTTAGATACATACATACATACATACATATCTAGATACAATAACCATAAAAGGTAAGGGATTGTATCCCAGTTTTGTATGAGAAAACTGAGACTTTAAGCAGTTGAGTAACTTGCCCAAGAGTCAAAAGTAAGACCTAGTAGAGCAAGAATTAGAACCCAGATCTGTCTCATCTCAGAATCCATGCTCTTTCCTTGTAGTAGGCAACCTCTGCTAGTTTTAAGAAGAAGCTGATTGGCAGAAATAGAATGGCTAAGTTCAGAAAGGTGTAATAATTCAAAATATAACTCTAGGGGGTTTTATGTAGGTGCTGTTTTGTAAGACTGAATTCACAGATAGCTCTGTGCTCATATTCACTTTGATTTAAATCTATCATTTTGCAGTTTCTCTCTTGATTACATGAGTAAAGAAATTTAGAAAATATGGTTTACTACTTTAGCATTTTATCTGGAAAAAAGTTTATCTGGAAAAGCCTCTTGCTTTTAGTTCATAAAATGTTTACAATTTAAGAAATGAGGGGATCCCTGGGTGGCTCAGCGGTTTAGCACCTGCCTTCGGCCCAGGGCGTGCTCCTGGAGTCCCGGGATCAGGTCCCACATCAGGCTCCTTGAATGGAGCCTGCTTCTCCCTCTGCCTGTATCTCTGCCTCTCTCTCTTGTGTGTCTCTCATGAATAAATAAATAAAATCTTTAAAAAAAAAGAAAAGAACAATTTAAGAAATGATTAATGAGATAAAGTTGCTCTAAAATTTGGAGGGAAGAAATCAGTATCACTGGAGGTTAATCTTTCCTCTGCCAGTGACTACTTTGTCTAGAAAAACTATGCCAATGATTTAGAACCTAGCAGGTATGACTTTGTTGTTCTTTACATTGGAATGTCTAAGAAGCTACAACTACAGTAGTGTTTATCCAACACTGTATACAGAATGATGTGTTAAGACAACAGGAGCAAACTATTCTATTCTCCCAGGAAATGAAGGAAGTTAGAAGCAGGAGTATATCTCAAGGAAGTGAGTGGCTTAATAGATAAGACCTTGATAGCTTTGGGAAGTGGCTTTGACAAAGGAAAAAAACACTCAAAATTTGGAGTGGGGTCCCAGCTCTGCCTGCTTAGGCATTTGACTCCAATTTTGAGTGTTGATTTCTTCATTGTGTTAAAATGGGATAATGATATCTTACAGAGTGATTTTGAAATCATGTTTATGTGGATTTTATTAATGATCAAGATGAAGGAGAATGTTTTGAAACTTTACCAGTGATGTAATTCCAACAATAATCACATTTAAATAACTAGCAGTCACACTTTGTTACAGGAAAATACCTTCTAATGTAGCTGGTTTCTTTCCTTTTTTTTTTTTTTTTTTTTTTTTTTGTAGCTGGTTTCTACTTGGCCTATTTTAATGTAGTTGAAATTGAATTTACTTGGCCCAGTAGCAAACAGTTCTTGTTTCATTACTCATCATCATTCTGCAGATTTCTGTCCTTGGTTGGTGGGCTTTGCACAACAGTTCAAAATGCAGAATTAGTTTCCCCTTTTAAGTGTATTTTTTTGTGGCAGGAAGAATGTGAATTAAGGATGGATCCAGAGAGACCATCTGCAGTGGGTAAAAGCTCGTTGGCCTACCTTTGGCTTGACTTGCAACTTGCACTTGAAGTGGTCAACACACAGAGGATGTGCTGACCTGTAAAGATTAAAAACAAAGGCCAAATAGGGTTCCCCCCCCAATACCACCTTTACCCCATCTACATTTAATTTATTAGGACCACTGACTTTCTGTTGCTATCCTTTATAAAACAGAGGCAAAAACCTTTCTTGGGCTGCCTGGCTAGCTCAGTTAGTAGAGCATGTGACTCTTGTTTTTGGGATTGTAAATTCAAGCCCCATGTTGGGTGTAGAGCTTACTTTAAAAAAAAAGAAAAAAAAAGGAAAAAAAAAGAAAAAGAAAGAAAAGAACCTTCTCCCGTATGTGAAGATGTTACTGTTTACATCTAATCTTTATGGAACTGCTTGCTTTGACATTGAGCTGAAAACCCCTGTGGATTTCCAAAGGCTGTAGTAGCACAGTGCTTCTTATTTTCTACCTTTTGAGCTTTTTGCAATTCTACATCTAAGAGTGAGTGGAGGAACGGAAAAAGGTACATCGCTTCCGCTTTTTTTTAAAAATAAGGGTAGAAAGTATTTAATATGTCTAGATTCTTTAGTCTGAGGTAGGTTAGGAGTGTCTGATCCCAGCTTTACCACATTCTAGTTGTGTAATCTATGCCAAAACATGTCATTTCTGAGCTCTGCCATTTGCAGAAATGGGAAACATTGTCTTTGTTTTGCAGGTATTAAGTGTTGAATAGAGCAATATGCACGAAACTTCTAGTTCATTGTTTAGTAGTACAAGGAAATACTCAATAAATGTTGTATTCTTTTCTTCCAAAAGTGTTTTCTAGGTAGAACAATACTGATTCTTGCACTTAGCCAGAATGTATTAGTCACTGTATTAGTCATTCATATAAGGGTAGCTTCTTAATCTTTTTCTGTTTCTTTCTTTTTTTTTTTTTTTAAGATTTTGTTTATTTATTTGTGAGAGACACACAGAGAGAGAAGAAGGCAGAGACACAGGCAGAGGGAGAAGCAGCCTCCATGCAGGGAACCTGACGTGGGACTCAATCCTGGGTCTTCAGGATCATGCCCTGGGCTGAAGGCAGCACTAAACCGCTGAGCCACCCAGGCTGCCCCAATCTTTTTCTTATATTCCATTTTATTTTTATTTATTTATTTATTTATTTATTTATTTATTTATTTATTTATTTATTTATTTTTTAAAAAGATTTTGTTTTATTTACTCATGAGAGATACAGAGCAATAGAGAGAGGCAGAGACACAGGCAGAGGGAGAAGCAGGCTCCATGCAGGGAGCCTGACGTGGGACTCGATCCCAGGTCTCCAGGATCATGCTGTGGGCTGCAGGTGGGCTAAACTGCTGCGCCACCAGGGCTGCCCCTATATTCCATTTTATTATTGAGAAATGCCTCTTAAGTTTCAGGCAGCTGCTTAAAAGGGACTTTGGGAACATATATAGTTTATAAATCAGGATCTATTATGCTGGAGCATAAAAGTCTCTGGAGACAAACCTGGATTTAATTTGTGCATGACATTTGCTTATTATTAGAGCATAGGATGGTCATTGTGAATTTTAAACAACAATGTATCCTAGTTGTATTAGTCAGGATTCTCCTTAGAAACAGAAATAATGTGTGTGTGTGTGTGTGTGTGTGTGTTGTGTATGTAGGTAGGTAGGTAGATGACTGATAGATGATAGATAGATAGATAGATAGATAGATAGATAGATAGATAATGTATTGTAAGGAAATGGCTCACATGATTTTGAAGTGGGCCAGCAGGTTGGCGACAGGAAAGGCAGTGGTAGTATAGGTTCACTCTAAAGGCTGGCAGGCTGGAGCTCAAAAAATCAACTCAAGAGAGCTTGATTTCCCAGTTCAAGTTCAAAGGCAGTCTCCTGAAGAATTCTTTCTTTTTCAAGAAAGGCCAATCTTTTTGTCTATTTAGGCCTTGACTGATTGGATGAGGCCTACCCACATTGTGAAAGGCAGTCTGCTTTACTCAAAGTCCACCAATTTTAAATGTTAATCTCATCTGAAAATACCTTCATGGAAACACCCAGAATAACAGTTGGCCAACTATCTGGATACCCAGTAGCCCAGCCATGTTGACATGTAAAATTAACTGTCACACTAATGTAACAAAGTATATAAGATTAGAGATTCTTGTCAATATTGGTCATCATTTTTGTGCCTGTTAATAATAATATGACTGCAGCTCTTTCCAAAGTATTTTCACATACATTACCCTAAGTGAACTTACAGTAGCTTTTATGAGGTTATCAGAGTAGAGATAAAACCCTATTTGTGCGCAGAGAGTACCAAGACCAAGACGTATTTGGAAACTTGCTCCAGGTTTCATAGCTAGTTAATAACAGAACTACAGTTTTCCCAAGATCCTATAACTTTAAGCCCAGGTATTCCCCGTTGGCCATTTTCTCTCTAGCAGCTGGGGAATTCTGGAACTGGTTTTGAGAGCCTTGTGGCTTTTCTTCTTGCAACTAGTATACTTCTCCTTGGAACCATTTTGTGATAGAAAGTTAACAAAATATATGTTGGCAGAACCTAAAGATCTTCTTTTCATATGACTCTAATGATGCCCTGAGGCAGAGGAAAGGGTGGGGAAGGGAGGGAAACAAAGTGGGGAGAGGGACGGAAGGACGTTAGCAAAAAGAGTAATGTCAAAAAGTAATTAGAGCAGGACAAATGGATTGTGCTGCCATGTTCAAGGCTGTTATTTCTGTAGGCAGTGAGGAGGAAGGGCCCTAATGCAATGTGACGGATCTGGAGCAAAACCCAGGGCACTGCGCAAATTGCAGAGACTCGACCAATGACAAGGCTCAAATTGCAAGGTTTGACTGAACAATATTTAGTATCTCAAAGAGTTGTTTCATGTTGTTTGGAGAAACTTGTGTCAGGGGACCTACTTTCTTGATTTCAGCTTTTGGGAAACAGCCTCGTAATCCTGTGTAGGTAATCAGTGTGTCCTAGGATAACTCCCATCCCAGCATTCTGTCTTTGCATATCCCCAGGTTAGGCAGAGACATGATGCCAACAGGGATTTTGGAAGAAAAGATGCCTAATATGAAACTAATTGGGGTATTACGTATTTAGAGGGAATGAAATAAAAAAGTAATATTATCGGGACGCCTGGGTGGGTGGCTCAGCGGTTGAGCATCTACCTTTGGCTCAGGGCATGATCTTGGGATTTGGGATGAGTCCCACATCGGGCTCCCTACGGGGAGCCTGTTTCTCCCTCTGCCCCTCCCCTCATGAATAAATAAATACATCTTTTTTTAAAAAGTAATATTATCAATATGCTTGGTATTGGAAGGTCGACCTATTGAAATGGACGAAGGTAATAGTTTCCTCTAAGGACAGGATGCTTTGATTTGCTAGCCTAGCTAACTTATGAGTAGGATCCTACTGCTGCCACCATGTACAAGAAAACTGCCATATTCCTTAAGAAAAATAGAGCTTCATTGCCTAGAAGAAAGTCTTCATAAATAGATTGGCTTTCTCCTCTGTAAGTTAATCATACTTTTGAGATTTGTTATTAATTGCTGCCACCATTATGGCATGTTAGGTAAGAGCTTGTGCCTTAGTATTAGTACTTAAACATTCTTGGGTTCATAATATAACTCTGCCCTTTATGAGCTGTTAGATCTTGGGAATTTACCTAACTTCTCTGAGCCTCAGTTTCTTATCTCTAAACTGAGAATAATAAGCTTTTTCCAGACTTCTTATGAGATTTTGGTGAGATAATACGCAAAACATTTAGCATTGGTGCCATGCACAAAGTAAGGGCTCAGTAAGGGCAGGAGAAAAAGGCCTCAAATAGGGAGTTAGACATCTGTTCTTCAATGCTCTGGTCTAAGCAGACATAAATGATTTTTCTCTCAAGACCCCATAGTACAACTGAGGTAGGGCTAGAATGATTAAACCAGGCTTTCTTAATAGGCAGTAGGAAGGAGAAATTAAAACAGAGTATTATGAGTCTAAAAAATTGGGCTCACAGGTTATAGATAATTGCTCTTGGCCTTTTGAAGAGAATCACCTAGCTATACCTAGCTCTTGCCTTCCCTGAATTGCTATCCACTCCCCACCCACCACTCCCACCCGAAAACCCTGTGACAATTCAGAACTGACTGGTCAAAGATCAAGTCTTGGTACCCTGCCATTATTTCCTTACCTTTCTTTTTTTTTTTTTTTTAAGATTTTTATTTATTTATTCATGAGAGACACGGTGTGGGGGGGCGGTGCAGAGACACAGGCAGAGGGAGAAGCAGGCTCCCCACAAGGAGATCCCGGATCCTGGGATCCTGTCCTGAGCAGAAGGCAGATGCTCAACTGCTGAGGCACCCAGGTGTCCTTTTCCTTAAGTTTCTTCAACTAACTTCATTTTGACAATTCTTTTCCCTTTTTTGTCATGCCACTCTCTCTGCAGAGTCCTGACTGCTAAGAAGGATAAAGAGAATCCTGTTCCCTCCCTACCCCTGCCCAGAGACATACCTCTTATTTTGTCTCATTGCAGAGGGAAATGTATTTCTAGAGCTTTAGATACTCTATTTGGTGCTGGGTTCATAGCCCCCCTAACTATGGTTCTTTAGTTTTGTTACAATGTGAATCTTCTGAGGTACCCCAACAACCATGGGTTTATGAACAGTTTTCCAAGATACCTTTCTCTATGTGTAAAATCATGTAGAAATTGAACCCACTAGTTGGTTGTGCCATACTTGTTCAGGATCTACATCTCTATGAGAAGGCCCCAGGAACCAGAGTTGAGTAATTTCCGGCTTTTTGGTTAGATTTTCCAGTACTTTTCTTGGTTTGTCCAGAATTCCAAAACCCTGTTTATTTATGGCTTCTGGCTTCTTCCTGATAGCCTTTACATTCTCTAGGTTCTCAGATCGTAAAGAATACAATACCGGGTATGGGCAGCCCAGGTAGCTCAGCGGTTTAGTGCCGCCTTCAGCCCAGGGCGTGATCCTGGAGTACCGGGATCGAGTCCCACATTGGGCTCCCTGCATGGAGCCTGCTTCTCCCTCTGCCTATGTCTCTCTCTCTCTCTCTCTCTCTCTCTCTGTGTGTGTGTGTGTCTCTCATGAATAAATAAATAAAAGTTTAAAAAAAAAAAAGAATATAATACTGGGTATGCAGACAAAATAAATCCCAAATATTTTAGATTTGGCCCAGGATTTGTAATTGCTGATCTTGTATTTTTTCTAATTTACCTCTAAGATCTTTCTTTTCAGAGAATATGATTAGGTAAAATTACCTCAGTTGTTAAGATTTAGTACAAAGTATTTTAATAAACTCAAGAGTTCTGATCTTTTTAGCATTCATCAACAGAAAATGCTAAGGAAGCTGCCATTGTGCCTATCCGAACTTACTTTTCCATCTTTAAAATGGGAGTGCGGGATATCCACTCACATTATCAACCCTGTTTAGTGTGACAGACACAGAATTTTTCACACAGAACCAATTCTTTCCTACTGCAGTTCTTTGCACACAGTCAATAAAAGAGAAAGTTGTGCATTCATACTGATTGGTCATACTAGTTTTAATTGCTTTCTCAGTTGCTTTCCCACTGCTGGGAAGGCCTATAGAGACTGCTGATGCAGGCAGCCTTTTGTACCTTTTAGTAAAATGGTTGCCAACAATGAACCATCTGGCAAAAAAAGAATTTCCATATGACTTATGGTTTGAATTTTATCTCTTTTCTCTACAGTCTTCTTGTACAAAATGAAATGTGGGATGCATTTAGAATAATGTCCAAATTAATTTTTAAAAATTTACAGTTTATTTTTCATAGACATTAGAGGCATATATTGAATCCCTACTATGTGCTGGGCATTCTACAAGCTACTGAACCAACACTTTCTTGTTGCTTTTGGGAATGAGCTCATGTTTAGCCAGAGTTTCAAGGGGGTAAAAGCATCTTTAATGAAAAATTTCTTAATGTGCTCATTTAGTCAAAAAATTAAAGAATTTTTTAAAACTCCTGTCCTTTAGTATTAAGCCAAAGTGTGATCAGTGTGTGGTGATTATCCCTGGAATCTTGCAGTCTTGGCATATTTTTACTGACATTTATTGATTTACTTATGTTTTGGACCTGGGCTCCAAATGCTTTACTTGCTAGCAGTGGCTAAGGGCAGTTTATAACTTCTCTGAGAATCATTTTTCTTTTCTTTTTCTTTTCTTTTCATGATCCTTACTTTGTTTACTTCACATGATGCTTGTGAGGGTCACATAGGATAACGCAAGGGAAACTCTTTTTCCAAGGAGCAAAGCATTTTATGAGAATAAAATAATGCATGGTTAAAAGGATTTTTTTCCAACTTTTTTTTTTTTTTAAGATTTACTTATTTATTCATGAGAGACACATAGAGCAGGAGGCAGAGGGAGAAGCAGGCTCCCCGCAGGGAGCCCGATATAGTACTTAATCTTGGATCCTGGGATCATGCCCTGAGACAAAGTCAGATGCTCAACTGCTGAGCCACCCAGATGTCCCTCCAACTTTTTTTTAAATGACTTCATTGAGGCACATTTTACTTATAAAATTCACTCTGATTGTACAGTTCAGTAGTGTTGAGTAAATTTACCCAAGCTGTGTAACCATTATAATAAATTAGTTATAGAATATTTCCATCATTCCAGTAAGATCCTTTTTGTCTTATTATTAATCCTATTCCCAAATACTGTTCCAGGTAATCCCTAATCCATCTTTCTCTATAGATTTGTCTTTTCTGGTCATGTCATATAAGTGAAATTATACAATACATGTTCTTTGTATCTTCTTTCACTTAGCATGACAGATTTGAGGTTAGTCCATGCCATAGCAAATATGAGTAGTTTGTTCTTTCTGTTGCTGAATAGTATTCCATTGTATGGATACATACCTTACATTTAGTCTATCCATTCCTTAATTCCTGGACATTTAGGTTGTTTTCAATTTTTTATTATAATAATGCTGCTATGATCGTTTACATACGTGTTTTTGTGTGGGCATATGTTTTCATCTCTTCTGAGTATAAAGATATTTTTTTTAATTTTTTTTTAATTTTTTTTTTATAAAGATATTTTTAATTGTAAAAGTAATACATACTTGTTATGGAAAATTCTTTATTTACAGAAATATAAATTACCACCCTAATCATGCTTCCAGATGTGATAATGGTAGTAATGATTAGTAGTAGTAATGACTCATCATCTTCTGAGTGTTCTGAGTATTTGCTACACGTCAGGCACTGTTCTGACATGTTTATGTGTGTGCTCATTTCGATTTGATTATTTTGTATATATATGTAAACGTAATACTATTCTTCTTCCCCCCTCCTCCCCATTTTATAGAGGTGGAAACTGAAGTTTGAAAGATACCATTGTAGGGCAGCCCGGGTGGCCCAGTGGTTTAGTGCCTTCAGCCCAGGGCGTGATGCTGGAGACCGGGATCAAATCCCACATCGGGCTCCCTGCATGGAGCCTGCTTCTCCCTCTGCCTGTGTCTCTGCCTCTCTCTCTCTCTCTCTTTCTCTCTCTCTCTCATGAATAAATGAAAATTTTTTTTTTTTTAAAGAAGATACATTGTAAAGTTACACTTCTAGTTAAGTGGCAGAGCCAAAATTTGAACTTGGGCAGTCTGGTGTAATGTCTTTTAGACTTTCCAAAATGCACAGTTTTTAAGAGCAGAGGTTATATACTTATTTTATCCTGTACTTTGTTTTATTTTACTTGACTTAGGGATCCCTGAGTGGCGCAGCAGTTTAGCGCCTGCCTTTGACTCAGGGCGTGATCCTGGAGACCCGGGATCGAATCCCACGTCGGGCTCCCGGTGCTTGGAGCCTGCTTCTCCCTCTGCCTATGTCTCTGCCTCTCTCTCTCTGTGTGACTATCATAAATAAAAAAATAAAATAAAAAATTAAAAAAAATAAATATTTTACTTGACTTAGACATTGTATCATGGTAGATTTATAGATCTATCTCATTATTTTTTGTGGTTGTATGAATGGATATGCCAGGCTTTGTTTAATTAATCTTTTCTTAGTGGGTATTAGGTTGCTTTTATTTCCTCTCTGTTATGAACAGGGCTGCAGCGAATGTTCTTGTATAATATGTAGCTTACTTGGGGCATTACTTTTTTTTTTTTTTTAAAGATTTCATTTATTTATTCATGAGAGACACACAGAGAGAGGCAGAGACACACAGGCAGAGGGAGAAGCTCCATGCAGGGAGCCCGAAGTGGGACTCGATCCCAGATCTCCAGGATCACACCCTGGGCTGAAGGCGATGCTAAACTGCTGAGCCACCCAGGCTGCCCATACATTTAGATTTTGGTGTTAAGTTTCCCCTCCCCTACAAAAGGTGGTAAGTAACACCTCGCTCCCTTAATTTCCTCACTCTTGCAATCAAGATAAAGAAGAGCCTGTTTTTCTCCCCTCATCAGTGCTGCATTATTATCTCTGTAATGTAGGCTACAATCATATAAATGTTTCAGAGAGAAGTCAACATATCAGGGCGAGGCAGTAGTGAATAGCTGGTATAGCAACAGTGATTCCCAGTCTTTTGATAGGTAAGGATTATCATTTACCTAGGCTCTCAAGAGCTGCAGTGTTGGAGTAGTCCAAACTGTAGTTCAGGTTGATTTAGAATGACTCACTTGGTCGATGATCTAAAATGAACACTGAGACATTTCTGTACCCCAAATACTAGGGTCTGACTCCAGTATTCCTGCCTTGCCTCCAGCTCAGTTTAAAGTGAAGCTGAGAAGACACTAGATAAGAACTTGAACATCTGTGATTGATAAGTGTGTTTGGCCTTTTCATTCTTTCCTTTAACAAAAACTGCCAAAATGAGGTCAACACCTTAATGCTATTCTTTTTCAGTCTGTCCAGGGGTAAGGCTCCAATCATCTCTGT
This sequence comes from Vulpes lagopus, assembly GCF_018345385.1. NCBI lineage: Eukaryota > Metazoa > Chordata > Mammalia > Carnivora > Canidae > Vulpes > Vulpes lagopus. The sequence goes on along the minus strand of NC_054835.1, from coordinate 2,864,535 downwards.
TGCTGGCAGGATCTCTGTGGCCAATTTGGCATGGTTTTGTGACCAGTATAGCACTATATAGCTATTTCTTTAAGGAGAGATAAGTTTGACATTATGGTGCCAGTAAAGGAATCAAAGACATGAGTTAAATGTTACTAGTTATGGTTGATTCGGTTTTCCTTCGGGAGCCAGGACCTACCACAGCTTCCAGTTCTTGGGAGCCCTGGTTAGCCACTACCAGGAGGATTTTGCTTCTATCAGAAGATCATCCCTTTCCTCTCCACTCTTCAGGCTTGGTGTCTTCTTTCTGAGGCCCTGTTAGTTTGGGGGCTGCTGCCCTCTTCTGGTGTCCTGCAGGATAGCCACAACAGTTTGGATGGTCTGATTGTTAGGGGAACTGACAAACAAGGCTATGTAGAATAGAGTCTTGAAGCTTTCTGTAGTATCCAACTTCATGAACCAGTTCTAAGACTCTTCTATGAAACAAGTTGGCAGGCATTAGAAAATATACAAGAATAGAGACTCACTGTAACACTATAGTGACAAAAGAATAAAACCTAGATGTCCAGCATTTGGGCTTATGCTTACAGCTGCTAAAATTGGCTATATAAAAGACAACATAGGGACTCCTAGGTGGCTCATTTGGTTAAGCATCTGCCTTCAGCTCAGGTCTTGGTCCTGGGATTGAGCCCATGTCAGGCTTCCTGCTCAGAGGGGAGTCTGCTTCTCCCTCTCCCTCTCCCTCTGCCTCCTCCCCCCCTTGCTCATGCTCATGCTCTCTCTCTCTCTCTCTCAAATAAATAAATAAATAAATAAATAAATAAATAAATAAATAAATAAAAATTTTTAAAGTTCTATATCATTTAAAAGTCAGTATAGAAGAATGAAAACATTTATCACAAAACAAAAACCATGCAAAATATACCATTATAAAATATATATATATACCAATTACAGCCATGGGAGATATCTTTATGTAGGATAATGATATATTTTATAGCCAAAGAAAAAAAGTGAATTTTTAGTTTAGAGAGGTAATAAAAACCAAAGTAGTATGCCTTTTTGGTGATGATTGCTTTTCAATTATAGACTTGGGACCAGGCTACCGTCTTCCCCGCACCTGTCCCAGCTCCCTCTCAGAGGTCTATCCTGTCAGTATCATTTTGCTGAGTGTTAATTTGCAAATCATTGTGACTCTTGTAGTGAAACATTTACTGTAAAGAAGCACCTTATCCAATGTTTTTGTTTAATTTCTCTTTTTAATAAGACCATTAAAATGGCATTGCATTCGATGTAGCATCTTAGCCTGCAAATTTAGCAGTTTTTTTTATACTGCATTCATCTCTTAGAATTCTGTATTACATGATAAAGGGCCTAAACTCTCCAGTTTTGTTTTAACTTGATCTGAAAATAGATATTTAATGAATCCAAGTTTTTTTATTTGTGTGAAAAGTGAACTTCGGCCAGGACTGAGTAAACACCATTAAAAGGACAATACCAGACTTTGAATCCATAATTACATCATTAGGACCAAAAGGGCAAGGAAGATTGTGAAGAGCTGTTTTCCAGGAATAAGCTCAAAAGGATTGCCTTAATGAATTTGAATGTCTCTTGCAAAGAAGATAAGGTAAATGGGAAGGTCTGTTCTGAGTTATAGAGGCTTGAAAAACATCCAAGCAAAAAAGGGAGAATTTCAGTGTGGCTGACCAGGCCGTTAAAGAGGGGTGAGGATGTTCTTATCTTCATAGTCATTTTTGTGCTGGGCTAATTTACAAAAGGGACTTATACTTTTAGTGGTAGATTTTGTCTATGTCAGGATGAGCCTGAGGCAAAGTTTATTTTTAGGATCTGCTCTCTGAACCTGTTGGACTTGCCTCTCTGGCTTCTGCTGACTTTATCCATCTCTCATCCCAGAAACCAACTATCACCACTTGTCTTAAATTCTAACTTTTATGGATTGAAAAATGACAAGTAGCTAATCTTAGAAACCAGTTAGTGCTTTTAGGTGACTACCTAAGGGCCAGGTTTCAGGGATATATGAACACTAACCAGGATCTTCAGGAAACAAATAGTCTCATCATCAAAGTTTTCCACTCTGGCTGGTGAGAACAAGAACTATTCCTGGCCCTCTATGAGCCCCCAAAATCATTTCCTCTACTCCTTTTGGGTGGTGTCCTTTTTCCTTACACACATGCACCTACTTGTCCTCAGCTGCAGACTCAGGAGAGCCCTCTGCAGATCCCAGTCACATGCTCTCTGTGCAGCTCTTTTTTTTTCCTGCCCTCTGCCCGTTAACTCCAGCTTCTCTGGCCTTTCACACTCTCAGCTCTGAATTCTCAACTTGGGGAGATTTGTTGGACTGTACAGGCTCTCCCTTCCTGTGTTCAGTCCTGGAAACTCTGAAGGCTGTTAGGTGGGGCATTCACAGGACTTTTCCTTTTCGTTTCCCCTCTCAGGAATCACTGTCCTTTGCTGCCTAAAGTCTAATACTTGACAAAGTGTATAAAAGAATGATCTTCAAGTATTGTATAAACACACAGGAAAAAAAAGATATCAGAAGTACACCAAATGTAACTAATATTTCTTATGGTTCTGTCTAGGTAGTGAGATTCAGTGTTTTTTTTTCTTTATATTTTTTGTTTTCTGGTTTTGTTGTTTTTTTATTTTTATTTTATTTATTTATTTATTTATTTATTTATTTATTTATTTTGAAGTAAGCTCTATGCCCAACATGGGGCTTAAACTTATAACTCTGAGATCAAGAGTGACGTGCTCTGTCAAGTGAGCCAGCCAGGTATCCCTATTTTCTGAGGGTTTTTTCTTACTGAATATATGTTCCTTTATGATAAGAAAAGAAACATCCTAAATAATAGTTTCCTGAGAATTTCCTTTATGGCAAGCATTGTTTTAAATATTTTTCATAAGATTATCTCTTAAAGATTTTATTTTATTTTAAAAAGATTTTTATTTATTTATGAGAGAGAGAGGGAGGGAGGGAGGGAGGACACGCACAAGCAGGAGGAGTGGCAGGGAGGGGAGAAGCAGACTCCCTGCCAAGCAGGGAGCCTGACGTGGGCCTCAATCCTAGGACCCTCGGATCATGACCTGAGCTTGTACTCATCAAGTGAGCCACCCAGGCACCCCTTAAAGATTTTATTTTTAAGTAATCCCCACATCCAACATGGGGCTCGAATTTAACAATCCTGAGATCAAGAGTTGCTCATTCTACCGACTAAGCCAGCCAAGTGCCCCAAGATTATATCTTTTACTTCTCAGAGACTCTGTAGAATAGGTACTGTTGGGATACCTGGGTGGCTCTGCAGTTAAGTCTGCCTTTGGCTCAGAGTGTGATCCTGGAGTCCTGGGATTGAATCCTACATTGGGCTCCCTGCATGGAGCCTGCTTCTCCCTCTGCCTATGTCTCTGCCTGTGTCTCTCATGAATAAATAAATAAAATCTTAAAAAAAAAATAGAATAGGTACTGTTAACTCATTTTATAGATGAGGAAATTGAGACCGAACTTAGGCAATTTGCCTGAAGTCAAAAGGCATGTAAAAGCAGGATCCAAAATTTGAATCTAGATTTAACCCTAGAATTTGCTTGTTTGCCCTTTTTATTCTATTTTCCTGTTAAGCAGTAGTCCTGCATATGAGAGAATAGAGCTTGAGTTCCAGCTTAAAGATGTCCTGGAACAGCTTAGAAGGTTTATTGTCCCTTGTGCTGGAGTATGTATCCCATATATTTATTCCCTTTACTCAGCATGTCTAAAGGTCACAAGTTGGCAAAAATCTGAATTCCAAAGCCCTGGATTGGATCATATTTCAGCATTTGTGAAAGAGAAAAATGAGTGGACATACACAGAGAGACAGCAGGTAGTAGGAAAGTATCAGGGAAGCAAGGTCCCTTTCCTCAACTTGACCAAGCAGTGGTAGTTTGACCCTATTGATAGGAAACATGTCCAAAGCCTTTGGAATTAGATAGGTTTCCAGGGGGAAAGGAGGGCACAAAACTAATGGGTCTAGGAGTTTGCTAAATCTGTGACATGTGAGCATTGTGTTGTTAAAGATAATTTTCATTATTTTCATCTGTCTACTTATTTAATCAGTAACCCTATGGAATCACTGTTCCATTTAATGGGTATGGAAACTGACCTCAGAGAATTGACAGTGCACTGCCAAACCTCTGCAAGTTGTGTACTTGGTATTTGATTTTGTCTAACTCCAAAGCATGTAATTTCAGACTGCTTTTTATTTTCATTAGCTGTTTTTGTAGAACTGTGGATTTCTTGGAAGCCTATGCTTTTTAAATTATCATTATTAGATTTTATACATACATAGAGATACATAAGAGTAGTATAATGAACCCATGTACCCAGCTTCAGGAATTATCATCCAGTGTCTAATTTTGTTCCATCCATACATCCACCCACTTTCTCCCTTTCCATATTGTTTTGAAGCAAATCATAGGTATCATTTCATTTCATCCATTAATATTCTAGTATATACCTGTAAAATATTTTTTTTAATCTACAGATTTCTTCTCCATCTTCTTTTTCCATCTAATTTAAGAGGTTGAGTAATTTGTCATGTTGAGTTTACCAGAGCCCAGATTTAGCTAATTGTGTCTTTGTGTTGTAGATGAATGTGTTCCCTATAGTTCTTTTATTTAGTAGTTGGATCTAGAAGCTTGACCGTCTTCAGATTCAACTTTTTTGGCAAGACTACTATTTCAAAAAAAAAAAAAAAAACTATTTCATGGAGGTGTTGAATTCTTATATCAGAAGATATATTACTACCTTGTTCTCTTGTTATCTTAGCTGTTGGTGGTTAATATCTAAGATCCATTATTTCGGGGATCCCTGCGTGGCTCAGGGGTTTGGCACCTGCCTTTGGCCCAGGGCGTGATCCTGGAGTCCTGGGATCGAGTCCCACGTCGGGCTCCCTGCATGGAGCCTGCTTCTCCCTCTGCCTGTGTCTCTGCGCCTCTCTCTCTCTCTCTCTCTCATAAATAAATAAATAAATAAATCTTAAAAAAAAAAAAGATCCATTATTTCATAGTAATATTTTAATTCCAGTATTTTTTGTTCATTTATTTGTTGGAATGCTTCTATAGAGAGAAATTTTTCCATTGCTGTTTATTACCTTGTGGTATATTTCATCTGGGTAAGGCAGGATAAATACATGATTCTTTGCCTTTATGTAAAAATTTTCAAAATGCTATGTTGGTTCCCTACCATCTTTCAGAGGTGGCAAATTAATTTTGTTAGAATCATCAATAAGTTACGGATTTAAACATTTGTGCTTCAGTTAATTGTAATTTTTTTTTAAGGTGCTCAAATTGTCCCATCTTTGGTTAGAGAGTGGCTCTTCTGGCAGCTTTTTGAGGGGAAAGACAGGAATGATGACAGGTTGAATGTAGATGAGGTCAAAGGGGAGAAAGGAATCAGGGAAAGAGTCCTTCTAGCTTGGGAGATGAGGCCCTTCACTGAAACAGGGAGCACAGAAATAAGAGCAAGTTTTAAAGAGAGGACATGTCTGGACATGTCTGAGGTGCTTATGATCTCTAGGTGAATTTGCCCAGAAGGCAACTAGATATCAAGATGTAAGGCTCAGGGGAGCAATCCATGACTCTAGGACCCAAGATAGGGCTCAGTTGCTATGTGTAGTTGACTCAAATTAGAATTATGTGTGTTATATTTTGTTTGATAAAAATCAGTCTCCTTGCTATCTGAAGCTGGGTTCTATCCCAAAGCAAGATTAGTAAATCCCTATTGCTGTCTCCTTTTGTTATGCCTATTCTTAGAGTCAGGTTCAATCTCTAGTAGGATGGGGTTGGTTGCAGTTAGGATTGCCACTTGGCTGGTTTACAACCAGTCCTATTGGTTTTCAGATTTATTGCACCCAATCTCTCAATTAGAGGAGAGCTCTGTGTATGGGTAGGATTTACTGGCGTTGGAATTGAGGTTGGGTGAACTGGTTTTGGTTTTGCAGGAATGGCCTAGTGTAACCTTTTTTGGGAATATTTGTATTCCTGAAATTTTCTTTTCCTCTTCCACGTTCCTGCTCTCTGAAGCAACTATTTTCCTTTTTTTCCCCTCCTTTACTCAACAAATATTTATTAAGCACCTCCTTTATGTCAGGCACAGGGGATATAATGAACAAGAATAAGGGGCACAGTCTCTGCCTTCATATAGCTTGGAATCTAGTGGGAGATATATATGTTAATCAAAAGATCACCAGCAATGTATGACTCCACACTAATATAGGAACTTTGCAAATAGGACATACTGACTAGAAATCTTAGACAACCATTGCTGGACCTTTATTTATTTATTGAAAGATTCAGTGTCGGAGAGGATCCCTGGGTGGCTCAGCGGTTTAGCGCCTGCCTTTGGCCCAGGGCGTGATCCTGGAGACACAGGATCGAGTCCCATGTCAGGCTCCCGGCATGGAGCCTGCTTCTCCCTCCTCCTGTGTCTCTGCCTCTCTCTCTATGTCTATCATAAATAAATCTTTAAAAAAATAAAATGTTTAAAAAAAAAAAAAAGAAAGATTCAGTGTCAGGTAGGCTTACAAATCATAGAAAACAAAGGATCTGACACTTATGTAGGACTCTGAAGTCGAGTTCATCCAAGGGAAAAAACTTCCTATGAAGTAAGGTGAAAGAGTTTGAAAATGTGGAAATGAAATAGAATTTTAACACACGATTTAAGTTTAATAAAAGAACTACATACTATCCACTCACCCACACAATACACACACCAAGAACCTTCTAATTGGTTTAGCGTTTTGTGAATGCCTACTGTCTGCTGAACCCAAGGCTGGACCCTAGGATTACCAAGGCTTTACTCTTTGGGGAGTACATTCAGTTTAATACAGAAGATAGAACTATAAAATAAAAATACTAAGTGATTTGTATTGTCATGGTATATTTTAGGGATTCAGGCAGAATGGAAGAATGGTGTGATTTGACTCTGATTTGAGGGCTGAGAGGATAGAGTCTTAGAATGCCTCACAGTGGGGCACTTGGGTGGCTCAGTGGTTGGAGCATCTGCCTTCAGCTCAGGTTGTGATCCCGGGGTCCTGGGATCAAGTACCACATCACGCTCCCCACAGGAAGCCTGCTTCTCCCTCTGCCTATGTCTCTGCCTCTCTTTCTGTGTCTCTCATGAATAAATAAATAAAATCTTAAAAAATAAAAGAATGCCACACAGGGGAGGTAATATTTAAATTGATTCCAGAAAGGTGAGTAAGTGGTAGTTGGAGCAATAAGGAAGTAGTAAGAAGGGGATCCCTGGGTAGCTCAGCCGTTTGACGCTTGCCTTCGGCCCAGGGCATGATCCTGGGGTCCTGGGATTGAGTCCCACGTCGGGCTCCCTGCATAGAGCCTGCTTCTCCCTCTGCCTGTGTCTCTCTCTGTGTCTCTCATGAATAAATAAATAAAATCTTTTTTTTCTAAGATTTTATTTATTTATTCATAGAGACACACACAGAAAGAGAGAGGCAGAGACACAGGCAGAAGGAGAAGCAGGCTCCATGCAGAGAACCCGACGTGGGACTCAATCCTGGGTTTCCAGGATCATGCCCTGGGCTGCAGGCGGCCCTAAACCGCTGAGCCACCAGGGCTGCCCAATAAATAAAATCTTTAAAAACAAAATGGAAGTAGTAAGAAGAATCACTCCAGGCAGATTGAATAGTTTAGCATGCTTGTACTACAAGTGGGTCAGTATTGCTGGAGTGATGGGCACTTACAGAGAGTGGTGATAGATGAAGCTAGAGAGATCAGCAGGGGCTGGATTATAAAGGGTGTGGGGACTGTGAACCTTTATTCTATAGGTACCTGGAAGCCATTGACTGGGCATGGTGAGATTATGCCGCAGTTATTGGTGGCAGGTGGGGGTGGGAAGAGGGTGGTGGTATACCTTATAGGCCTTTGCCCAGATTCCTCACTCATACACAACTTAATTACTTATCAACAGAAACCTCTTGTGTTATCTGACCCCCCCCCCCCCCCCCGGGTTAGGCAGATGGATGGATGGAAAATTAACTTGAGAAGTCAGGGTTGACACCAGAGTCTGGAAACTACTAGGCTTCAAGTGGATTTCCTTTTTAGAAGCACCAAAAGAGAAATCTTCTCTGTTCATTTGACCTGTCTCTAAGTCTGGTTTTTACTACTTATCTCTCTCTCTCTCTTTTTTTTTAAACTTCATTTGCACATGTGGCTCAATAGCAATTTAAGCTATTGCTATATACGGACCTACAGTATTTATTTCCATTAATCTCTGGGCTGGGCTGGGTTTTAGTTGTGAAGAAGATAAATAGGGATGCTATATGGGACCAATAAGTCCCAACTTTTTCAGACTTCTCAGGAAACATAATAGTTGGCTACATTTTTGTTCGTACACATTTTGTGTGTTTGAACTGTATATCTGGTTCTTTTCATTCAAAAGGGACAGATTTATTCATACTATAATCTGTTCTTGATTATGGTGCTTTACAATTTCACACACAAGATCTTGACTAGAGAATTATGGAGATTTTTCAGCTTACTCTTCCCAGATTCTTCAATCTGTGTGTGGAAAACTGATCTAATTAAATACACTACCCATATTTAAATTGTTTTGATGGACTCAAAAATGTCTTTCTATACTTGATTTGGGCAAAACACGATCCAAATAAGGTATGTGCATTGCATTTGGTTATATATAAGGTGATTTTTATTTATTTATTTTTTAAATTTATTTATTCATAGAGACACAGCTAGAGAGAGAGGCAGAGACACAGGCAGAGGGAGAAACAGGCACCATTCAGGGAGCCCGACCAGGATCACGCCCTAGGCTGCAGGCGGCACTAAACCGCTGCGCCACGGGGGCTGCCCTATAAGGTGATTTTTAAATCACACCCTATAGTCTTTTCTTCCTTAAGCCAGTGATGTTACTTTGCTGCATAGAGATTTCATTCCTGACTTTATAGCATAGGTATTAAAACGTGTTTTGAGATGGTCCCAGTTCTGTCTATTCCTTCAAGTCCTGAAATACCTTTGCTACCTGTCTCCTTGCAGAACTACAAGGTTCACCTCAAATGTAAGGCCCTCTCGATGGCTTCCCACTCCAGTCTAATGAATTATCCATTCTTCTGACCACTCATAACATCCTATTATCAGTTATCTGTTAAGTATATTTGTACTACAAGTGGGTTAGTGTGAAGTGGTAGAAAATGAAGCTGGAGAAGTCAGCAGATGGTGAGCACCTCTAGGGCAAGGATCACATATATTAATTTCAGTCATCTCAGGTACCATACTCCCTAGCTTATAGGAGACATTCAACTAATATTTGTAGAATTGGATGAAAAATCCCAGTTTCTGAAATATTTTTAGTTTCCAACTCTGAGTTGTTTGTTTGTATCTTGCTTCCTGAACTATAAATTCCCTTCTTCAACTCCAGGATAAAAGGCAATATTGGAAATGATATCTAAGTATGTTCTTTCTTGTTCTTTTTTTTTTTTTTTCTGCACTCAGGAGGTTTGCTTGTTAGCCCTAGATAATATGGATTTCAGCTGGCTGTGTTTCATTATTCCTGTTGAGTTGAATTCAACTCTTTCCCCTACCATAGGGAATGTTTGTTTTTTTTTTTTTGTTTCTTTTATTAAAGATTTTATTTATTCATGAGAGACACACAGAGAGAGAAAGAGGCAGAGACAAAGGCAGAGGGAGAAGCAGGCTCCATGCAGGAAGCCTGATGCGGGATTCGATCCCGGGACTGCAGGATCATGCCCTGGGCCGAAGGCAGGGGCTAAACCACTGAGCCACCCAGGGACACCCCCCCACCCCCCATAAGGAATGTTTGTATCAAAGACCTGACAGATGAGAAACTGAGACCTTGGGCTCTTGTTTTTTTGTTGTTTGCAAGGTTAAAAAGGAATTTAGAATATTCTCTGCGTATTTCTTGTTTTCTGAAATGGATAGAGATTTTCTAACTAATCCTCCTCCATCATAGTGGTCACATGGCTTTCACTTTGCATCAGACTTTCACTGAAACTTCATACAAATAAGGCTGAACTGATTCTAGTGATTGTGTGACCACTAGAATGGCTCTCTTTTGTTTTACATTGAATCTTGATACCTCCCTTTAGCTTCAAAATCTGCAGTCTTCTTTGAAAGCTGCCGTTTGAATAAACAGATGGGAAATAATGTTGAATAGTAACATCTAAGAAGAGGGTTTATCTTTTTCTGTTCAAGTTATATGGTATAATGGAAGAAATAAGGGACTAGGCTATTTAGTTTTCTTCTTTGTTGGTCTTATGACTACTTACTGCCTCTTCCTTCCTTCCTTTTTTTTTAAAGATTTGATTTATTTATTCATGAGAGACAGAGAGGCAGAGACATAGGCAGAGGGAGAAGCAGATTCCGCGTGGTGAGCTTGAAGCAGTACTTGATCCCAGGACCTGGGATCACAACCTGAGCTGAAGGCAAATGTTCAACCACTGAGCCACCCAGGTGTCCCTGCCTCTTCCTTTCATTGGCCCTCAGTTTCCCCATCTAGAAAATGAAAGTGGAACAAGTCTCTTGCAAGATTAACTAAGGTTCTGCCACAATTCAAACTCAACTTTTGAATTCTCTTAGATATACAGTATGTAAGTGGTTAGATATAGAATTTTGTTCTGCTTTTTTTCTATATTACAAATCTATTATTAGCGAGTAAAACTTTGCTAGTTTATTTTCTTTTTCTCTCCTTCCCATTCATAAATTCTCAGAATCCTTTTAATCTTTTAAAATTATTTTTCTTTTATGCAGTTGTTTTTTTAACAATCTCATTGGGACCTCTCGTTAAGATTTACAGTTTGTCTTTTGCATTCACATGGTAAATGAGATGTATGTTCATGTTCTCTTTCCCCTTCCTCCCAGTAAAGGACTTTTAAAAAAAACCTGTGGAACTGAGGATGCTGAAGATTATTACTCTATCCTGAGATTAAGATTTACCCATCTTCTTAAACTATGTTAAAGATTTGTTCCCAGGTTTATGGGTGTATCAAAGATTATTACTAAGACTTGCCCTTAAAAATTAAGGGCATTGGGCAGCCCCGGTGGTGCAGCGGTTTAGCGCCGCCTGCAGCCCGGGGCATGATCCTGGAGACCTGGGATCGAGTCCCACATCGGGCTTCTGCATGAAGCCTGCTTCTCCTTCCTCCTGTGTCTCTGCCTCTCTCTCTCTCTCTCTCTCTCTCTCTCTCTCTATGTCTATCATAAATAAATAAAAAAAAAATTAAGGGCATTGCTTCAGTCTTGATCTGGGAGCCAGTCTAAATAGTTTCCCTTTTCATCTTTCTTCCAAAGGATGGTGCAATAAAGTAAAGACGCTTACTACCTGTACTCTGTACTCTGTTGTATGTAGGTACTGGCTTTTAGATATACCTGTATTCTTTTTTTTAAGATTCCACTTATTTATTCTTGAGGGACAGAGAGAGAGAGAGAGAGAGAGAGAGAGAGAGAGAGAGGCAGAGACACAGGCTGAGGGAGAAGCAGGCTCCATGCAGGGAGCCTGACATAGGACTCGATCCTAGGTCTCCAGGATCAGGCCCTGGGCTGAAGGCGGCGCTAAACCGCTGAGCCACCCAGGTTGCCCTATACCTGTATTCTTTAGGGAGACAGAGCTCCCCTTTGAATGAGTGTTCCCATTTTTTTTTAACGATTTTGTGTATTCATTCATGAGTTGCGGAGAGAGGCAGAGACATAGACAAAGGGAGAAACAGGCTCCCTGCAGGGAGCCTGATGTGGGGGGCCGCTGGGGGTTGGAGGGTTGGGAATGGATCCCAAGACTCTGGGATCATGCCGTGAGCCTAAGGCAGATGCTCAACCACTGAGCTACCCAGGCATCCTGAGTGTTCCCAATTGAATAGCTTTTTGCTGATAGACTTTCCCCTTGTTCAGGTTTTCCCCCCTCATTCTTTTTATAGTCACTTTACTAAAATTATAAGAGCTACCTTAAGTTCCACAGGGACTGAGAAGAAAATCTCTATTAATTTCTTATATGAGTGAGAGTGGGAAAAATGGGTGGATGTGTTTGTGTTGGGGTGAGGTATGTGGTCACAGTGAGAGAACATACATTTTTAGGCAGACAAAATATAGCCTTTTCTCCTCTAAATCATTGGTCACTTTCTCTTTAGGTCCTACTTTGTAAGATGACCCTAATGGTCTCTTGGTTGGAAAGCCCTCTAGCTATATTTGCCATTCAGTTATATGGCTGCCAAGTGACAGATTCCACTCCCACCTCAAGAAGGGTCTCTTCTTTTTTCTGGAACACTGCTAACAAAATGTGTTTAGCCCTAAGTGATTCCCAAGGCTAGGCCAGGGAGAAAGAGCGGTTTCATGGGGTGAAACATTTTGCACAGTTAAAAAGCATTTATTCCTGGACTCAATTCATCTTTAGGTCATCCCGCCTTTCTTGAAGAATTGGCCCTGTAATCAGTGTTCTGCTATCTGAATGGATAGCTGAATGTTTGACATCATATGTCATTAGCATATGGCTCTGATTTGCCAGCCTCTGCAGCTCTTTGGCAAGGTTTGAGCATGTATATGCATACACATACTCTGCTCTGTCATGGGGATGGTTCACCATCAGGGAGGCATAGCATAAGATTGCCTAAGATCTTAGGAGTTTTAAGGGAATGAAGCAGGAAGCTTCAACATTTAAGCTTTTGGCTGGGGGCAAGGGATGATATTTCTAAACTTTGTACTTTCTAAAAGGATTTTGCGACCTAGTTTTCTTTTTCCACATTCTTTCAGACTATTGTGTATAACCAGAGCATGAAAATTAAGGGCCGATTAAAGTGAACCCTGCAAAATAACTCAGAGCTCCATGTTTTAATTTTCTCAGAAGAATTTGCCTTGTCATTGTTTATTATAATGACAAAAAGCAGGGAATCCCAGTCTTACCCTCCCCCCCCATACATACATAACCTGGTTTTTTGTTTTGTCTTTTCCTTCTGCCAAATATTTCAATTCTAAATTTGTTAATCCAGAACACAGGAACATAGGGTATAGAAGAATAGCTCTTGAAAGAAAAAAGGGAAAAAACTCACTAGAACTCTTTTAAATTAAATGAAAATCAAATCCTCTAAAATGCTGACTTTTAATTTTAGGATCTCAGTTTAAAGGAGATCAGAGGAATATTTCCCATTAAATGTTCCTATGATACTTTTCAGAGCACATTCTAGGCAGTATTGTTAACTAAAGAAAATAAGTCTATCTGTTCCACTTAGATAACCTTTGGTAATAAACGAACTCCATACACGTTGTGACCTTAGCGCCTGAACTTTCTAATCACATGACTGGCTTGTAAACTGACCTGTGAGGATGACTGTCTTAGTCCCAGCTAAGAGAGAGAAATTGGCCAAGTATCGGAAGGGTGGTCATCAAGCTGGACTTGTCCTGTAATCTCTGTTTCTTCATGGCTGCAATAGAACTTCTCAACAGACTTCCAGGAGCATGAAATGGAGACATGGGAAGGTAAGAGAACTGACTGTTTAAGTCTGGGCCCAAATCTGAGGTTTAGAAATTTTCTTTGAAGACTTAGAACAAATAGTAGCCTTGAGGGAGGAGGGAGGCAGTCCTCTCCGTTTTTTGTGTCTTAGCAGAATTCAGCCAACAAGTTTTCATGTGTAGCAACTGGCTATAAATGTTTTGGATTGTAGAAAAGAAAAGTGAGAGTGAAATGTAGTAAATTCATTGTTGTGGTTGATGATTTTAAGAGAAAGAGCAGGCAAAAAAAAGAAAGAAAAACTGGATTTAAATTTTATAGTGACCTGAAAAAAATTTTAACTTGATTTTGCCCACAGTCCTTAGGTAAAGTTTACATTGTAAAAAATTGTTCTGTTTACCTCTTGACAGAATTTGTTTGTATTTTAAATTCCTTAATCCAGTTCACCATCTGTGAAAGTACTGTAATTATAGATAGTATTGGGGTCATGAGGCTGTTGATAAGACAGCCTCATTTCCTTTGGGGGACTTTAGATATTTTACGGTTTGGGGTATAAGACTAAGCCATTGCTAATTTCTTTTTAAGTAGGTTGTTTTTTAAAATGGGTAAATTCATTCTGTGTGTGTGTGTGTGTGTGTGTGTGTGTGTTTCATCAACAGCAACTAGTTAGTATTATAATTATAATTTGTATATTTAGAGATAGCCTCCTACTTGTGTGAGAAACCCCAGTGTCCCACAACTTTATTACTTGTGCCAGAAAGGACATACACAGCTAAAGAAACAGCTAGAAGATGAATCTTAGCATTAAAGATTCGCTGTATTTGTTTGCTGTGTTTATAAAATATAGAGTCTAAGACTTTGCCAAAGGTTTGGTTTCTTGTAGGTATGCTCTGTTGAGCTATAGCCAGAAGAGTTTCATATTTGAAGTGATTAGTAAATTTCTAGGACATTAACTAATAAAATAGTCCTAAGAAAGCGTCCTAGTCCCGTGCAGCATGGCTAACATCTGCCACAGGCAGCTTTGCAGTTTCATTCTCACTCTGAGGATGCACAAATCAGGGAAGTGGGACTGACCTTCTCTCAAGCAACATTATTCTTTATAGTAGTACTCCCTGTATATTCTCTCCCAGCACCGTATATGCCAGAATTATTATTATCTCATTGGTTTTTAGTCTTTGTTAGTGGAAACAGCAACATTTGTAGAAGTTATCAGTTACGTGCAAAACCTGTTATTTTTAATTTCGAGGAGCTTCCTCTTCTTCCCCCTATATATACACAGAAATTCTTTGTATTCTAGATATACTATCTTTTCCAGAAAGGAGTCATTTAAGAAGTAAGATTTGAAAAAAAAAAAAAAAAAAAAAGTAAGATTTGCTCTGGACCCATTGGAATAGGAGTTTAAGGGTAGGCAAAGATACTAGAGCAGTGATTGCATAGGTTTGGAAGGGATAGCCCTGGAGGATTTGGATATTTTTCCAACTAGCTTGAATTGGTAAGTGTTGTATAGTCCACAAGTTCTGAAAGAGAAAAAAGATTTGAAGAGAAAGTTCTCCTTCGGTTCTTATTAAGTATTGGAACTTTGATTTTTCTTAGCTGTTCAATGACAGAAAATAACTTATGGTACTAAAACAAGAACTTTTATAAAACAAGAAAGTGAATTTTAAATTTTTCATATTTTCCATATAAAATTCTAGTAAAGCAAAATGAATTATCCCAGTTGAAGATCTTTGGAAGCTTAAAAAGCAAATTCAGACTTCCTACAAAAGAGTTGAGGGAAAATGCTACTGTAAAAAAGTGTTGCCTGGTTTTAGATATTGGGCGCTTGTCCATTTAAATTAACCTTTGTCACAGCTGGGCATACAAATGTTTTGTTTTAGTTCACAGAGGGTTAACTCTATTCAAGCTTTCACTGTGGCAGGCCTGATCTGTGGAGTCATACAATCTGGTCTTTCAGCCCAGCCAGTCGCTAGGCAGGAAGTCTTATTTCTTAAGCTATCTTTCAGAATGGGGGGTTGGGATTTGGAGAAAGGTGGGGGAAGGGCCTTGGAGCATCTGTAAGGATCAATAACAGAGTGAGCCGCAAGAGAGGCCATTGTGCACACTTCAAGATAGATGCAGCCCTTGTGCATGGCCCCTGCTTGGCAGGACAGACACCTAAAACCAAAACAATGCCACCAAATGAATTCCTTGTGAAAATCAGATTGCTCTTAAAGGAGAAAATATTTAGAAGAGTGCCCTTTTAACACTGGGAATATTCTCATTCCTCAACTTGCTAGGATCATGCAATCCCCACTAGAAATAACTCCAAATTGATTTTTAAATGCCTTTTGTCCTCATGCTAATACTGTATTGAGTTGGGAGGGTGATCATTTGGTCTTAGTCACATGCATCGATGCATTGAGTAATCTATCATCTTTCTCTCTCTCTCTCTCTCTCTCTCTCTCTAGCTCTCTCTTTTTCTTCCTTTCTTTTTTATTCTAACATTTCCTTACCCTACTTGGGTTGGGAGCATCATTAAGGGGATGAAAAAAAAAACAAAATTTGGTTAGAATTAGAGTAACACGTGTGAAATCCCTCCTCCAACAGCTGGTATTGGCTCTTGAAACTTCATCTGAACCAAACAGATGCTCTTAGTGTTATTTTGAGATCATTTAAACCAGACTCATAGCCAAGAAATCTACAGAAATCATAGGTTTTATTTTAAAATGTGTTTAAGTCATGATATCAAAAAAAAAAAAAAGTCATGATATCATGCCACATCTTATTGCATATTATATATGGGTATTGAACGGGGATACCTGAGCTTGGGAAAGTGAGCAGTTCCACCAATGAAATTATGATTTTAAAAGCACTACCAAGTTTGTTATAATTTTACTCCAGTCCAGTTTTTCAGTTTTTGAATTCGTCTTTCCCAAGCCCACCTGTAACATTCCTGTTTTACTGTATTATTTTTTCAGAGGCCTAAGGCAGTTGTTCCATAGGTCCTTTTATGATGCAAATTCTTTATGGCTGTTGGAAAGAGTAATGGAGTCATTGCCGTCTCTCTCCCACTAAACCCCCAAAGTATTGGTGACAACTGATGGTAACAGCTGTGGAAAATGGAATCATAAAGAGCCTCTAATATCATTCTCCCCATTTGAAATCTTTCAGGAATAAATGCATAAACCAACTTGGGGCCCATAATGTGACTTGGAAACATACTAATGGAATAAGGGCAGAGGTGGGGGGCAGGGAGAGAGACCTCCAGTTGAAATGAGCCCCAAGTTTAATTTATTTTATGCTTCTTGAGCTGAGACCTGACATATTCTCCTGCACAGTTTTGAGGCTTAAGAGAATATATAGACAAACACTTAACAAGATCATCTGGATATATTTAACCCATCTCTCACCTGTACCCTTTTCTGGGGAAAATGATGTATTAAAAGAATAAGTTAATCATCACAATGCCTCCTTGATACCATTGTTTTGCCTCTCTGATACATTATAATTCTGCATTAATATTTAAAGGATCAATTCTTTTAATGGGCATTTTCCAGAGAGATACAAATATTACTAACAACACTTGGAAGTTCAGTTACCATTTACATTGTATTAAAATGGGGTATGAAACCTACCATGACCCTTTTGAACAATGTGGTCTTTAATGTGCTTTAACGGGGAGGGCCTACTGAAGAAAAAGCCATAAAAGTCTTCAGAGTTCAAGATGAGGTTGGGATTTTAGCTCATTGCTTTTGTCATTTTCACACACAAACATCGCTGCAATCATGTTTGATTTAGCATCTTTAGTACAATGAGGTGAGAGAACAAAAGGGTAGTAGAGGCACAAGTATGGAAACCAAACATTCTCCCTTACCCCCCAAATTTTTTCAGATGATTCTTTGTTTCCTGTCTCCCCTGCTACTGGGATTTCTTTTTAAGCCAAGGAAATCGGTCTATAAGATTCTTATTTCTGCATGCCTCGGTGATTTGCCTGGGCAATTGAAAAACAAGCCACTCCTCAAATATTTTTTAGCCACGTAAAAAGTCGTGTCCTAAAGACTTGGTAAAAACACCATAATTAGGAAAAATGCATCTACTCCTATTTTAAGGTTCAGAATTTGGGGGCGTTCCCGATGCACAGCTGTTTTACATATTTTGAAAAGCCTGATAGATGTAAAGGTCATTGCTAACTCTAACAAGGTCTTGATGCTCACACTGTCATCCAAGGACCTTGCATTAATTAGAATGAGAAGCATGGAAGGTCAGGAGTCAACTGACTGGTGGGCCTCTGTGGATTGTCATTGGGGCCAGTAAGAATTCCTATAGGATTTTTAGCCATTAAAACCAAACAAAAACAAAAATAAAACCTGCTGCTTTCATGGCCTCTGAGCAGACCTCTTGGTCTGTATGGTAAGGGCTCATCCCCTGTTGCCCAAATGGCTTCTAAAAACTTGGCTGCGTCCATTGCTTTGCTACAGGATTCTCAGTGTTGGGGAAAGAATCTCAGGCACCGGGATCCCTGGGTGGCGCAGCGGTTTGGCACCTGCCTTTGGCCCAGGGCGCGATCCTGGAGATCCGGGATCGAATCCCACGTCGGACTCCCGGTGCATGGAGCCTGCTTCTCCCTCTGTGTCTCTGCCTCTCTCTCTCTCTTTCTGTGTGACTATCTTAAATAAATAAAAATTAAAAAAAACAAAACAAAAACAATTTCAGCCACCTGCTTCTGTCACTTAGCCAAGTCACTTGACATCTGTGAGCCTCAATTCCTTCATATATACAAAAGGGGTAGTAATAACAATCTCACAGGATTGCTATAGGAGTTAGATAAAAGAACCTTTATCACAGTGCCCAGCACATACTTAACATGCCTTGAAATTGGGCAGCCCAAGTGGCTCAGTGGTTTAGCACTGCCTTCAGCCCAGGGCGTGATCCTGGAGACCCAGGATCAAGTCCCATGTCAGGCTCCCTGCATGGAGCCTGCTTCTCCCTCTGCCTGTGCCTCTGCCTCTGTGTGTGTGTGTGTCTCTCATGAATAAATAAATAAAATCTTTTAAAAAAAAAAAACATGCCTTGAAATTGAAATGAGTTTTACAAAGTGGCAAGTTTAGGGAGATCAGGAAGAAGAGGATTCTTGGGTGAGCCAGTGGCTGGTACTGTTTAAATATTCCAAGTAAAAAAATCTGCCTACCCCCCAATGCCTCCTTTCAGTGAACAACATTCAGGGCGGGGCCTTTTGGAAATTTAGCCTTTAAAATGTTGTATAACAGGTGAGACGAGCTGCTGAGTCTTTCCTTTACAGCCAGTTACTATGCTAATAATCTGTTCCTGGGCTAATAAAAATAATTAGTAATTAGAGTGTCTCTGTGAAATTGGTGAATTTATTTTTGTCCCTAAGAGAGTCTCTTAACAGTTGTGGTTTTGTTTTTTTGTTTTGTTTTTTTTGTTTTTTGTTTTTTTTTAATTTTTATTTATTTATGATAGTCACACACAGAGAGAGAGAGAGAGAGAGGCAGAGACACAGGCAGAGGGAGAAGCAGGCTCCATGCACCGGGAGCCTGACGTGGGATTCGATCCCGGTCTCCAGGATCGCGCCCTGGGCCAAAGGCAGGCGCCAAACCGCTGCGCCATCCAGGGATCCCCTGTTTTGTTTTTTAAGTTATGTTGATTAGAAGAAAAAGAGAGGATGGATTCTAAGTGAGCACACAGATTAAGTGATAATTAGGAAAGGAAGGATAGTCAGATTAGTCATCTCCTTCCATGTGTTTGCTAGGTAAATAGATGCCAAGACAATGGCCATGGCCATGTTTAATAGCCCCTTCTCAAAATCTTTACCATGAAGTGGTAAAGTTGGAAATATTGTTAGTATACTAATCACTGCCCTACTTAACTTTGGAATCTTCAGTCTCCCTGCCTTCTAGGGGTTGAGAGCTTATATCAGAGGCTGATTATTATGATCTCTGTGTATAAAATTATAATTTTTGTAGACAACATTCATTGAGCATTTACTGTGTTCTAATCCCTAGGAACACAGGTGAATTAGAACCGCAGCTCTTGGCTTTGAACTACAAAGAGGGAATAATGTTAATGTTGCTTAACAAATATTAACAATTGTGGGGAGAGGAGGAACATTTGGCTGCAAAAGCATTATTCAAAACCTGCAGAAGGATTTGTTTTCACTTTGGGAGGCCTGTCTTTCTTTAGCTTTTTTTTTTTACTAAACTTACCCTACATTTCTTGAAATGTTTTTGTTCTTCCAAAACATGGAAGAACAAAACGTATGGCTCCAAAATAGAACATTCCTATATTTTTCTTAACATAGTAAAATTAGAGGCCTGGGTTTCATTTGGCAAAAGTAGGGAAATATTCTAAGCATTATTACTCTGTTTGCATCTTATTCATTGTTAGCAAAAGCATTTTCATTTTTTGAGGTTTCAGCATGTTTCCTCATAGTAATGGCTACAGCAACCTAGCTTTGCTTTTCAAAGGAACTAATAAGTTATGGGTAATTTATGGAATGTCAATTACAGTTCATTAAATAACCACTCTACAGCAAATGAATGTTTTGGACATTTGAAAAAGAAAAAAACACCATCCCAGTGGCCATTTAATCCCAAAATACATGCACATGAGTCTGTGGGGAAAAAAAAGGTGTGTTAAGAGAAAAGCTTGGCCCCCAATAGGTGCTAGTCACAGAAGTCTTGGATATGTCACTGTTAACAAGATTCTGTGTACATGCACACACTCTCCTAAGCATTGATGGTTTTTGTTAAGTTTGCCATGAGATAGTTGTTAATTATGTAGGATTCTAGGTTCTTTTTGAATATGTAGAAATTAATTCTTAGCACCTTTGCTAATGTCTGCATGCCTTTTGAAATCATGCACACTAAAATATTTGCCATGAGTTTACCAATCTGATACTAGAGAGAAACTTCCCACACTAGAATAGTTTTACTATAGAAAGTTCATCATATGTCATATGCTGAAAAATATTTGGATTCAGTTTCTTTGTTCTTTATTTCTATGAACCATTAGTCTTACCCCAAAAGATGAATGTCTAGGGAGGAGTAGGGGAAAAGAGTGCTAGTTTTATGAAATACTGATTCAGTGCCTCAGGGAAGCAGAACCTTTAGCTACCTTAATAAAATTGTGCGTGTGTAGTGTGTGAAGGAGTACTTACATGCCTTGTTTACGTTTCATGATTTTTGGTCCTAGTGGTGAATGTAGAGAGAGATCCTATCACTTAGAACATAGTTTTACACATGGAAGTAGTTACAAAAGCACTTTTTGGCAAATAATATGAGAATCTCCAGCAATGAACATGTCTCTATTCTGGCCCCATTAAACTAAATCTGGCCAGAAGATTTCCTTTTAGTAAGGCAAAGGAAAATGTGGCAACCAAATCTTCCACTCTTCTGGAATATATGGTTTTACTAAAAGCATGCTAATTGGTCTCTCTCTCACCAAGACCTTAGAATTGGGGGAACCTAGGGAGCTGAGTACTGAGCTTTTAGGTATTGGTTCAAAGTCTCTGCACTGGGCCACTAGTTAGTCATCTGAGTTCTTATAAACTCTGCACTGGTTTGTTAGTAAAGAAGCTATACTCTTCATTCAACTGACATTCACTGGTGGTTGTTCTGTGCTTGGTATATATTAGAGATGCAGAAAAAATAAAAATCTCTCCTTGTTTTGTGGAGCACATAGTCTTGTAGAGGGAGACAAATAGGTAAGTGCAACAAAGTGTTGGAGGAACAATGCTAGCAATCCTGGAGGGTACAGAGGATATGCAGAGATAGGAGTGCTCATTTCTGTTTGGGCTATCAGGTTCCTTCACCCAGGAAGGCATCATGAGAGATTGGTTGACATTTGCCAGGCTGGTAAAGTGAGGAAGGCTCCCCCAGGCAGAGAGCAGCATGAGCCAAGGCATAGCTAAATAAAACAACCTGACAGGGTATCCTGTGAAATATAAGCAAGGCCCATATGGATCAGAAAGATTGGTTGGGGGATCCCTGGGTGGCGCAGCGGTTTAGCGCCTGCCTTTGGCCCAGGGCGCGATCCTGGAGACCCGGGATCGAATCCCATGTCGGGCTCCCGGTGCATGGAGCCTGCTTCTCCCTCTGCCTATGTCTCTGCCTCTCTCTCTCTCTGTGACTATCAAAAATAAATAAAAATTAAAAAAAAAAAAAAAAGAAAGAAAGATTGGTTGGTTCTAAATGCAAGGACAGCCCAAGAGGGCGCTTTAATCTGTGAATGGATTAACCCTTACCTGTTACCTGTTGAGCAGAAGAGAACCCTCTTCACATTCCTTTTAATCCACCTTTACAGGTATGTTGAAGAGATTAATGTAGCAATTTGCTAGAAGGGAACACAGGTCTACCTCAGAGCTGGAAGGCTATATGAGACTTACTGCTGGGATTTGGGGAGAGTACGCCTTAACCTTATTAACCTTCTTACAAATTGCCAGTTCCTATAAGAAGAAGAGGTCTTAGTTAAATTTGGTTTTAAAAAGTTACGCTCCCTGCCTAGGGCCATCTGTGCTTTGTGGGAATGTTCCAAACAGAAAATGGGCTCTGTTGTATTTCTTTAATGAATGGAGAAATAGTCTTAATAGTATATTGTCTTAATAATATCTTTTAGGGGGACGCCTGGGTGGCTCGGTGGTTGAGCTTCTGCCTTTGGCTGGGGACGTGATTTCCGGATCCAGGATCGAGTCCCACATCGGGCTCCCTGTGGGGAGCCTGCTTCTCCCTCTGCCTGTGCCTCTGTGTCTCTTATGAATAAATAAAATCTTTTAAAAAAAATAATATCTTTTAGGGATCCCTGGGTGGTGCAACGGTTTGGCACCTGCCTTTGGCCCAGGGCGCGATCCTGGAGACCCAGGATCAAATCCCGCATCGGGCTCCCGGTGCATGGAGCCTGCTTCTCCCTCTGCCTGTGTCTCTGCCTCTCTCTCTCTCTCTCTCTCTCTCTGTGACTATCATAAATAAATAAAAATTTAAAAAAATATCTTTTTATTAGTTAAGACTAAAAGTTTCTTTTAGTTTTTTAGGGCAAGTGATATATGTTTTTACTGAGATATTCATTGTAGTTTTACTTATATATAGGTAAAATAGTTGGTGGTTAGTGACCAAAGTATTATAATGTTTTTGGTTAAGTAGTATTAGTTGTTTTTGTTTTTCATTTTAAATTTTATTTTAAAATTAACAGGCAGTAAAATTGAGGCATTTTTGAGGTGTTGTGCAGTTCTATAAATACAGATTTGTGTAACTATCACTAGTTTGTTTTGTTTTGTTTAAAGATTTATTTATTTATTTTATTTATTCATTCATGAGAGATACAGAGAAAGAGGCAGAGACATAGGCAGAGGGAGAAGTAGGCTCCCTTCAGGGAACCTGATGCGGCACTCGATCCCCAGGACCCCGGGACCATGCCCTGAGCTGAAGGCAGCGGCTCAACCACTGAGCCACTCAGGCATCCCTAAAGAGAAAATACTGATAGAAAGTATCTTCAGGGACTAACCCCTGAAGATACGCCAACATCCAGGAGTTCCAAAGATACTCAGTATAAGAGATTGAGAAACTAATAGTTTGAGAGAAAGTAGGAAAACCTGGAGAGTAATATTCTGAAAGCAAAGGGAGATAAGTGTTTCAAAAAGGAAAGAATTCAGATGCTTGTCCGATTTCTTTCATTCAGCAAACAGTGAGTACTTTCACCTGTAAAGTTCCATGAATAGGCCCCACAGTGATCAGGACAGATGAAGTGCTGGTCCACTTAGAGTTTACACATATATTTTTAAGGATTTCAGTGTAAAACTAGATTGCAATTCTGAGGACCCAGCAATACTTAATTCTGCTATTTACATTTCAGAAAGTTGCCTTGAACACTTTAACACACTCGAGATGATTCCATGGTAATCCTAATTTCTTTTTTTTTTTTTTTTAAGATTTTATTTATTTATTTATTCATGAGAGACACAGAGAGAGAGAGGCAGAGACACAGGCAGAGGGAGAAGCAGGCTCCATGCAGGAAGCCTGATGTGGGACTCAAACCTGGGTCTCCAGGATCACACCCTGGGTGAAGGCAGACGCTTAACCACTGAGCCACCCAGGCGTCTCAGTAATCCTAATTTCTGCGAAGAGTTATTACTTTATTAGAGTAGAAAGTTTGTTGTGTAAATTCGTATGATCCAGAATAGCAGCCATTCAGTGTTGTAGAAACATAGGTCATTTGAAAACTAAATGAAGTAGTGGTAGAAGTTATTAATGCAAATATGCCCAAGTTACTTTAATTCTCTGGACCTCAGTTTCTCATCTGTATAGTGAGAATGAGGAATTTGTGTACTTTAAAGCCTCCTATGGCTTTGAAATTTAATGACTCCGTAATCTAGGATCAAGTAATCAGAGAAGTCACAAATGGCAAGATATGTAACAAACACTGTCAACTCTCAGAGTCACTAATATCCTCATCATTGAAACCTTCAGTAGCCAAATCAGGCTCTAATTCAGTGTTTGACAGTGGAAGCAGAAAATGGTAACAGTTGGAAGCTACACTATAATGAAAGTCCTTAGGAGTCTCTTTGGAATAAGGGCAAAGACAATTTTGTGTATGCACATTTTCCTAAGGGAGATTTTGACAACTCTGGCTTAACTAGTGTAATTTCACACTGTGTATTTACACCTCTCTCATAGGAACCTGTAAATTAAACTCAAAATTCATGGAAGATATCTCTTTCTCTCTCTCTCTCTCTCTTAAGATTTTATTTTAAAGTAATCTCTACTCCCAATGTGAGGCTTGAATTTGCAACCCCAAGATTGAGAGTCTCATGCTCTATCGACTGAGCCAGCCAGGAGCCCCTTGGAAGATATTTCTAAAAAGTGCTATGGACCACAGGTGGAGAAATAATAACCATAACATAATAAAATGCAACTATATTTGTTGATCCATATCTTCATTTTTAGTACTCTATGGGTATTTTACATATTTTAATCCTTTCATTTTCACAATTCTGTGAGATGAATATTTTTATCTTTATAGATAAGGAAACTGAGCTCAGATTATCACGCAACTAAAATAGTGACTAGCTAGAATGCAAAGCTGGGGTTGCTTTTGCTTTTAACTTTATAATTACAGTAAATAAAATATGCAACAAAAAACTTTGCAATTTACTACAAAAGCTCAATAAATACATTTTTAGTTCTCTAACCCAAGTAATCTCCAAAATTGCAGGTAGAGATGAAGGGGGCTGCTGAAGAAAGCCAGCTATTTGAAGCTATTCTATCTTTACCTGACTGGTAGGCAAACCCAGTAGGCTCCAGGCATACCAGAATTAGACATCACTCAGGTGAATTACCATCTGTCTTCATAGGCATCCTGAAGTTTATAGTATTATATAGTGCACTTTCTTATGCATTCCTATTTAGTCCTCATAAGAACCTTTCGGGGGGAATCACTGACAAGTATCCTGAGACAAACTGGTGATGATATGATGATAGTAATAATAGTAGCTCAGGGACGCCTGGGTGGCTCAGTGGTTGAGCATCTGCCTTGGGCTCAGCTCATGATCCCGGGGTCCCAGGATCGAGTCCCATGTGGGGCTCCCCGCAGAGAGCCTGCTTCTCCCTCTGCCTGTGTCTCTGCCTCTCTCTGTGTGTCTCTCATGAATAAATAAATAGAATCTTTTAAAAAATAATAATAGTAGCTCACATGTATTGAACTTTTTTTTTTTATTTAGGGATTTTATTTTTTTAAGTAATCTCTACACCCAGTGTGGGCTTGAAATTAACAACCCTGAGATCAAGAGTCACATGCTCTACTGACTAAGCCAGCTAGGTACTCCTATCAAGCATTTATTATGTGTCAGAAACTTTGCATATATTAACTCTGTTCTAAGCACATTACATGTATTAACTCAATTCTCACAGAAACCTAGTAATAGGTTTTACATTACTAAAAAAGAATTTAGAGACTTTTACATTTCACAGAGTAGGGAACTGAAATAATAGGACAATACATTTAATAAATGTGAAGCTGAGATTTGAATCCAGACAGTTTGACTTCACAGCTCATCCTCTTAATCAGTGTATTTGTGGTAATTATTTCACAGTATGTATAAGTGAGGTCATTAATCTGGATACCTTAAATTTATGTAGTGCTCTCTGCCAATTAAATCTCAGTAAACTGGGGATCCGGTGGCTCAGCGGTTTAGCGCTTGCCTTCAGCCCAGGGTGTGATACTGGAGTCCTGGGATCGAGTCCCATGTCAGGCTCCCTGCATGGAGCCTGCTTCTCCCTCTGCCTGTGTCTCTGCCCCTCTCTTTCCCTCTCTTTCTCTCTCTCTCCCCACCCCTCGTGTCTCTCGTGAATAAATAAATAAAATCTTTTAAAAATTTTCAGTAAAACTTGAGGGAGTATAAATATAAAAACATAGCTTAAAAAGTAAAAACATAGCTTAAAAAAATTTCAATTACTATATTATTTTTTGATGTATAGGGAAATGATCAGCCTGAGATCACAAGCCTAGCTTTAATCCTTACCTGTTTTGCATAAAAGCTGAGGTACAGATGTGAAATATGTGTCATTTGCTTCTATTGATGATCCAAAGCCAGGTAAGAAAGCTCATACTGTCTTAATAGTCAGGACATCAGGGCAACTCAGACAAGGCAATAAACAAAGTCGTTTTTTTTTTTTTTTAAACAAAGTCTTATATTTGGTGCCTAGGCCTAAGCTTTTGTCCTTATAGGATGTGAATGAGGCAGCTTTGCAGCAAAACATGAAAAAAGGCTGAGAGATTTTAGTTCTTATATGCTTATCTTTCTATGCAGTCATATAGT
Source organism: Vulpes lagopus (assembly GCF_018345385.1). Taxonomy (NCBI): domain Eukaryota; kingdom Metazoa; phylum Chordata; class Mammalia; order Carnivora; family Canidae; genus Vulpes; species Vulpes lagopus. The sequence goes on along the minus strand of NC_054835.1, from coordinate 2,838,277 downwards.
GTATTACTTTCACAAATACATTACAGTTACCTAAAGGAGATAAACTGGATTTATATTAATTAAAAACATAGTAGGTGCACCTGGTGGCTCAAGCAGTGAAGCATGCGACTCTTGATCTTGGGGTTGTGAGTTAGAGCCCCACATTGGGTGTAGAGATTACTTAAAGAAATTAAAGAATCTTTAAAAAATACAAAACAGGAGCACCTGGGTGGCTCAGTTGGTTAAGCATCCGACTCTGTTTCAGCTCAGGTCATGATTTCTCAGGGTCATGAGATCAGTCCTGCATCACGCTCTGTGCTCAGCTCAGAGTCTGCTTGGGATTCTTTCCCTCTGCCCCTCCCCCCATTCACATGCTCTCGAACTCTCTGTCTCTCTCTAAAATAAAACAGTATACAAAAAGGAATAGGATGAATAGACTCCCTCTCTGTTCTGTACTCATCAAGCCACAGTAGTTTGTTTTTTGTTTTTTTTTTAAGTAAACTCTACACCCAACATAGGGTTCAAACTTAACAACTATTTAGGGATTTTATTTTTTTTTAAGTTATCTCTGCACCCAGTGTGGGGCTTGAACTCAACAACCCTGACTGAGATTAAGAGTCGCATGCTCTACCAACTGAGCCAGCCAGGCGCCCCAAGCCACAGTAGATTCCGAACAATTTATTTTCATATGATCTTTACAAGCAGGAACATGTCCAGAGGGAAAGGCAGATGATCAGAATGATAAGGGGACTAGAAATCATGTAACTATGTAGGTCACTTGTTGAGACTAGTGGTATTAAACTCCAAAGGCTATAAAATTCTTGGTGGAAAAAGGGAGGAAGCAGGCTTGTTCAGATTGTGAGTGTCCACAGATTGAACTGAGACCAGTATGTTTCAATTACACATTTAAGCTTCAGGAGCCGTAGCAACTACTCTCAACCCTTATGAAGTCATGAGGTATAGCTCCTCTGTTTCCCCACCCCTCATTACCACCACATACCACAGAAATGAACATCATCTCCTTTTCTGGAACAAGACCATCTCACCAGTCAAATTCACAATTCCAGGCTCATCAGAAGCTAGCAATCCTTGTGTCCTCATTACAAAATCTTGGGAATAGAGAATTTCATTGAGCCAACTTGGGCCATTGACTTTTTGTAGTCCAGTTAGCAGTAGCCATTATCTCTTATGCTCCAGTCAGCTTATCTAGCAATGTAAACCTAGTGCCTTGCAGGCTAGGGCAGTGTCTGTTCTCAAAGAAAAGAATATTGGTTATGAGCTGAGCAGACAGTCCAAAAGATAACCTATTACAGAGTCTATTCTCTTACCATACACTGTCTTCTGGCAATCTCATGTATGCCTACAGCCTCCCTACAGAAGACTCCCAAGTCAATCTGACTCCAGATTGCGTGTTCCAGCATTCATCGAGGCCTTCCTCATCTCCATCTCAGATAACCACACTCCTAAACATGTTTAAATGCCTACAGCCAGCAAGCCTTGTTGCCTATACTGTTCGGTTTCCTTTGACATACTTCTGCTCTAAGGCTTAGTTCAGGTGACACCTCTTCTAGATAATCTTTCCTTCAGTTTCCTCATCTAGCACCAAAATCACCCACTTCTCTGTGCCCAGTGTACCTTCTCTTTCTAGTTTAATGTTGACTGCTCTGAATTGAAATTATGGGATTGATGTCTGTCTCCTCCACTATTATGAGGTGCATGTGAAGAGTGCAGAGGAGCTCTCAAATATTCATGCAGTGAATATATGTCACAAGATGATTTCAAGCAAGAAGTAGTAATTTTTACATAGTGAATCATTGTATTTCCAACTTCAAAAATATGTACCTGTTTAGAGCTCTTGTGCGCGGATCAAGCTATCCATTAATGAAATATCTGTATATTTCTATTTTTTTCAGAGAAGACTCCCCAGGCTCAACCAACTCTTTTTCCCCCGTAAATGAATAAGGGATCCTTAAAAATTTCCAGTAGCAATCCAAATAGGACAAACCACAGATCTGCTTATTTCCAACTGGAAAACCTAAATTTACAGGAATATGAAAAGTCTTATACCACAAATAGAAACTTGATTCCTAATTTGAAGGTTCTTACACATAAGAGGCAAGAAGAAACTAGGACTGTGGTCTGACTTTTTCTTGGCCCCACTTGTTGAATGATGAGGTAGCATTTTCCCTGGATTTATTTCCATGGCTCCAGCTAGTTGTAATTTGTGAACCATTTTATCTTTGTTTTCAGGCCTAAGTAATGGCGGTAACTTTTTTTTTTTTTTTTTTTTTTTTTTTAAGTAAGCCCTACAGGCAGCAGGGGTCTCATACTCACAACCTTGAATTCAAGAGTTACCTGCTCCACCAACCAAGCCAGGCAGGCACCCCTCTTTTGTCTTTTTCCCATCTTTCTAGTCAATGACTTGTAAGGATAACTCCTAAAACATTCAGTCCATACTGATCTTGTGAATTACTCCCTTGTTTTTTTTTTTCTTTTCTAAAGACTTTATTTATTCATGAGAGACACAAAGAGGCAGAGACACAGGCAGAGGGAGAAGCAGGTTCCCTACCAGGAGCAGTAGAGGAGAATTCTTAAGATTTTCACTTATTTCTGTTTTAAGTTCTATGTTTGCAGATGAAATTTTGAGGGTACCTGTTCCCAGTTTCAAGGATTTTATTTCAGATGGTGGCAACCTATGAAACTGAATACAGTCAGTAGTACTTAGAAGAATGTGCAGCTGATCAGGGGAGTTAGATCCAGTAATGCAGTTGAAATTGTTTTAAATACCCTTTGTTTTAAATACCTTTTAGCTAGGCAAGTTCCAAATTGCCTTAGTTGTTAGTATAATTTTGGTCAAGTCAGCAGCTGTACTCTCCATTTCCTAAATCTGGCCTTCATCACAATCTGAAGAGCAGGTTTTGATAAAAATCAGTTTCCAATTGTAATTTGCGTAACCTGAGCCCTTGGAATGAACAAAATGTCCTGTTTGAGGTGGGGGAGGTATTTTTATAATAGTAGGGCTGAAAGGAGAGATGAGTGCAAGAGGAATTTTGGTTTCTTCTATACTTAGCCAAATTAAAGTAGAACTAGTTACTATATGGAAGTACTAAGTAATACATCTAGTTAGTTCTTTGCTTCACAGATTGTGTTGTGACTCCTGTTGTTGCTTTGGTTTGCGGGGAAAAAAAGGCAGCAGTAATACTGAGGCTCAATTTTTATATATACCATTCCTTCTCTTCCTGCACTCCACCCCTATAGGAGGTAGTGTGGTATAATGGGAGGTCTGTCTTTGGAAAAGTAGTGAGACTGAAACAGCTCCGTTTTGACTCACTTTGTGATCCTGGGCAAATCACTTTACTTTTCTGACCGTGGCCAAGAACTTAACCTTTTTCTTTAATAAAAATAAAATACATAAGGAAAATTTAAATGTTAAACTTTTTTTACTTTTCATATAGGTTTTTATTTTGAGCATGTCTACATGATAGTCCATTCTCCTCTGAAAAGCCTTTGTTCTTGGGGCACCTGGCTGGCTCAATTGGTGGAACATATGACTCTTGATCTAAGGGTTGTAAGTTTGAGCCCCACGTTGGGTGTAGAGATTACTTAAAAAATCTTAAAAAAAATTTTTTTAAAGCCTTTGTTCTAATCTTTATCTTCTAAATGCACACGACTCTCCCCTAGTTTAAAAAAAAAAGTATCCTTTTAAAAGCTGTTGCTTCTTCCTACAAACTGTTCTTCTGTTACTTTTAAATGAGGTGACACTACTCAATAAAATACTGCTTATTTTATTTCTTTACCACTCATTTTTTTTTTAAGATTTTATTTTTTAAGTAATCTCTACACTGAGCATGAGGATTGAGCATACAACCCTGAGATCAAAAATCACAAGCTCTTCTGACTCAGCCAGTCAGGTGGCCTACCACTCACCTGTTTTTAACTCAATATGATTTTTGTTCTCGTCAGTTTACTGAAAATGTTATTAGCCCTTTGAGCCCTTTATTCTTCCTCACACTTTTTGACCCACATTGCATTTGACAAGTACTCTCTTTATGAAACCCTTTTGTTTCTTATATTTCTCTTAATCATGGATTTATATTCCACCTATGCCTTCTTTGATCATGTCACCCCACTTTCCATCCCTAACTTCTTACCTTCCCCAATGTCTTAGTTTTATCTTATTATTGCTCCTCTACACATCCCCTTCCTCCTTAGAGTTCTAATCTATTGCCATAGTTTCACTTCTTCCAGGTATTGACTCATAGATTTTTCATCCTAACAATGGTTAAACATTGTCCCCTACATAGCTGTCTTTGGAATATTTCTGCTTGACTCATCATCTTCTCTTAAATTCAAGAGAGGATGATTTTGTCCCTCACTCAGCTTTTACTTTCCTCTTTTGTATTAGTGATACCACATTTCTCAAGCCACCGTGGTGTAAAACCTCAAGTTCATTTTTGACCCTTTCCTCCGTTCCTGTTATGGGATGCCCATGCCATTCATCTTGTCGCAACCTGCACATCATTGTGAGATTGATATTCCTAAAATACTACTTTGATCCAGATACATCTCCATTTAAAAATCTCAGTGGCCTTTTTTAAAAGATTTTATTCATTTATTTGAGAGAGAGCACAACCGGGGTGGTGGTGGTGGTGGTGGTGGTGGTGCAGAGGGAGAAGCAGACTCCCTGCTGAGCAGAGCTCCATGTGGGGCTCATCCCAGGACCCTAAGATTATGTCTTGAGCAGAAGGAGATGCCTAATGAACTGAGCCACTCAGACGCCCCTAAAAATCTCCGTAGTTTTTTTATCAGTAGGATAAAATGAATTCCAATGTATTCCAAACAGTTTTCTAGACTTCTGTCTGACCATTCCTCTGTAAGATCTTTCTGCTTAACTGTATATCTACATAGTTTGCCCAAACGTACCTTACATTTGCTTCCTTTTTTTTTTTTTTTTTGGCCACTGATGATGTCCTTTCCCTTACCTAAAGTGCCCTGTTATCTTTTGTTTCCAACTTTTTTACCATGAAATATAACACTTGGAGAAAAGTACACAAAACACAATTTTACAGCTTAATGAATTAAAATCAAGCAAGCATCACCCAAGTCAAGAAATAAAACATGGTAGATCCCTGGGTGGCTCAGCGGTTTAGTGCCTGCCTTCGGCCCAGGACATGATCCTGGAGTCCCAGGACTGAGTCCCACATTGGGCTCCCTGCATGGAGCCTGCTTCTCCCTCTGCCTGTGTCTCTGCCCCTCTCTCTCTCTCTCTCTTTCTCTCTCTTTCTCTGTCTCTCATGAATAAATAAATAAAATCTTTAAAAAAATAAATAAATAAAACATTGCCAGAACTCAAAAGCTCCTCTCTACCCCAGCACTGTTCTCACTATATGTTTCTTTACTGTCTGAGCCTGTTTTTATTGTTGGTGTTGTTGTTTTAACTTAACTTATTTAATATGAATGGCATACTATGAATGGTTTGTTTTGGGAGGTTTTTGTTCCATCTGGCTTCTTTTACCCAACGTTTGTACTAGTCATCCAAATTGTCGCAGTCATTCAAATACTTTTACAGCTGTATAAGTATTATATTGTATGAATGATACTATTTATCTCCAGTAATATTGATAAATATTTGGGTTATTTTTTTTTAAGATTTCATTTGAGAGAGTATAAGCCCCACCCCCTCCCGGGGTGGGAAGCAAAGGAAAGGGAGAAGCAGACTCCCCACTAAGAAGGGAGCTTGACGTGGGGCTCACCCCAGGACCCCAGAATCATGACCTGAGAGTAAGGCAGACATTCAACCAACTGAGCCACCCGGGTGCCCCATATTTGGGTTATTTTTAATTGCATCTTTGACAAAGCTTGTCATAATGAACATCCTAGAATTTGTCAGTTCATATACATGTGCATACATTTCTCTTGGGTCATATATATCTGAGAATGAGTCATAAAAGAGGTGTAACTTCAACATTAATAACAACACACTGTTTCTGTAGTAGTTGTACCAATAAACATGTTTACCGATAACATAAGAAAGTTAGTTTTTCCAAATTGCCACCATAACTTGAAGTCTTTTTTTTTTTTTAACCATTGTCATTGTGGTTTTAATTTGCATAGCCTTGATTATTAATAGGTTGAACATCTTTTCTTAAGGTTATTGATGATGTGGATAGTCTCCTCTGTGAAATGCTTATTCAAGTTTCTTGCCCAGTTTTCTACTCGTTTGCATTTCTCTTAATGTTATATAAGAGTTTTACATATTTTGAATATGAGCTCTTTATAGGTTGTATGTGTTGCATATATCTTCTTCCACACTGGCTTGCCTTTTCACTCTCTGAGCATTCTTCATTTTAATGTAGTCTGATTTTATTGAAGTTTTCCTTTATGGTTAGTGCTTTTGTGGCCTGTTTTAAAAATCTCTTCCTAATCCAAGATCATGAAGATTTTTTTTTATTACCTTCTAAGAGGTATATTATTTTGCTTTTGCTATTTGGGTTTTCAGTCTAGTTGGAATTAAATATTTTGCATAGTGTGAGATAGGATCAAGTTTCATTTTCTTTCTGTATAGGTATCTAATTATCCCAGCACTGTTCACTGAAAAGACTTGTCTTTTCCTCACTGCTCTGCAGTGCCACCTTTGTCATAAGTCAAATATCCATAATATACCTGGGTATGTTGGGGTATGGTATGTCTTCATTCAGTTCCTTTGGTTTGTTTGTCTGTCTCTGAGCCAATAAAGCATATCTTAATTAACATAGCTTTATTTTTTTAAGATGCTATTTATTTATTTGTTTGTTTGTTTGAGAGAGAGAGAGAGAGATAGAGCACAAGTGGAGGTGGAGAGAGAATCAGGCGCTTCCCACTGCACAGAGAGCTTGATGTAGGACTCAGTCCCAGGATGCTGGGACATGATCTGAGCCAAAGGCAGACACTTAACCAACTGAGCCACCCAGATGCTCCTAACCATAGCTTTAAAATGAATACTGATACATGGTAAAGTCTTGTTTTTCGTAAACATCTGTGCTGTTGGAGCACCTGGGTGGATCAGTGGTTGAACATCTGCCTTTGGCTCAGGTTGTGATCCCAGGGTTCTAGGATTAAGGCCCACACAGGCAAAAACACCCTAAGGGGGGGGAGCCTGCTTATCCCTCTGCCTATGTCTCTGCCTCTCCCTCTGTGTCTCTCATGAATAAATCTTAAAAAGAAATCTATGCTGTTTTTGTTCTTTTGCATTTTCCGCATGCATTTTACTTTTAGCTCAAGTTATACATGAACACGCAGGATTGGGATTTTACTTTATCTATTGATCTTTACAGTAATAACTTAGAATCTGTGAGTGAAAAAAAAAAAAAAAAAGAATCTGTGAGTGTAGTCTTCCTCTCCAGTTACTGAAATCTTCCTCAATTTGTCTTAGAAATCTTTTATATTAATTGTTTTACAGTTTCTCCATAGATATCGTATATGTATTTATTGGATTACATCCTAGCTAATTTATATTCCTTGATACTGTTGTAAGTGCCATCTTTTAAAAATTTCACCTTTGTGGATGGTATAGAAATATGTATGTTTTTTGTATATTTTTATTTCACTGTGCTGTCTAGAACTTCTAGTACTTCCACTGTAGAATGAAGGTGTTGACAATGGACCATCCTTGTCTTACTTCCAATTGCAAAAGATAAACTTTTTGTAAGCTTTCACCATTCAGTATAATATTTGGTATAGGTTTTTTAAATAACTTTTATTATGTTAAACAAGTTTTTTCTTATTCCTGGTTTGCTAAGAGTTGAACATTGATAATGTTGAAATCTACCAGACTTTTTTCCTTAAATTAAAGCACTACTTGCTTTTGTTTAAGATGGATTTTTTTTAAAACAAAATACTTTCCAAACTGTTTCATAAAGTTGCAAATTTTTATCAGGTTCTAATCTTACAGAAAACTTAACTTTCACAACAGTAGCGCAACTAACATTGATTGTGTGTTTACTATATATTAGGCATTATATTCAGTAGTATAGTGTGAAAGGCCTCAAATCCTGATGCAAGATTGTCTGCTTAGACTCCTGGCTCCATTGCTTATTAGCTAGGGGACTTTGGACATATTTCTTATTCTATGTGTGCCCCCTTTTTTTAATCTGCAAAATAGAGATAATAGTAGTATCTACTCCATAGAATTGTTAGGAAATAGTGAATTATATGTGATACATAAAGAACAGAACTTATTGCATAGTACCAGGCTCTATGTTAGCTATTATCATTGTAGACTTATCATTTATTCCCTAATAAATCCATGAAGTGAGTATTATGGTTATCTCTATTTTACAGTTGATAGACTTCTAGAATTGAGGCGTGTGCCCACAGTTACAGAGCTAGGAACTGGCATTGCTAGAACTCATACTCAGTGTGACTTAACTACCAATCCAATATATTTCAAACCTTTTACACTTTTACATTTTTCATTGATTTATTCAAGAAAATGAGCATCTTCTCTGTAGCAGTCATGGTTCCAGATGTTACTATTAACGTCTTTGATTGAGACTTAACCTACAATGTAACTTTGGTTAGGTGTAACTGGGGTCCTGCTACTTTTATAAAACAAGAATCTAAGTATTGTAAAATTCTGGTCAGATTGATGAACAGATTAGTTTATGACTGCCTTTGTTCTCATTTACTTACTGTTCTTGCTAAATGATAGAGATGAAAACATCTGTTTATTTGAGCAGACACTTGTTGATGGTGCTCTGAAGAGATGTTCAAGGGGCTCTCTATCTGATTCAGATTGTTATTGATTTTCTATGCCAGCCATATCAGCTGTTTTTATTCATCATTTTTATTATTTCATTTGAACTTGACATACCTACCTCTGAAAATTAATCTGTGTCCATAGAGACCCCAACTGAGCTCTGCATTTGCCCCTATCTATCTCAGCAGGAGTGTTAAAATTTGAAGAACTGAAATTTAATGTGATCCTGTTACCTGCACTAGAATAATTCCTGTTTTCTAAAAAAATATTTAAGATTATCCCTAAGGTATGGGAAACTAGCAAAGACAAGCATGTAATCTTTTTTCTAATATTGCTTACATATGGTTACATTTATTTATCATTAGTAACCAGCAAGCTCCTTTTAGAATGTTACTGGGGAACAAATTTGTGGGCATATCATGACTGTCTTACACATAGAGGGGTAGGACATAACCTGATAATGTATCTCTGGATACTTCTGTGTAACTCATCTTGTGATAGTCTTGCTAAATCTTAGTGAACTATATTGGCTGTTTTAGAAAGGAATGAGATTCTTCTCAGGGGAAACCCAAGTTGAAGAGAGGTTTCCAGCTTCAATTTTAAGACATGACTTTATATGCCAATTGTTTTTTCTTCCTGTCCCCTCCTCTGCCTTCATTTGTCTAACTGGTAGTCCTATGTCAGAACTCACCTCCTCAAGGAAGTTTGTCATTACCTTCCCTTGCCACCAGACTGACTGAATAATCCTCTGTGCTCATTTTTTGAAGTTTTTTTAGGTTAAAAAAAAGAAGGCAAGCAATAGTAATGTCCAGTAGTTAGAAGTTTACAAAGCTGCTTCATTCTAATACGTAAGGAATCCAGAGCTCCATGTCATTTATAGGCAATCTGTTAATTCCTTGATTCTTAAAACAGTTACTTGAAAAAGTACCATATTATCTGTGTTTTATAGACTAGAAATTGAGGTACCTCTGGAGAGGTTAAGAAACTTTCCAAGGTCATGCAGTTAGCAAATGACAGCATAGGTTTGAGCCCAAGTTCTTAGTCTCTGTGTTGTACTGCCTCTGTTCAAGATATCTGGAGAGCTAACAGTTGTCTATTTCCTTTCCATCCCTTAGTGGAGATTTGCCTTGCCATAAGCCCTGAGATCAACTCAACCACCCTATCCAAGCCCTGAGATCAACTCGACCTCCCCATCCAAGCGCATTCTATTGACTGCCAGGCTGATCTGTTGACCTAATCTCAGTCTTTAATCTCAAAGTTTAAAAGTTGTTGTTTTTTTTTTTTTTTTTTTAAAGATTCTATTTATTCATTCATGAGAGACAGAGGGAGAGGCAGAGACACAGGCAGAGGGAGAAGCAGGCTCCATGCTCGACGTGGGACTCGATCCCGGGACTCCAGGATTGCACTCTGGGCCAAAGGCAGGCGCTAAACCGCTGAGCCACCCAGGGATCCCCTAAAGTTTAAAATTCTTAACTGTCTTACTTTCCACTCTCCTCTTTTGTTTTACTCTTGGGGACAGGGGCAAGAGAAAGATTCCAATAGTTTTTGTTTCTTTTTTTTTTTTTTAATATTTTATTTATTTATTCATGAGAGACACACAGAGAGAGAGAGAGGCAGAGACACCACAGGCAGAGGGAGAAGCAGGCTCCATGCAGGGAGCCCGATGTGGGGCTCAATCCCAGGACTCCAGGATCATGCCCTAGGTCGGAGGCAGGTGCTAAACCGCCGAGCCACCCAGGGATCCCCTAGTTTTTGTTTCTAATGTTTGATTTTTTCCCCTTATTACATCAATTTTCAGAATAATGAGTTGGTGTCCTAGTAACCTCCATGGTAACTAATGAGATTTTTCTTTTTAACATTATTGTAAATGCATTGATTTTTATATTTGAAGTGTTTTAATCCATTGCTATTATTATTCTTTTTGATGCATAGGTTGCTCCAGTTTTAGGCCAGTGGGGGGCTTTTATGTTGCTTTTTATGTCCTTTTGACATGACCCCATTATTAGTCTTGGGTAACACACTACCACTCATCCTATATGTATATTCTGCCTCAGACCTGGAATCAAACATTTCTCTAAGGAGTCTGGGTACCTCTTTGTAGAAAATGGTATTTTCAAAGTTCACTATCTGAGTCTTTTTAGTACTGCTGATCAAGATAAACATTCAACTTCTCTGATAAATTAGGTTCTTCTCTCTCCTACTCTATTTTTTTTTAACCATCGCTATTTTTGCAGATAGCAAACTACCTTCAAATACCTATCATTTTTCAAACCCTCAGCTTTTCATCAACTCCTTTGTCTCTTATCTTACTGACTTCTGAGCACCACAGTTACTATTATCCATAGTCTCTAATGTGAAGTACTTATTTGCCTGATTTTTTCTTTCTCTTGTATTTTAGGTAGAATAATACAGATTAAGAACACAGAATTAGTAGATTGACAGTGCTGAATTAGGAATGGTTATGAACATTTCCTTTGTGTTAGCCTCATTAGTCAGAGAATGCTGTAGATATTATGAATCTGGAATTTGAGTTATGTGATAGTTGTTCATGATATTCTTATGAATAAGATAGAGAAATGCAAGCCAGACTAGAGTTTCCATTCTAGTTAAGAGACAAAGCTAATTGAGCATCTATTTCCAGAATGGTAATGGTTAAGCCAGATTGGAGAAGGGGCTAACAACTTGCCAGAAGGCCACATTCTGTTTAATATTGTTTTAAGGATGAAATTGAAAATAATCCCCATACTGACCATACATGGAGAAAAGAAGGAGGTAGGAGAAATAACTAGTTACTGGATGGTAAGACTGGAGCCCTAAAGATTTCAACAGACCAGAATGACATACAGAATTTATTATATATAAAGATAAAATTGATCCAGGATGAATATTACGTTCTACTCTTGAGTTCAACATTTACCTTCCCAAGAATGGAGTAAAGAAAGATGTGGTTGAGGCACCTCACTGGCTCAGTTGGTAAAGCTAGAGGGAATCCATGCCTCGGGCAAAGGTCTCCTTAAGGCAATTTCCAAGGCACTTTCTAACACTATAAGATTCCAGGTTTCTGTAATATGGAGATAATGATACCTTTCAGTTACTATGATGAATAAGTAAGGCCAGACATGTAAAAAACTTCTTGAATGTTGTCTGGGACACAATTAATACTCACTAAATGTTCTTTATGGTATCTATAAGAATTATCTATAAGAATAATCTTTGTCCTGGCCTGGTTCAAGTGAGATAATGAATATAAACATGCTTTAAATATCCTTCAGGTCCTCTACAAGAATAGGAGATACAGAAATCTATTATCTGACTTGTGACAGGGCACAGCTGAGGCATTTCACTTCAATTGGTTAATTTACAAAGAGCTTGACTCTTTAGCTTTTTTTTTTTTTTCCCCCAAGTAAGGAAGGGCCTGACGTACCTGCATATAGTTTAGATATATTTGCCTTGCTGTGGCCACAGAATGTAATCATGATTAGGTCCATAGACTTTGGAGGTTCCAGCCCAGCTCCCATACTTAACTACCTGGGTGACTTTTGGAAAGTGATATCACCTCATAAGCTTCAGTTTCCTCTTCTATAAAGTAAGAGTACCTAATATTTTATTATTCACCGCAGTAACATATGTTAAGTGCTTGACACAAAACCTGGTACCCAAGTGATCACTTAGCAGTGGCTTCTCCTGTTTTTATAATCTTTTCCTGCATATTTTGAGAGAAGTTTGTAAAATGCTTCTTTGAGGGGCTTCACGGTTGATTGGGAGAGGGCCTTTCTCCTGTACCTTTGAAAGATTTTCTTCTGAATTAGTTGCTGGTCTGTGGCTTAGACCAGTGCTCTTTATAGACACAGAACATGGCAGTAACAATAGCTATGAACAGAGAAGCAGTCATAGGATTCAAAGGGAATTTGACTAGTGCCCATCGGTGGAAATACGGACTCACCTTGTCTTTGATCTCATTGTGGCCTTTTAAGTGCTCGTGAAAAGAACAAGCAGTGTTATACAAAAGTAGAATCTACTAAGTAGATTCTTAATAATTCTGTATTTGATTGTTGTTCAGTGGGTCCTTTGCTCTGGATCCAGATGCTGCACAGAATGCCATATGAATGCTTTCTGAAGAGGTTACTGAACTCCAGTTCTGATATTGGCAGAGTAGGGTCAGTCACTTCCTAAATGGACAAGTTCCTTAACTTTTTCTGAGATCTTCATTTTCTCAATTACAAAATAGTAATAGCAATTGTATTATATCCACCTACGGGATTATAAGAATTTTGTGACACAGCACAAAGCATAATACTTAGTTGTGGTTGGTACTTAGTAAAATCATATCTCTGAAGAAAGGGAGAAAAGGTTGGTATGGTTCTTCCAGATATTGATTAATGATAACTATTTTTAAATCTATTCTAGTAGACTTCTGGTTTGTATTTTAATGTGTGTGTCTATATATGATATGAATCCTATATATGGTAGAATGTGAGGTGTGTGTTTTTTAATTCTCTACTGTAACTTTGCTCTAATGTTTACCTTGAGCTTCCTTTGCATTTTTATTTATTTATTTTTCCTTTGCATTTTTAAACAGAAAAGAAGAAGAAAAAGAATGGTTATTACACCAGGGCCATTGTTATATTTTAACCAAGTTTCTTTTAGTTGCAAATAACAGAAACATTTAAGTTAGCTGGGGGTGAGTGGGTAGAGTATTACAAGACATGGGAATGTCAATTTGTCGCAATATGTCAATTTGCCCATAGTTAAGTTCATCCAAGCCTTAGAAAGGCTTGGAACGGTCTGTAACTAGGAAATATAGAGTCCTCAAGAGCCTAGGCAATTCCTCTTTCCGTATCTGTCTTTCTCTATTTCCCTAACTGTATGGTCTCCTGGACCTGCTTCTCTCTGTATATCTGCTATTTGCTGTGTGACTTTGGAGCCTTAATATATATGTCTGTTTCCCTGTATGAAAAAAAAACATTGTGTAATTGTTCCCTGTACTGCTGCTAAAAATTACCACACATTTGTTTTCTCACAGTTCTGGAACCAGAAGTTTAAAAGTTAGTATTGCTAGGTGAAAATAAAGGTGGGCAGAGCCATACTTCCTCCAGACGCTCTAGGGGAATTCACTCCTTGTCTCATCCAGCTTGTAATGGAAGCCATTCCTTGGCTGTGACTACCTACTTCCTGTTTCCACATTGCCTTCTCCTCGTACATATGTGTATGTGTGCATGTGTGTGTGTGTTCTCCTCTTCTATTTATGTCAAATCTCCCTCTGTCTTTCTCTTATAAAGACCTGTGTGATGCAAATAGGGCCCACCTTTATAATCGAGAATAATATTTTAACTCAGGATCCTTAATTTGATCACATCTGCAAAGACCCCTTTCCCTTACAAGATAACATTTATGGTTTTTAGGGATTAGGACCTGTTATATTTGGGTGGCCATTATCCAGCCTGGTACAAATAGGGGTAAGACATCTCAAAGTTGGCATATGATAAAGGTTGCCTAAATGCTAGCCTCTTTCCTTCTCTACATCTCTTCTACATAAACTGCCATGCCTCTCCTATACCATTTCTTTCAACTGCTTTTCCTTTCAGGAGTATTATTACATTAAGCATGGATCTCTTTGAGAAAATAAAGATAATGACAATAATAGCTGTCATTTATTAAATATCCATTGTAGCCCAAGCATTGTGCCAAGTACTTTATTTATATATGTAGGTACCATTATAATCCCCATTTTATAGATGAGAGAAGCTGGATTCAGAGAGGTGAAGTAACTTAATTTTACCAAATTCAGTCAGTTGGTAAGCGTCAGAACTGGGGTATGAATAAGGATCTCTCTCAAACTCTTAGGACTGTGTTCTTAATCATTTTATCTTGCCTATTACTCAGGAGTATGGTTCATATTGCTGGTTTCTTGCCTTGGCTTCTGATCAAAAACTTTTCCTTCAGAGGTTTCTTGGCACCTGTTAGCAAGATCTGACATCACAGTTCACCAGGGCACTTTTTTGTCATATATCTGTTCTTTGGCAATTGTTTGATCCTGAGTAAATGAAATTTGAGACAAGAGGAAGTTAGCTATATTCCAGCCTGAATTTCCTCTTTGACTAACTTTGTTGTGAGGCGGTAAGTTGCTTAACTCTGTGGATCATGATGATTGATTTCTGAGCACCCAGTACTGGACATAGGGCCTGGACACAGACAGAGTAGATATTCTGCTAGAATGTAAGCTTCACCAGGGACTTTTATTCAGCGCTATATCCATACCTTACAACAATGCCTAGAATACAATAGTTGCCCAATATCAATTTGTTAAATGGATGGAAGACTGGTTGGCTGGCTGGGCCTAGTTAAAACTTCTTCAATGGTTAATAATTATAACTTTCATTTATTGGGTGTATGCCATTTGCTGGGCACTTACATAACTTATCAGTAACCCTTATCCACCTTTCTGCAGGGTACAACTAAGTGATAGGCTCTGGCTGAGGAAGGTGAGGGAAAGGGAGGAGTTGAGGATATCTCCCCAGTTTCTGACCTGGATACTGGTCCAAGTGATGATGAAACCCCAAGAGAGGAGCATGAGTTATTTTTTTAGATAGGCTGTGTTTGTGATATCTGCAGGTAGATGCAAGGGTCTGTTCCTAGGACAAAGGCTCTAAAAATGCCCCATTTGTTAATTAGCTGGGAAAGGTGATGTTCTTGATCTTTCCAGGACAAAGTTGCTTTTTTTTTTTTTTTTTTTTTTTTAAGTTGCTTATTTTAGAACTGCAGGCTTAAAGCCATTATTTCCATGTGTTCTAATTTGAATATGTTCAGTTTCTGTTCCAGATGATCGGGCTGAACAACGAACCTGTCTCATTTGTGGGGACCGTGCCACAGGCTTGCACTATGGAATCATCTCCTGTGAGGGCTGCAAGGGGTTTTTCAAGCGGAGCATTTGCAACAAGCGGGTATATCGGTGCAGTCGTGACAAGAACTGTGTCATGTCTCGGAAGCAGAGGAACAGGTGCCAGTACTGCCGCCTGCTCAAATGCCTCCAGATGGGGATGAATCGGAAGGGTAAGTGGTGCTTGTGGCTGTACTACCCATCCTTCATCCATCACTTTACCTTTAGGGTTAGCTATTAAGCCTTGGAATTTTTTATTTCCCAAGCCTCCCTATGCCTGGTCTTATACTGTGTACTCATAACCCAAAACCAAATTTTGGCACAGTTCCTTGCCTACAAGGAATTCCCAGACTAGGTGGGAAGAAAGACTAGTGAGATGTTATGGATTCTTTGAGGATGAATTCATGGAGTGGCAAGACACCAATGAATAATCAAGTTCTAACTCAAATTAATATACTCTACTAGTTCTTCTTTCAAAGCATGATGACAGAACGTAGGACTTTTAGGTGAAAGAAACAGAAAAGCAGTATGTTACTCGAATGTGATATCATTTTGTTTGCTAGAATCAAGGCATACTCAGAGGCTAGACATGTCTAGAAATCTGCATCCACTTTGGTGAAGAATTTGGAGTTTATTGGGAAGCTTTCCGAGAGCCATTAGTGTGAGATTATGTAAATAAACCAGTTTTCTAGGAGGATTTATCCAGGGCAAGCTTTGAAGAATGGATTGGTATGGGGAAAGCAGAGAGGCCACCTAGAAAGTATTTAGAAGAGTCTGAAGAAAGGAGTGAAGAATCTGACAGAGGGGTAGGAAAAGTAATGGCACAGATTGGGAGATGGGGAGAAGATTACCTGATAGGAGTTGATAACATACTGGATATTGGGCAGCACCAGAAATTGAAGTTGCAGATTTGGATTAATAGTAACAGCCCTACCAGGAAAAAAGTAATCAGGCTAAAAAGCACGGTGGGACAAAATGTTGGCCTTGGCAGTACCATTGTTTGAGGTATCTAAGACACATTCAGTGGTTCACCAAGGAATTTGGATGTGTAGGATTGGAGCTGAAGTGAAAAGTCCTGCCTTCAAATAGAAGTTTGTGGAACTTCTCGCCATCAGGTATTAAAATTTTGTTAGTGTATAGAAATCATCAAAGAGAACTTGGATACAGAAGAGGAGAGGGCCAATGTGAGAAACTCAAGAGTATTCTCATGAAGGGTGGAAAGTAGTACAGTACATAGAGTTCAGTAGAAAGAATGGAGGCAGAGGTTGGTGACAGACTAGCTCTGTGACCTTGGGCAGTTTGCTTTATGTCTCTAATGCTCAATTATCTTACCTTTAAAAAAAAGTATGATAGGGCAGCCCTGGTGGTGCAGTGGTTTGGCGCCACCTGCAGCCCCGGGGTGTGATCCTGGAGACCTGGGATCGAGTCCCATGTCAGGCTCCCTGCATGGAGCTGGCTTCTCCCTCTGCCTGTGTCTCTCTGCCTCTCTCTCTGTGTGTCTCTCATGAATAAATAAATAAAATCTTAAAAAAAAAAAAAAGTATTATAATACTTAACTTTTCAGAGTTGTCTAAAAGATTAAATAGGACAATGTATATATAAAATACTACTCAGCAAGGTACTAGGGGTTCATAATAGCAGTGTATAGGCATAGGAGTTAGATTTAGTGAACTGTTCAAATTGATTTTGTCTGGCGCAGCCCAGGTGGCTAAGTGGTTTAGCGCTGCCGCCTTCAGCCCAGGGCCTGATCCTGGAGACCCTGGATTGAGTCCCAAATCAGGCTCCCTGCATGGAGCTTCCTTTTTCCTCTGCCTGTGTCTCTGACTCTCTCTCTGTGACTCTCATGAATAAATAAGTAAAATCTTAAAAAAAATTATTTTGTCATATTAATAAATGCCGACAACCAGATATCCTTTTTTTATATATATATTTTTTCTTTATTTATTTATGATAGAGAGAGAGAGAGAGAGAGGCAAAGACACAGGCAGAGGGAGAAGGAGGCTCCATGCACCGGGAGCCTGACGTGGGATTCGATCCCGGGTCTCCAGGATCGCGCCCTGGGCCAAAGGCAGGCGCCAAACTGCTGCGCCACCCAGGGATCCCCCAGATATACTTCAACTGGTTTTTTATTATATGTGGGATGAGAAAAATCTCTTGAAAATCTGCCCATTTTGAAGAAAAATAAAGTTATAAAAGGACATTTAAATAAATTTAGGTCATTTATAATTTATTTATAATACTAATATTTTTTGATTACTGTGTATATCAGAAACTTATATACTTTCTGTGCATTATCTCACTGAATATGCACAAATCTATAATTAAATATTATCCTCAGTTTAGGGGTGCCTGGCTGGCTCAGTTGGTAGAGTGTACAACTCTTGATCTTGGGGTCATGAGTTCAAGCCTCACATTTGGTATAGAGATAACTTAAAAAAAATCTGTCTTTTTTATAAAGATTATTTATTTATTTGACAGAGAGAAAGAGCACACAGGCAGGGGGAGCAGCAGGCAGAGGGAGAGGGAGGAGGAGGTTCCCCGCAGAGCAGGGAGCCTAATGTGGAGCTCCATCCCAGGATCCCATCCTTCATGACCCAAACCGAAGGCCGACATTTAACTGACTGACCCACCCAGGCACCCCCCCAAAATAAAATCTTTAAAAAATATATATTACCCTCAGTTTATAGGTGTAGCTTGGGGAGGTAAAATGACTTACCAGTAGATAGATTAGTGGTGATTATGTTGATAATAATTATGAAGTTTTTGTTAATCACAGAGAGATTGTACCTAACCGCATGGACAACATGCTGCTTCACATGTCTACTGTATGGCATAGCTACTTGCATGTTGGAATGCCCGGTGTTAACTGGATGATAAATCCCTATAGTAGGGCATTTAAAACCTTGCCATCTTTGTCCTCTATGTTTCTAATCTCATCTTCCGTGTAAAACTTACATACTGTACCTCAAACTTGCTTTGCATTATCCTGCCTGTGCTTGGGTTTTCTCAGCCTAGAAATCCTCCCTCTTCCCCACTGTTCCTTCTTATAGAAATCTTTCCTAGCCACCAACACCAAACAGGTAATGCCTTGAAGAGAGAGTCTGTGGCAACCTACCTACTTTCATCTGATTTGGTCTTGGTTTTGTTCTCTCATCTCCCTTTGTGTCTTACTGTTTTATCAAAGCCTATTTGCGGGTTGCCTTCTTGACAGCTCTCTCTGATGATTCATCTCACTTACTCAGTTGGAGCATGAGATTCTGGGGCTTCTAACCAAACTCTCCCACTTCAGGGAAGAAGAAGCTTAGCCTCCTAACTCCTGTAACCATAGCCAGGAGAAGATGACACTTGGAGTGTGGGGGGTGGGAACTGCCTCTATGTACCTTTTTATTCTTTACAGGATGGCTTATTTGCCTTGTGAAGGCTGCCTTTCAGAGAGAAACCCTGCCACCTCCTGGTTGGTGCTGAGAAAGCAGAATTAAAATTACAATTGCCATTGGAATATTTTTGGATTGATGGAACTGTTCATAGGGAACTGTGGTGTTGTTCGACATATAATTTTATGCATTTTTCAAAACCTACAGAAATATACACCGCTAAAGAAGTGAATTTTAGGGACACCTGGGTGGCTCAGCGGTTGAGCATCTGCCTTTGGCCCAAGGCGTGATCCTAGGATGCTGGATCAAGTCTCACATCAGGCTCCTTGTGGGGTGCCTGCTTCTCCCTCTGCCTGTGTCTCTAAATCTCTCTCTCTCTCTCTCTCTCTCATATGAATAAATAAATAAAATCATTTTTAAAAAGTGAATTTTACTGTATATAAGTTTGTTTAAAAACAACAAGTATATTATGGAAAAGACAGAATGTAGACTGTGATAAATGAATATGATATTACAAATAAATCACATAGCCACACTGAAGGAAATGGGAAGAAAAGAGCTGACCTTGGGAAATAGTGTTTTGAGTATATACTGTATACTATAGGGCTGAAGACAAAAAGAACTGTATACAAACAAAGCTCTCTAGTTTGTAAATTTATTTCTCTCAAGGTTATGGGTTGGGAATTCTGACACTATATATATCCCAGGGTTGAACCAACAAATGAATACATTGTTGATAATGGAAGTCAGGTTTCTCACACCAGAGAAAGAAGTTATAAATCAGGAAGGGGGAAGGATAGACCGAAACTTCTGGTGCTAGATTGGAAGTATCAATATGAACTCATATTTAGAAAAAAAAAATTGGAAAAACCAGATCTTGGTTTCCAAATATCAAAAGGAATCAGGCCTCTTTGGAGAAATGGTTGATTCTAGGGTTGGGGCAGGAAAAATACAAGATGAGCCTGGAGCATCTTGTGGTACCAGAAAGTTAGAATATGCTTTTTTTTTTTTAAAGGAGAGGGCAGGAAGGTAGCATTACCAAAAGATCATAGAAGCCAACCTGAAAGCACTTCTAGTAGCCAAAGTTGGAAAAACTTGAGTAACAATATAACTATGTATTAGTTGAAAAAGCGAAGAGTAAAATATCCATGAATTCATACTGATAGAACTAACTGAATAAATAGAGGGTAACAGTTCTTTTTTATAGAATGCTATAAACATGAGGGAAATAGAAAATCACCATTAAAATACAATAGTAACAATTGCTATAGATAGGATCTACTTATGGATGCTAAAGTAAGAGAGTACAGTTTTATTTTTAGTTTTTTAAGATTTTATTTATTTATTTATTCATGAGAGAGAGGCAGAGACACAGGCAGAGGGAGAGGCAGGCTCCATGCAGGGAACCTGACTTGGGACTCGATCCTGGGCCTCCAGGATCATACCCTGGGCTGCAGGCGGCGCTAAATCGCTACGCCACCAGGGCTGCCCCACCAGTGGATTTTGAGCAGAACTTTGATGTAGTTAGCTTCATATCTTACCTTTCTGTTTCTGGGTTTGGTTCAGCTGCCCAAGCCTAAGTGAGCAATGATGGTACATGAATTCCAGAGTAGAAAAAGTATTTGTACTTCTTTTAAGCAGATAGAAGAATTGTGGCTGTTGCCACTCAGGCTTGGATAAGAGGTACAGCAAAACCATTCCTGTAATCTTATACCCAGAAGATTTTGGTTTTTCTTTTTGTTTTTTTATAAATCAATTTATCACAAGAAAGATTCTCAGCCCTGTTGAGAACTTGCTCTTAGCTCAGTTTAGTATCAAGAAACAAGCACAGCTTTAGAATCAGAAGACCTGGGCACCTGGGTGGCTCATGTTAGAGCATCTGCTTTCACCTAGGTCGTGATCTCAGGATCCTGGGATCAAGTCCCACATCAGGCTTCCTGCAGGGAGCTTGCTTCTCCCTCTGCCTCTGTCTCTGCTTCTCTCTCTGTTTCTCATGAATAAATAAAATCTTAAAAAAAAAAAAAATCAGAAGACCTAAACTGAAATTCTCCACTCTGTCAGTCCCTGGGTATCCTTGAACAAGTCCCTTTACGTCTCTTCAGGTTTTTACCATCTCTAAACTACGTAGGATAATAATAATGTACATCTTCCAAAGGTCAGATGTGATACCATATATGTGGGTATGTCATAAGCTTTAAAATATGATCCAGGTTTTTGTTTTAACAGAGGTACTGTGACACATTGTATTATTTCCCATACTAAAGGCAGTTTCATGTCATCTTGACAAATTTTACCATCTTTGACCAAACCAGTACTATTGTTTATATTCTTCAAATAAAATTTTTTAAAGGGATCCCTGGGTGGCGCAGCGGTTTGGCACCTGCCTTTGGCCCAGGGCGCGATCCTGGAGACCCGGGATCGAGTCCCACATCGGGCTCCCGGTGCATGGGGCCTGCTTCTCCCTCTGCCTGTATCTCTGCCTCTCTCTCTCTCTCTCTATGACTATAATACATAAATAAAAATTTAAAAAAAATTTTTTTTTAAAAAATCAGGGCACCTAGGTGGCTCAGTGGTTGAGTATCTGCCTTTGGCTCAGGGCATGATTCCAGGATCCAGGATCAAGTACCACATTGGGCTCCCTGCAAGGAGCCTGCTTCTCCCTCTGCCTGTGTCTCTGCCTCTCTCTCGCTCTCTCTCTTTGTGTGCATCTCATGAATAAATAAATAAATCTTTAAAAAAATTTTATTTTTTTTATTTTTATATTTTTTAAAGATTTTATTTTTTCATGAGAGACACAGAGAGAGAGAGAGAGAGGCAGAGACACAGGCAGAGGGAGAAGCAGGCTCCATACAGGGAGCCCGACATGGGACTCAATCCTGGGTCTCCAGGATCACACCCTGGGCTGCAGGCAGCACTAAACCACTGCACCACTGGGGCTGCCCTAAAAAAATTTTTTTTAAATCAAATTTAATTTTCAAAGGGAATTTTTATCACCTTAGTGATAATTAATATTAGTGTATTTTTTTTTTAATATTAGTGTATTTTAATGCACATTAGGATAAGTGTGTAATTAAGAGTTTATGCCTACCTAAGATTTTGTTTCTCCAATCATATGCAGACACACTATCGTAAAAACTAGTTGTGGAAAGAAATCTGGCCTTAGTCTAATAGTCTGGACTCCAACCTTGATTATGCTGTTTAGTTTCTATTACCGTAAACAAAATACTTAATTTTTCTGAGCCTTACATTCATCTTTTCAGTAGAAGTTATACTTATACTTCCCCCATGGTTTTTTTTTGTTTTTTTTTTTTTTTACCGGAGATAGTATCCAAAACATAGTACCTATCCATCATATAGGAGTTTCCTTAGTCCTGGTGGGGTTGAGAGACAACATGAGCTTTTAAGTAACAGAACAAAAAATTGGTAAGATGTAAATCTTTAAGATTTGCGGTCCTTTAAACAGAAAAACATGTTGAGTTCCTTCCTCACCTCCAAGGCAATAAGAGTGAGATATCAAGTAAAATGTATTCACTGTTGAATCTGCTGATGATAGTTCTTTATTCTGTACCTGTGAGATGAAACAAAGACATGGAGAACTCAGTACTGGAAATAGAAATGTCTGAAGACTCTCATCGACTCTAGAACAGTAGAGAGAGGGAATTTTAAGGATTTTTAGAACTTGAAATTAGGTTGAAAGAAATCTCCAGACAAAAACCAGTATGTATCTGGCTCTGATGATATAAGCTGTGTATATTTCTCACTCCAGATTCACAGCAGTCTTGTAATGCAGATCTGTTGTCTTCATTTCACAGATGCTTCAAAGATGTTAAAGCTCCAGCAAAGCAGAGAATGGAATCTTGATTTTTTAATTACAATTGTATACGTAGAAAAGAGGCTGGGGGATCCCTGGGTGGCGCAGCGGTTTGGCGCCTGCCTTTGGCCCAGGGCGCGATCCTGGAGATCCGGGATCGAATCCCACATCAGGCTCCCGGTGCATGGAGCCTGCTTCTCCCTCTGCCTGTGTCTCTGCCTCTCTCTCTCACTGTGTTCCTATCATAAATAAATAAAAAAAAATTTAAAAAAAAAAAAAAGAAAAGAGGCTGGATAGAGGGAAGGATTAGTTACTGAATACCTACTTTATATACCAGGCCCTATGCTTGGTGCTTTATCTATGTTATTTTATATGTAATCCTCACCATACCCCATAAGATAGGTTCCAGAGTAGCCCCTTTTATTGTTCAGTAAACTGAAGTTCAGAGAGGTGAAGAAACTTGTCTGTAGTTAAACACTAGGCAAAAACTGGTTTTAGACCCAAGCTTGTCTAATTCTGAAATGTATAATCTTCTAAGAATACCAATAATGGTGTTTACTTTAGGAAGATGAACTTCCTGTCAGCCTTTCACCTACCACAGGAACTGAGTGTTATGCTTGGAACTCTCAACCCTGCCCCAAGGACTTTCTAGATTCTTCATGTTTTAATTTTTTGAAAGCAAATATATATTTATATATAGCAAAGCTTACTCTCACATGAAGCTGTTAGCTTATTACCTCCTGTTGTTAACATTGCCTCCTCCAAGCCAGCCTCCACAGTGGCCATCACAAAGATTTTTTGAAAATGCCAACCTGACCACATCTCCCCCTGAATTCCATCTTATCCTCAGCTTCCTCTGCTGAAGTCCATATGCTTACCTTGCCATTAACAGCTGTGATCTGAAAAAAAAAAAAAAAAACAAAAAACAGCTGTGATCTGGTCCCAGTTGGTCTCTCCAACCTCCAACTTCATCTCTTATTTCTCTCTCTCTCTCTCTCTCTCTGTCTCTCTCTCAGACACACACACACACACACACACACACACACACACACACGTGCAACGCACCCTGCATGGGTGCATCCCATGCAAGTGGAGGGGGCTGAAGAGGGAGAGAGAATCCCAAGCAGACTCCACACCCAGTACAGAGCGCTACACAGGGCTCAATCTCACAACCCTGAGATCATGACTGGAGCCAAAACCAAGAGTTGGATGCTTAACCCGACTGTGCCACCCAAGTACCCCTCTAATGACTGCTTTTATAGGAAGAAACCAATCAGATCAAAATTTTGATTAATTTAAAAAAACAATCTGTTCTCCTCATCCTATAAATTAGACTCAAACTAGCCAGGAAATAAAAAATACTTTCTTTCTATTCCTCTCTTTGAATTTACTGGAGCCTTCAGGTACATCATTCTGGTGGGATATTTGTAATTGTGCAGAGGACTATTAATGCTGTTACCTTTGCTGAGCATATTAAATGTATGCAGCGTGTGCAGTGTGTGTCCATTGCCTTGGAGGCCCAAAAGTCTCTGCTGCCTATGAGGTAGCCTAGAATAATGCAAAGAGAAAGAGTACATACTTTGGGTCCAGAAAGACCTATGTTTTAATCTTGATTTCACCAATTATTAACTTGTGCTTTTGGCCAAATAAGTTCTCTTTTTGTGCCTAGACTTCTGTCGGTATGCTGTTGACTGTTGACTTATGTTTCCTTCCAGCAATCAGAGAAGATGGCATGCCTGGAGGCCGGAATAAGAGCATTGGGCCTGTCCAGGTGAGTTCTAGGCCTCAGTCTTTGTGATCTATCCTGGAAGCTCAGGGCTTCAGATGTCCCTGTAGCTATTTACCTTGATCCTCTCATCTCCTGATGGGGAAAGCGATCTTGCTTTCATTCCTGCAAAACTGCTCTTAGAACCTGGTTATGAAAGTGCTTTGAAAATCTTAAATCTGTAATATAATGATTAAAGCTCTTGTAATTCCCTCAGTCCTTCCCAGGGATTTCACAGGAAGTAAATTCAATTTTGGCTCTAAAACATCCAGAGGATTTTTCCTGTCACTCACTTAAAGTTGTTTTGCTTTGTTTTGTTTTGTTTTGTTTTTCACTTAAAGTTATTGATAACTTAGCCTGGCATAAAACAGCAAAGACTACTTTGCAGTTCAGTATCTCTAAAGATAAATCAGCAGAAAGTTCATTGCCTTACTTATAGAGTAGGAAAGATAATGCCCATTCAGTCTCACAAATATTTAAGTATTTACTTTGTGCACATCCTTTGTACTGTGAATTCAGTCTAGTGGGAGAGTCAGATGTGTAAACAGACATCAGAGTACAGTGAGTGGTAACAGAGGATGCCCAAGGAGTACAGAAAAGAGGGACTTCTTTTCAGTTTGAATTGGAGCTGTGGTTGGGGACCGAAGACATTCAGGGAAGCCTTCCTAGAGAAGGTAAAGTTTGGGGATACCTGGGTGGCTCAGTGGTAGAACACCTGCCTTTGGCTCAGGGTGTGATCCTGAGGTCCAGGATTAAGTCCCACATCAGGCTCCTTGCAGGCTCCTGCTTCTCCCTCTGCCTATGTCTCTGCCTCTCTCTCTCTCTCTGTGTGTCTCTCATGAATAAATAAGTAAAATCTTTTTAAAAAGAGAGAGAGAGAGAGAGAACGTAAAGTTTGAACTAAGTCTTGAAGGAAAAAGAGGAATTAGCTATGTTGGGAAGGGGTGGGGAGTGTATCTTTTATTACTACTAGACAGAACAGACTGTAAAAAGACCACAAGATGAATCTTTAAGGAATTACGGAGAGTTTATGGAGTCAGGCTGGAGCACTGGGCTCAAGTAGTGGAATGGCAGGAAATAAGGCAGTCCTTGAGTTTGGAATCTATTCTCTAAAGAATGGCCTTCAACTATCTTTGATTATAGTTTCTTAGGTAAAGGCTTTGTAGGGCTAGCCTACACCAACTTGTTCTTACTTGCCAGAAGAAGAAACTTCATGAAGGTAGGAAATTGAATCTATTTATGACCCAACCAGTGAATCCCTCGCACACTAGTGAGCAAGCCCATGTCTCAAGGATTATTGGTGTGGACCAAGAGGCAACTACTAAAAGCTTTTAATATAGAGAGAGACACATGGTCAGATTTGCATTTTTAAATGATTATTCTAGGGATCCCTAGGTGGCTCAGCAGTTTAGCGCCTGCCTTTAGCCCAGGGCATGATCCTGGAGACCCGCGTCCCACATCAGGCTCCCTGCATGGAGCCTGCTTCTCCCTCCTCCTGTGTCTCTGCCTCTCTCTCTCTCTCTCTCTCTCTAGGTCTATCATAAACAAATAAATCTTTTAAAAAAAATAAATTAATTGATTAATTAA
This sequence comes from Vulpes lagopus, assembly GCF_018345385.1. Lineage (NCBI taxonomy): Eukaryota > Metazoa > Chordata > Mammalia > Carnivora > Canidae > Vulpes > Vulpes lagopus. Next base: position 2,812,147 of record NC_054835.1, on the reverse strand, counting down.
ATAAATAAATAAATAAATAAATAAATAAATAAAATGATCATTCTAGAGGGACCTGGGTGGTTCAGTTGGTTGAGTGACTGACTCTTGATTTCGGCTCAGGTCATGATCTCGTGGACATGGGATCAAGCCCCATATCAGGCTCCTTACTCAGCAGAGAGTCTGCTGAAGATTCCGTCTCTTTCTCTCCTGCTGCCTGCCCCTCTCTCTCTCCGTGCATGTTCTCTCTTTCTAAAATAAATAACTTTTAAAAATTTAAAAATATTCTAGAAATAAAAATGGTGTTTGAGGAGCTGGGTAAGGGTCAGTTTCACTGACCCCAGTAGGGCACTGATAGTGCACATTGAAGGGAAAAGAATAGATTCAAGAGATACTTAATAGGTAAAATTGATAAGATTTATCCAAGTGAATGTGAAGGAATGAGAGAAAGACAGGATTTCATAGTTGTTTTGAGACATATGCTGATGAAATATGGGGCATTTTCTATCACATGAACTTAGTATGTGCACTCAAGTGGGCTGTGGGTGTGTGCTGTAATCATTCTTTTTTTAAAATCAAACTTTTTTCATGTTATTCAAATCATATCTATTTCTTGAAAATTTATTTTGATATCTATCCATACGTGTTCTTTTGTGTGTGTACAGTAAAAAACATATTAACATGAAATTTATCTCCTTAACAAATTAAGTGTACAGTACAATATTATTTACTATGTGCACATTTTTGTACAGCAGATCTTTAGAACCTTTTTATTCTATGACTGAAACTCTATACCCATTGAGCAGCAACTCATTTCCTCCTCTCTGTAGTCTCTGGCAGCCACCATTCTACTTTCCCTTTCTAAGAGTTTGACTACTTCTGATACCTCATGTAAGTGAAATCATGCAGTATTTGTTCTTCTGAGACTTTCTTATTTCACTTAGCATAATATCCTCAAGGTTTATCCACATTGTGGCATATGTTAGGATTTCTAAAGCTGAATAATACTCTATTTTATGTATATACTATCTTTTGTTTATCCATTCATCCATCAATGGATATTTTAAGTCGTCTCCATCTCTGGGTCATTGTGAATAATACTGCAATGAATGTGGGAGGGCAGATACCTCTTTGAGATCCTGATTTCAGTTCTTTTGGATACTCAGAAGAGAAATTACTGGGTCATATGGTAGTTTTATTTTTAATATTTTGAAAAACTGTTTCCCGTAGTGGTCACACCGTTTTACACTCCCACCCAGCAGTGCATAAGGGTTCCAAGTTTTTGCATCTTCCTTAGTACTTCCTATTTTCTGTTTTTTTTCTGATAACAACATTCTGAATAGTTGTGAGGTGATAACTCATTATGGTTTGGATTTGTGTTTTTCTGATGATTAGTGATGTTGAGCATCTTTTCATTATGGCCATGCTGTTCATATGTCTTCAGGCAAGATATTTTTTTTGTATGTCTGTTCAAATCTTTTGCCCATTTTTAAATCAGATTATTTGGGGTTTTTTGCTGTTGAGTTATAGAAATTCCCTTTAACTCTTGGATATTAACCTTTATCAGATAAATAAATGGTTTGCAAATATTTTCTCTCATTCTCTAAGTTCATGTTGACTTTCCTTTGCCTTGCATCTTTTTAGTTTGGTGTAATTCCATTTGTCTGTTTTTGCTTTTATTGCGTATACTTTGGATATCATATTCAAGAAATCATTGCCAAGGCCAATGTCAAAAAGCTTTTTCTCTATGTTTTCATTTAGGACTTTTATTGTTTCAGGTCTTACATTTAAGTCTTAATCCATTTTGAGTTGATTTTTGTATGAACTATAAGATTGGAATCAAATTTCATTCTTTTGCACATGAATATCTAATTTTTCTAGTACTACTTGTTTAAGAGATCGTTGTTGTTAAAGATCTTTTGACTATATTTATGTGGGTTTATTTTGGGCTATTATTTTCCATTGGTCTGTAGGCCTGTCCTCATGCCAGTACCATACTGTTTTGATTACTGTACCTTTTATTTTTTTAAGGTTTGTTTTATTTATTTATTTATTTATTTATTTATTTATTTATTTATTTATTTATTTATTTTTTATTAATGAGAGACAGAGAGGCCAAGACATAGGCAGGCTCCCCGCGAGGAGCCCAATGTGGCACTTGATCCCAGAAGCCCGGGATCATGACCTGAGCTAAAGGCAGATGCTCAACCATTGTGCCACCCAGGCGCCCCTGATTATTATAGCTTTTAATTTGTTTTGAAACCAGTAAGTGGGGATTCCTGGGTGGTGCAGCGGTTTAGCGCCTGCCTTTGGCCCAGGGCGCGATCCTGGAGACCCAGGATCGAGTCCCACGTCGGGCTCCCTGCATGGAGCCTGCTTCTCCCTCTGCCTGTGTCTCTGCCTCTCTCTCTCTCTCTCTCTCTGTCTCTGTGTGTGTGTGTGTGTGTGTGTGTGTGGCTATCATGAATAAATAAAAATAAAAAGAAACCAGTAAGTGTAAGGCCTCTAGCTTTATTGTTCTTTGTCAGGATTGTTTTGGTGATTTGGAGTTCTTTGAGTTTCAATATTGAATTTTGGTTTTTTTTTTCTATTTCTGCAAAAAACTGGAATTTTGATAGGGATTACACTGAATCTGTAGATCACCTTGGATAGTATGGCTATTTTAACAATAATTGTCTTTTAATCTGAGGACAGAGGATGTCTTTCCATTTATTTATATCTTTAATTTCTTTCAGCAGTGTCTAAGTCTTTCATCCCTTTAGTTACATTTATTCCTAATATTTTATTCTTTTTGATACTATTGTAACTGAGATTGTTTTCTTAATTTCCTTTCCAGATTCATTGTTAGTATATAAAAATGCAAGTGTTTTTTTTTTTTTTGCAAGTGTTTTTTTTTCCTGAAACTTTGCTGAATTCTTTTATTGTAAGAGTTTTTTTGATTTTCTACTTATAAGATCATGTCATGTATGAACCAAGGTAATTTTACATTTTTTTCTGATTTAGATGCTTTTTATTCTTTTGCATTTCTAATTGCAATGGTTAAGACTTCCAGTACTGTGTTAAATAGAAATGGTGAGAGTGGGCATTTTTGCCTTGATCTTGATCTTAGAGAAAAACCTTGTAGTTTTTCATCATTGAGTATGATGTTAGCTATGGGCTTTTCATTTATGACCTTTATTTGTAGTCATTTATATTTAGATGCAGTAGAGAGTTTATCTATTGGGAAGAATTCTACAGCATTTCTTCAATGAAAAACCTTCCTCAGTATTACTCAGTGTCTTTTGAGTACCCTTCTCCCACCAGAGCAGGGATCTTCAATAGCTTACATTTCTAGACTCTATGTTCTCTCTAGGATGGAGAGAGCTGATGCTCAGGGAAATCTATTTCATCTGTCATTGCATTTGACTTTTTGATACTGGACATATAATTTTTACTTTTGTCTCTTACTTTTTTAGGTAGTGTGTTAGGAAGAGAGAGAGAGCTGTGATCTCCCAAGTTCTTAACTGTGTTCAATTATAATTAAATATAGGGACACCTGGGTGGCTCAGTGGTTTAGTGCCTGCCTTTGCCCCAGGGCGTGATCCTGGAGTCCTGGGATTGAGTCCTGCATCAGGCTCCCTACATGGAGCCTGCTTCTCCCTCTGCCTGTGTCTCTGCCTCTCTCTCTCTCTCTCTCTCTCTATCATGAATAAATAAATAAAAATCTTTAAAAATATATATATAATTAAAAATAAGGGATAGAATTTCCATTCATTGAGCAACTGTTGTATACCTGTACTTCATAACTTTATCTTAGATTAACCTCTCAAGTCTGATTCAGTTCTGCACCCTAAGAGTGAACCCAAGTTATGAAAAAGGTGGTATTATCTTCATTTTACAGATGAGAGAACTAAGGCTCAGAAAACTTGAGTGACTTGCCCAACAGTAAGCAGCCAGTTAGGAAATGACAGATAAAATCTAAACCTAGATACAAGCCCTCCTGATATGTTCCATACCTTTAACGCATCAGTGATTGCCCAGTGTCCTGTGGAACCCATAGGGAGATATAGATGCATCCCAACTTTGGCTCCCAGCTGGAATAATCTGATTTACCCAGGACTAGTTCTCTTCACTCAGCCCAAGCACTTCCATGCCCTCTAGGCTGTGGTCTTGCTCTCTCACTACCGTCACTGAGGCTGCTTCAGTCAGGGTCTCTGTAGATGTCTTGTAGTTCGATAGCATCTTTTGTCTTCATATCTCTTATAAAATCAGAGATTTCAGTGTTCTAAAAATCCCTAAGAGAAAAGATTGGTTTGTACATGTTATTGAATAAAGAAAGACTACCCCTCTAATTCAATATGCAATCTAAGTTTTTTAAGACCAGTCACTCAACTTGTGTACCAGTTAAATGTTTCTTGTTTTCCCTTCCAAGTCCTGTGTGCTGTCTGGCTTCCAGTTCTCAATGCCTCCTGTATTTATGATCAGAGAAGCTCAAGGTTTCCTCACAGGCTGCTGGAACAAAGAGTTATACAAGTTTGAGTCAGACTTGAGAGAACATGTCCTCCCAGGTGTTTCTTTTCTTTTTTTTTTTTTTAAGATTTTATTTATTTATTCATGAGAGAGGCAGAGAGAGAGAGAGGCAGAGACAGAAGCAGGCTCCATGCAGGGAACCAGACATGGGACTCGATCCTGGGTCTTTAGGATCACACCCTGGGCCAAAGGCGGCGCTAAACCACTGAGCCACCCGGGCTGCCCTCCTCCCAGGGTTTCTTATAGGAATAAGAAATAAAAATTTATCTGGTCCTTTCTCCTTCCTGTTCATTCTCATTCTTTGCTGAGTTTAGCCAGTTAGGCTTCAACTCTGACTAAAACTTTATAGAAGACGTATTTATTCACTCCCTATATGGTATGATAGATAGAGCCATGGACTAAATATAAATACTTGGATACTTTGGCTTCTTCCTCAAACTCCTCCCTAGACATGATCTTGGGTAAGTCAGTTCACTTGGCTGAGCTAGAATTTCTTCTTTTTTTTCAGTAGACTTGGGATGTCTTTCTTACTAAGAAAATCAATGTGAAGTTTCATGGATAGTACTTAATAAGTGAACATTTATTTATCCAACATGCATTCTTTGAGTACTTTTTTCTAGGTTCTGTCATAGCGTTAGGTCTGACAGAGGGCATTTTTAATGATATGTTACTATAAGTGCTATAAAAATAACAATGATGGTGAAGATATCATTGTCAACCTTCCCTAATTGTTGCTCTGTTAGGCCCTTTTCTAACCTGTGTAAATGTATTAACTGATTTAATCCTCACAACAATCCCATGAGACATATATTATTATTTTTCTCCACCATGCAGGCATTTTTGGTTCAAATTTTGAATTTTAGTTCAAATAGTTAAATGACTTGCCTAAGATTGTACAACTAGAAAGTATCAGAACCTGTGTTAGAACAAAGGTGGTCTGACTCTAGAATTCATCCTTTTAACCACTATGCTATTCTGCCTATCTCAGAATACACAGAATTATAAGTGGATAGAAAAAGGATCTAAAATTTTGTCTAGGTAGTGATAGGATTCACAAAGCAGGTGACGTTTGAATTGAGTCTTAAAAGGCAAGTAGGAGTTTATTATTGAGTGATGTTTCAGGGGTAAGAAAGAATAGACTCCAGCACAAAGTGTTGAAGAACGTGGAGGCTTTGTGGCTTGCGAGGAGGGTAAATGGACAAGAGGAAGGCCATAGTGAGCTATGGTGCTGGTAAGCAAGCAACTAAGCTGTCCTAAGATTAGTGAGAGACCCTGGAATATGGAGGTGGAAGGGAGAGCATCTGGGTGTCTTTCTAGAGAGTTCTGGGAATCCTTGTGAGGTTTAAATACATTCTTGGTCCTAAAGAAGGAACAGAAGATATCTGAGCACTCAATCTAACATATATTAATTCATTGTCAAAGATATCAGAGGAAGAGATCGAAAGAATCATGTCTGGGCAGGAATTTGAGGAAGAGGCCAATCACTGGAGCAACCATGGTGACAGCGACCACAGTTCCCCTGGGAACAGGGCTTCAGAGAGCAACCAGCCCTCACCAGGCTCCACACTGTCCTCCAGGTGAGCTTTAAGGCAAACCCAGTATCCTTTAAGAATCACCCAAAGAGTAGACCCACAGGGAACCTCTGGGCTGGGTACTCCTGCCAGTTTGTCTCAGCCATTATATTCTTGCTTCCTCAGTCTTTTGGGGAAGGGCCAGGATGACACAAAGCAGCATTTCTCAGCCTGCTTTTTGCTAAAGACCTTGAAAATATCAGCAGTCTCTTCTGCAGGCTAAGAAAGTGCTATAGCTGCTGTCTATGCCCATACGTTCTTTACCTAACAAAATGCCATTTTAAATGTAGCCCTTTCCTCACATCACTGAAATAAACCACACTGACAACATTAAGTCCTAATTTTTCTGTCTCCGCAAGAGTGAAGACTTTGTAAATTTTAAGAAACTGAAAATGTTCAAGCTAATTAAATTTGCTGCTATCATGGAATACCAATTTGGAGACTCTTGGTTTAAGAATGTTATCTTAAGTTAGTCATTAGGTGTGAAATGTAGCCACCAACTACCAGGGAAGATTTCTTTTTTGCAGAAATCTTTCTTATAGAACAGGAATTGATAAACTTTTCCTGTAAAGGAAAGATAATAAATATTTTAGGCTTTGCAGGCTACACAGTCTGGGTCTCAACTACTCAGCCCTACCATTATAGTGCAACAGCAGCCAGAGACTAAATGAATGAACGTGGCTGTGTTCCCTTAGTATATGTGCTGCCGAAGCGAGCACTGGCTGTGTTCCCTTAAAACTTCATTTACCAAACAGGCCATAGGCTATAGTTTGCCAACCCCTATTATAGGATATGCATCTAGATAAAGCCAAATGACTTTTGTTTTAGGTGACAGAGTAGTTAGATTTCTCCAGGAAAGGGAAGAAGATAAGAATCTTCCTTTCTCTTATTATAACTTTTATTCATTTAATTATTCCTTTTTTGTTCCTTCCTTTAAATGTTTAGGGAGTTCTTGCCACATGTGAGATTCCTTGCTAAGTACTGGATTTCTTTTGTGGCCTGACAAGGCCCTTAGCCTGTCTATGCCTTAGTTTTCCTAGCAGTAAAAAATATATATACCTCCACCTTTGTGGATCAGAGTCTGAGTATCCATTAAAATCTCTTCAGTTGTGGCACCTATACAAAGAATTTATTCAACCACTCTTTATTCAGTACCTATTTTGCCAGGTCCTGAGTGTCCAATGATCAGTTTCACAT